>NC_043706.1:107519145-107575341 GCF_006229205.1 Suricata suricatta | reverse complement strand
TCAAGAAGATGTGGTATATACATACAATGGAGTACTGCGTGGCAATAAGAATGAAATCTGGCCATTTGTAGGAAAGTGGATGGACCTCAAGGGTGTCATGCTAAGTGAAATAAGTTAGGCAGAGAAGGACAGAAACCATATGTTTGCACTCATAGGTCTAACAGGAGAACAGGAGAAACCTAATGGAGGACCAGGGGGAGGGGAAGAGGGAAAGAGAGTTGGGGAGAGAGAGTGACGCAAAACTTGAGAGACTATTGAATACTGAGAAGGAACTGAGGGTTGAAGGGGAAGGGGGATGGGGGAAAAGAGGTAGTGGTGATGGAGGAGGGCACTTATGGGGAAGAGCACTGGGTGTTGTATGGAAACCAATTTGACAATAAACTATTTTAAAAAATAGTTTATTTTAGGCAACTATTATTTATGTTAAAAACACTTATATTTTAATTTCTAAATTTGTAAATATATGTAAGCAAAGTAGATATGCTTGTTTTCTTCAGTACAAAGACATTTTAATTTTGAGCTCTTAGACCAATACAGAAGGCTACAATAGTTTTTGATGTTGGTACAATATGGAATCAGTATTTGACACTCTTTTGTGACTAGGGTTGGAGATGAGGGGTAGCAAACACTACTTTTTTATCTGCAATTATCTCTTTCTCAAATTAATTAGTTTTATGTTTCATTTAAATCAAATCATCTACTTTTGTTCTCAGTTCATAATTCAGATGCTAGAAGCCCATGCTTTTTGTAATATGAATTTGAACAGAAGGGTATTATGCCCTCACAAAATATACTTTTAAGTTGCAAATGATTTTACTTGCTCTTTTGTATCTTACTCCATTTACATAATTTGAGACTGCTTCAGCAAAGGATTCTAATATGATTATATCAGTGTTATTAACGAAGGTCTTTTACGTGAAATATTTTTAATGTGGGCTGGTGTATCATCTATCTTGTCCACCAGACGATTCTTATCCCATACCATTCCACTGACTGGACTGTTAGAAAGCATGTCACAAATTTTCTTTGCTACGGATAATCCAGGTGCAGTTATCAACCTACAATAACTCAAGGAGGATTGCCTTTAGGGCTATTGTGAACGTTCACAGCCTACTGAGTCAGAAAAGCTTTTCATAGGATCAGAAACATATCTTAATACCAGCCTTTAGGTATTGTGCCGCATCATCAAGCATGACTGTATTAAACACTTTTTAAAAGATTAAATAAAAGTAGACGTACATGCAAACTTGTATTATCTACTTAAGGCTGGGAAATGGACTGAACCAAATGCCAACGCTGGCTTACCCAATAATTCCACTATAAACTGGCCTCTGGAGATTGGTAGATTTCTTTAGGCCAAACTTACCAAAGTTATCTGAGTTCAGATGAGACTAATGTATTAGTAAAGTTGGCAGAGCAAAAGATATTCAGGTAGGGTAAAATACAGCTAATAAGCTTCAGATGTCATGATGGTTAATACCTCTTTCAGAGTTTAAATAACAAATTACTTTTAAAAACTGTGTTGAGAGCAGCAGTTCAATAGTCCAATACATATGTCAGTGGGAGGTGATCAAGGAAATGCTCATCTACTGCCATAGACCTGCCACAAGATGCCTTCGGTTTTTGAGGTAAGAGCCATAATGAAAGTACTTAACCAAACCCATTCATTGAAAATAACTGGCATTATGCTGCACACCTAAAACTAATACAATGTAATATGTTAATTATATCTCACTAAAAAAAGAGAATGATTGGAAAATGCAAAAAGCAACCTATCAACAACACCCTACTGTTTTAATAGTAAAACTGAATTTAAGATTATATAATGTAATAGGAACCATGATTTATTAAAATATAACATTTGGGAAAGAAAGTGCAGTTTTAAAATGTTCTGCAAAATATAAATAATTAATATTTTCCAGCAAAAAATTTGAAGAAAGGCAGTGCATAATTCCTTTGTGATAAAATGATTCAACTAGCATAATTTTTGCTCAGAGATAATAGGAAACTTGAAGTAAAACTAATGATACAAATAAGGCATATGCAGAAATAAATTAGTTCAACTTAGGTATGTCAACATTAATAGACAAGGCTAATAATGTTCACTGCATTTCAGTGAAGGGAATAGGAGGTCCCCAGTGGTGATGAGGGAATACAGGGACAGATTCTTTTGAAAAGAGAATTGTATAGGAACACTAGTTGCAAAAATAATCTGTATTTTAAAAGGTGCAAATATTATGTTAGCTTTTTTTCTTTTTAGAGGTGCTATATTAGAAGGAAAACGTGGAGTATGTAATGCACTTGGTTCTGCAGCACATACTACAACACTGTATTTCAAGAAATCATAAATGAGATGACATCATGAGAATATGAATATATGTGTGTGTGTGTGTATATATATATATATATATATATATATATATATATATATATATAGAGAGAGAGAGAGAGAGAGAGAGAGAGAGAATATGCATGGAGACTACACATTGGATCTGTGTCTGATTAAAAACTTGGACTCTGAAAAGAGCAATGATGAAGAGATCAGTTTAAAACTGAGGGCCGGTTCCAATGGGCATACTTGAGGCATCTCACTTTAAGTTCTGTTCTGCAGGACATTTAAAAATTCTTGGGATGCCTGGGTGCCTCAGTCGGTTAAGCGTCAGACTTCTGCTCAGGTCATGATCTTACAGTTCGTGGGTTCGAGGCCGCATCAAGCTCTGTACTGACAGCTAGCTCAGAGCCTGGAGCCTGTCTTCAGATTCTGTGTCTCCCTCTCTCTCTGACCCTCCCCTGCTCATGCTGTCTCTCTCTCTCTCTAAGATAAATAAAATCAGTAAAAAACGTTTTTTTTTTTTAATTCTTGAGGAAGGACAACTGTGATCCAATGATAAAATTTTGTAATTAAATGGAGGATGCCTATACACATAGTATGGTCATAGGTTATATGCAGAAAATTACTATATCTAGAGCAAAGGAGGTAAATAGCCCCACTTCTTTCTGGTCTTGTCCATCAAAATGCTGGCAGTGTTCAATGTTGGTACCATAAATGAAGAGAGATGCCCAACGGAATTGTAACCACACTGTAAAGGGAGATAGAGAAATGAGATAGGATGAGAAATTTTCCTGGATCATAGAAAGTTTTCAATAAACTTTGTGGTGATGATGATGATGATGACGACTACAACAATGAAAATGATGATGACGATGACAGTGAAAAAGCATTCCTCTGCAAGCTGGGGTCTGCCTGCTTCCTGGAGACATCATTAAGGACTGGATACCCTCTGTGATCACTTCACCTCAGAGATTTTGAAAAGAAGTAATGAGTAAATTACCACTGTTTAGAAATCACAAATGCATTTAGAGGTTTCCTGTGCCAAAAAGTTGTTAAATTAGCATTTGTCAAAGGGCAAAGTGAACACATGCTAGGTTTGCAAATATTCTGTATTTTTCGATGAAATACTATGGGTCATTTAATGTTTTGTGAATGGTGAATAAAAACTTCTTTGGTTTCTAAGATTCTGTCATGTCCACATTTCTAGCGGGAGTTCTGAGGTCATCTAGGATCCCTAAAATAATGCAGATATATGTGGGCACAAGGCTTCTGTCTGGGTAGAAGTCACTCCTTCCAATTTCTTCTGAGGATACTATTAGACCAGATCCCACTAGAGACCTTTCTGGTATTGACCCAGTTGTCATCACCCAGCTAGGAGGTAACTTCTGTTTAAGTATTTCTTTACAGAAACAGGAGTTGAGTCAAGAAATATAACAGAATCATAAATCTCATTAGGCAAACTACATATCTGACTTCAGACTCCTGGCCAGATTTATGGATGTTTTGACATTGCCAGTTGGGATAGCCCCATAGCTTGGAAGCCAGTGCTATACTATCAATAGTATATGAGAAATCCTTGCCTCAGGATAATGGGCTATGTGGTGGGATATAAGAAAGAGTCAATGTTATCTAATTTTGATGAATCTTCATAAGATATTTTTTTCTTTTGGCATATAATAAGTGTCATGAGAGACTGTTAAGTGACAAACTCACCACTATCAAAAATAATTTATTGATTAACATTGTAGAAAAATGGTGTCAACAAGAACAGAGCTTTCACTTTACTAAGAAAGGGAAAAACTAAAAAGAGAACATCAGAGTATACCAGCTAAGGAGAAAAGTTGCTTCAAAATGTTACAGTAAACTTAGATGTATTATTCGGGTTTTGAAAAAATAGTTAAAAAGGAAACTTAGAGCAATTGGTCCATTTACCATGACATCTGTGGGAATAAGCTTTATGCTCTATGAAAAGGTATTTTATGTAGCATTCAATGAAGCTTGCTTCTGAAGCACAGTTCTTGCTGCAATATGAGGCAAGGGAAGATGAATGGGAGTGAAGGTAGTAACAGAAAAAGAACCCCAAGGGGAATAAGATGTAGATTGGAGAAGACACAAATTTGAAGACCAGTTTTTTCCCAAAGCAATTTTAAAAGGCACAAAACTGAATCAAAGTGTCACTTTTTAAAGACCTGTCAACCCTATCCGTGAGCAGCAGGATAATCCAGTTGGATTGAATAACTTTGGATTTAGAACTTGGCTATGATTACTGGTCTTCGTTGACTCCTTTTTCCTTTCCATTTGAGTTACCTTCTTTTCAACATAAATTCTAGATTTTCTTCTTTCTATATAACTCCTAGCCAATATTAAGGTGCAAGACACTCCATCAACTACCTCAGAATATAAGAATTTCATTAATTACTAATTATTGCTACTTGGGAATATATAAACTAGAAAAACTGAAAATGTATTTGTATACTTCATATTTTAATTTTTCAGTTTTTAAAATTCAAAACAACTAATCATCTAACTAACCCTTCATATTTTGAGAAGTAGGAAAGGAAAGGCTAGTGATTTATATTCAAGGTAATTGTTGGAATTCTCTAGCATTGTTGGAATGCTCGCTCTATTCTGGACATATGCTAACATCTTTATAGCTATTGTCCAATCCATTCTTTCTAGAATGAAGGAGAGAGTCTTATCATTATCCATGATTTACAAATGAGAAAATTGAGGCTAGAGAAATTAGTTGATATCACCAAATTAAGAGATAGTCAGAAGAGGACTTGAATTCATGTCTACCTGGATCCTATATTTTTCTCTCCAATAGGCAAAACTGACAACATTCTCAAGTGAAGGGAACATAAGATTCTAAGAATTAGAGTAAATTCACATGCAGAAAAAAATTCCTGAAATTAAGTTCATCTCATTTTCCAAGTTGGAAATTTGGATATAAAGGATAGTATTGAGCTTCTGATTAGCAGATCTTGGGAATCAGAAAGAAATAACCTGGCTGAGCTATCAGACAAACCACAGAAGGACTTAATGCCACTCATGGGAAACCTGTAGTATGCTGGAGAGCTGGAGTGCTTCTCCCACTCATTTAATTACTATTTCAGTTCTCTTTCAGTGGTTCCAACTCATCATGATTTTATAGTCCTCCTCTGAATTGTTTATATATGTTTCTACACAGAAGCCCAGAATGGGCTTCTTGTATCAGAAGTATATTGGTGAGCCACTAATTACCTCCAGTTTACTGCTGGAGGAGCCTGATGTGGCACTGGAACTAATGAACAGTGAGATCATGAGCTGAGCTGAAACCAGGAGTTGGATGCTTAACCACCCAGGTGACCCTTGGAATAACTCATATAAGGAATTATACTTTAGGATTTCATGATTCAGTAGTGATAGGAAGCTATGTTTCATATACTTAACAGGCCAATGTGAAGATAACAATGTGAAATCATAACTATGAATATACTTTGAGCTCCTAGGAGAAACTTTATATATTTTAATCATCCTCCTCATTTATAAATGTTCATCAGACTCAGACTCTATTTCACCATCCCTTCAAGAAAGAAAATGGTCTTTTTATTTCTTTTTTTGTTGCTAGCCTGCACTAAATCATCTCAAGTGTTGCTGTTTCTTTTGTTTTCTTCTTTCTTTTCTTTTTTTTTTTTTTAAGCTTTAAGGGTATACAAGTTGAGAACTGTTGGCTAAATTAGACTTTTTATAAAAGCACCTTCTAAAGTTGAAGTGGGATTTAGAATTATCTCCCTCCAATTTAAAAGTCCTTTAAAATATATTTACTTCTTCTTTATTAGTAAATTTCATTCATATTTCTGAGCTTTAACTTTTCCTCAATTTATGTCAAATGAATTCTATCCTGATTATCAGTTTTTATTTTCTCCCTCTAATTATTATATCATTAATGTTTTCTCACTTTACACTTGTCAAAAATTATCAAGGAGAGTACAACATTGATGACTTCATTAAAGAAACACAAAGGGAAGAGAAAACAAAAGAGAAAGAAAATGATTTGACAAGTTTATAAAGATATGAAAAACAAAATTTGCTGAGAATGGCCCCCACACAGGGATTATTTTTTTAATTTATAATTTTTAAATTGTGATCCAGGTGCTGTAAGAGCCAAGTTTTCATTCTTTTAACTCAGCATGTTAGTATTTACAGTGACTTGTTTTTTCCTGCACTCCAGGAAAATATGTTCCATTTCATTATTTTTTTATTACACTTGAAAAGATAAAAAAAGCACACTCTTCATAACCATAGCATCAGAAATTAGAGGGAGAGAAAGCTATCTGCATTTTTTCTTGTCTTTAAAGATATCATCTTTATCAGTTGTTCTCCCAGAGAAGTGAGGCTTGATGACAATCTATCTCCTCACTTTACCTTAATGACATCAAAAGTGTTGAAATCTCATTATTGAATGTCATCACTGGGCACATGTGTATGTGTGTGTGTGTGAATATGGGTTTTAAGAGATAAAGAAATACTGAGTAAGAGAGTACATTCTGTTGATTTTTATGGTCTTTTTGAAGATTGATTGAGTTCTTCTAATATTAGCCCAGTCTGCTTCTACAGATCAATTTTCTAAAATTAAGACCCTTGAAGAGATTTTTTTTATACTGAACTTCCCCCTTCACTTCAGAAGTCCCTTCTAGAATTTGTATTTCTTCTAAATCTCTTTCTTCAGAGAGCTAATACCCAACTACTTGCAACATCACTGTCCTGGTCATTTATCAGGTTCAGTCTTTACAGCTTCCTGAAAAGCAGGTAGACTTTGCAGTTCCTCATCTCTGATGAACATATTCAATCTGTGAGTCTTAGTGAATAATGGTAATTAACATTTATACTTATTCTGTGCCAGACACTGCTCATACGTAGTCTTTTACTTCTCACACTTTATGAGGTAGCTACAATTATTATACCCTCCTTGTAGATGAAGAATTTGGGCTACAGAGAAGTTCAATGACTTCTTTGAAACCACCTGCTAGTTAGTAGTAGAGCTAGGATTCAAATCCAGGCTGGCTGGGTCTACAATCCATGCTCTTTATAAGAATGTGCCATCAACCCAGCCCAGGACCCAGAAGGTTGCATTCCCCCTGGCACTATGGATTTTTAGAATATTCACCTCATGGACTAAAATTTCTCCCTTGAAATAGATCTAGTCAGGAAAATAAACATAAATAAATATCAAAAAGCATAACTTTTCTTCTCGTGTCTAACATTATTTATTGATTAAAACCGTTTACAGATAATACATCCTCTTATGCTTAAATTATACTCTCTTATACTTAAATAATTTTGAGGCAATTAAAAAAATTCTGCCCACATGACAGTATATTTCCTCAATTACACTTTATTTTGGAGAGGTAACAATTTCAAGCTCATATAAACTATTTCTATTTACTATTGACATTTAAAAAATTTTTTTTGGTGTTTATTTATTTTTGAGACAGAGAGAGATGGAGCAGGAGCAGGGGAGGAGCAGAGAGAGGGAAACACAGAATTCAAAGCAAGCTCCATGCTCTGAGCTGTCAGCACAGAGCCTGATGCAAGGCTCAAACTCATGAACCACAAAATCATGACCTGAATGAAGTCAGATACTTAACCACCCAGGCACCCCATACTATTAACATTTAATGAAACACCTAAGCCTTTTGCCTAAATTGTACATCTATGAGTAAGATGAAATGAGCTACAATAAAGATGAAATATAGATACCTAATATAAAAAAGCAACTTTTAATTTCCCAAAGGGTAAAATAACCACTTGGCACAAAAATACATAAATAATTGCCAATAAAGTATGCCTATAGTTTGAAACTTGGTACTCCAGTTTCTGTTGGAAAAATAAAAAAAATATATAAACCACAGTTTTATCTCTTAGACAATATAGAATAATAGAAAGATGTCATAAAAGTGGAGATGGAGAATAACATATTTGGGCTGTATTAGAAGTGAAATACAAGGCTATCAGAGAAGTAAAAGGCACAGCCCACCCTCAGGAGCTTACGCTACTTGGGGAGGCAAGGGAACACACGCACACATGTCACATCACATACTACGTCACATTACGTACTACTTGAGTCAGGAAAGTAAAAAATCACAATGATGGTGTACTTTTTCCTGCCTTTTCATGGCTGTGATTCCTTTTTCCACTGTAAGGGAGTGAACTAAGTGATTCAAAGGCAGATGAAAAAGAGGTGGGGCAATCCACTTCCTACTTAATTTTCTGGCCTAGAATCCTGCTCTTTTTCCAACTCAATAATTCGAGTCCCAAGTTTGGTGCCTTTGGTAAAAATTGAGTATTGGGTACAATAAAGCCAAGGGCACTGGCATTATCAGAGGAAGTCCAATGGTACGCTGTTGGAGAGAAATATGATGTTCACAGTTATACAAAAATATTTGTGGAGGCTTGACAAACAATTTAGGCAATTAGGTTTAATCATTTCTTACAGTATGGACTGAGTGTGAACGGAGATCTCTGCACATTGTTTCAGAGCAGAAAATCCTCAAAACCAAACTGCGAGTGGATTCAGGAGGATGAGGTTTGATTTTCTCTTCTGCCAGAGGAGCTAGCCTCGGTCACAAGGAGCAGAGGATTGAAGCTGGCGTAACAAGTGAGGCATTCTCACATTATGGAATCCTCCTAGGCTAGGCCGCTTCAAATTTCTGTTTTGGTCCCCTCGGCCCTGACTCTTTAGATGCTGTTGGTACTTTAGGAGCTTGACCTCTGTAAGGGAACAGAAATGTTCAGGATGGTAAAAGAAAAAAATCTTTATTTCAATTAAACCAGTGTCAGGAGGGTTCTGAAGCTGCCCAGTGCAATAACCCTGACTGATACAGTTCGGTTCCTCATAGTGTTATCACAGCTAAGATGGCAGGGTCACCGCTCAAGCTGAATGAGAGATTGAAGCCACAGGCATTTTCCTGCTTCAGAGATAACGTTCTCTTTATTTTCATGTGGAATTACAATCCATTCTTTCATGATAAGCTGCAGCTTCACCTGTATACAACTATTTTCTAGTCAAAGAGCTCTTGGGGGAAAATGAAATGGGATTAAACAAATAATGTAGTGTTTTCTGGGTGGTCAAATTGTTCTGAATAATTCAGAACTTGAATATATTGTTTGGAGATGACCTCAATTTATAATGTTGGGTTTAATCCATCCTGTATCAACTTCCTAGTTAAAAGGATTAATCTAATGGGTGAAAAATGAAGTTCCTTTGAAGAGATTAAGGGCTGGTTTTATCCCAAGAAAGCTGCAAATAAAGGTTCAGAATGATTTGACCCAATGAGCCTCTAGGGAGAGGAGCAGATGTGGAACTCACTTCTGAGTTCCATTTTTGCCTGTCTCAAAAGTTTTCTGAATATCTGCTCTTGCCTTACTACTCAGTCAATTGAGTATCTAATATTCCAGTATTCTGTAGTTAGAAGGGATGAAGGGGTTTCCTTTATAGAAGTAAAGAATGTACTTGAACGATTTGATTATCAAAAATTGACTGAGCCCCTTCCATCTGTTGTGTCTAAGCATAGTGAGGGTACAAACGGTTGAGGGGTCAGGAAATCAAACCTTTCTCCTCTGTCCCTTCTAGAATTGGAAATGGAGGTTTTAAAAATTATCACCAGATTCCTCAGCAGTATCTCTGGAGCTCCATCTTGTTTCCAACTGCCCACCAACCATCTCCTCTTCAGGTCTTAGTATTGCAAACTTTCCACGTTTAAACTAAATTACTGTTCTTCTCCCTTATAATCCTTAAGTGTACCCACAGCCTTTCTGTTTCAGGCAATGACCATACTATCCTTCTAGATGTTAAATTCTAAATCCACAGATTCATCCACGGTCCTTTCCTGCCACAGAACCAATCTGTCAGGAGAGGCTGTAGGATTGCCTTCAGAGGATATCCAAAATCTGATCACTTTTAATCACAGTGGTCTCTCAGATCCAATTTGCCACTTTCCTCACCTAGATTTACTGCGACAGCCAGACAGCCACCTAACTCATCATCTCACCGCCCCCCGCCCCTGCCTTCCAACCATTTCCACTGCACCTGTAATCTACCAGCAACACAGCAGCCAACATGATCATTTAAGAATGTAAACTAGATCCTTTGTTCAAGCCCTCTTTGGCTTTCCAGTTTACTAAGAGTAAAGGCCAAAGTCTTTACAGTCGCTCCCAATTAGGACATAATTTGTCACCCCATTACCTCTCCGACCTGATTCTGACCTCTTGTTCTTCTTGCTCACTCTTCTCTAGCCACCATGAGCTTTCTTGCTATTACTAGAACTAACAGATCCACGGCAGTCTTTAGGTACTGGATCTTCTCTCTATATCTCTTTCCAGTTTTGTTCAAAAGTCACCCTCTCCATGAAGCTTATCTTGACTACTCTATTTCAAACTGCTCTTTCCTTGGCACTCTCAATACCTCTCACCATTGTCTGCTATTTTTCCGTAGTAATTTTTATCTGCTTCATACATGAGTCGTTTTTGTTCCATTCCTAAAGTTAACTGTGTGGTTGATCTGGGATATGTTGGTACTAGTAATCTGCATAAAAATTGCTGGATTTTTAATACAGAAAACAAGGTTGCTGTAGAGGAGGTGGGGGGATGGGCCACATGGATGATGGGCATTAAAGAAGGCATTTGTTGGGATGAGACTGGGTGTTATATGTAAATGATGAATCACTGGGTGTTACTGAATCAAATACTACATTGTATGTTAACTAACTTTAAATTAAATAAGTAAATTTAATTTAAAAATTTGCTGGGTCTGTTCCCTTTTGGGGAAACAATATAAATTACAATTCAGTCCTGGTAGTCTACTTAGAGAAAACCCTACAAGATTTCTTCCAAATTGAAACTTCCATCCAACCTTGTTCATCCTGAAGTCCTATGATCCTACTTTATTCTAGTCTTTATCCTACATAGTTGATTCCTCCACTATGGCTTAGATGCTGCTGTAGTAATGGATGCTTTCTCATCCATTACAATTACCTCCACTTCCACCTCTCCCCTTAAATATTTCCATTCTACTGTTGTTTTCCTCTCCAAAACCCTAACCACAAAAATCTTTTTAAGCCTTCCATTAACCTCTTTTTCTCTCCCTCTTTCACTCTTCCCTCTGCCCCTTCCCATTTATAGCCAGGCAATTATTATTATTTTAATTTTTTAATGTTTATTTATTTTTGAGAGAGAGAGAGAGAGAGACAGGGAGAGAGACAGACAGAGAGCATGAGTGGTTGAGGGGCAGAGAGAGGGAGACACAGAATCTGAAGTAGGCTCCAGGCGCTGAGCTGTCAGTGCAGGGCCCGACGCAGGACTCGAACTCATCGACTGTGGAGACCGTGACCTGAGTCAAAATTGGAAGCTTAAGCAAGTGACCAAGTCACCCAGACACCCCTGCAGCCAGGCTTTTTGAAGAATCATTCTACACATCTCTTCATATGTCTTTTATTTCATAATCCAGAGCGATCAGGCTTCCACTTTCTCCTCTCCTTTAAAACTATTCTCACTAAGATGATATCCAATGATGTTCAGGATGCTAAGTCCATGTATTTAGACCTTATTTTACTTGGTTTGGCTTTAGTCCAATACTGTTAAGAAAGCCCCAGAGTCTTAAAATTCTCATGACCTTCAGCTTCAGGATTAAAATGCAGGAAATGGTTAATGTCCAGGAGAACACAAGAGGCCCGATTAAGGGTCCTTGCTCCGTTTTTATTAGAATCAGAGGCCTATGTAAAATCATGGTGATGGACATGCACAAAGAGACAATGAAACCATGAACATTAACTCATGGATGTGAGGGAAAGGGGGTTTTGAAGATATGAGGTGTTAGGGGTTTGGGTTAACACAAAACAAGATCGTGGGTAAGGTATCACCTCTGTTTACCTAAACTGGTCTAGGGATAAGGACAGAGCATGCTACCTCAGTGTCAACAAGGTATGTTTCTTTGGTTAATTAGCCTACTCTGGGCAACTTTGCCCTGCAGGGGTCTATAGCTCTATTTACCTGTTTACCTAATTTGGTCCTTCCTTTCTGTGAAAGCAGCTTTCTGCTATAGTACTAAGTTGGGGGTCATTTCTGCCCTGAATAGCTAATCTTGTTTACCTCATGTACCTTTGTTCTCTATTGGGGCCTTTGCCCCACCTTCTCTATACTGGGGCCTCTGCCCTGCCCTTTCTGTACTGAAGCCTTTGCCCCACCCTCTCTATACTGGGGCCTCTGCCCTGCCCTTTCTGTACTGAAGCCTTTGCCCCACCCTCTCTAGGTACCTAAATACCTATTTACCTAGTCTTGTTTACCCAAACTTGGATGTGAGCACCCCATGGCTTTCTAATTGTTTATGCCTTGTAACCCATGGATGCAAGCCCAGGGATTCCTAAGCTTATTCCCCACAACAAGAGATTATTTTTTTCCATCTCTTGATAAATTTCAGTCTCCTTTCTGGGGTCTTTTTCTTTTAACAGAACACTAAGTAATTATGATTCCATAGTTGTCTCCTGCCCCTCCTCACTGGGTACTTCACATCTGTAATCACTCTCACAGATGCATTGTCTGTGTGCAAGTTCACATCTGCTGCCCGGCTCTTACCAGACTCTGATGTACAGCTTGCCCATGGGCACCACCACTTGGGTGAGCTAGGGGTATCTCAAATGCATCCTGTGCAGCACCGAGTCTTATTTGCTCTCAACTCTGGCCCTCCTTTCTTGCTCCCTGTTTCAGTGAATACTACCATTAACTATTCCATCACGTCAGCCAAGATGATCAGCCCAGAGATTATTATTGAAACCTGCACCCTTGCCTCTGACCTACGAAGCCCCATTTCTACTTATTAAGGATCTATAAACTTGGTTCTTGTTTTTCCAGGCATACTGCTTTAGCCTGGGACCTCGCCATTTCATGCACAGTGGGCTGTAATAGGTTGCCGATTCATTTTCCACAGTGCTGCCAGAGTGCTTTTTTCTAAAAATGCAATCCTATCATGTCAGTCTTCTTTTGAAAAAAAGTCCTTCACATTCCTTCAGGACAAAATTCAAACTCTTTCACCTGGCTGTATTTCAGGATTTGCCTCTTGCCTGTCACACAACTTTATTTCCATTGCACAGACACACTGAACTACTTGAAGTTGTCCGGAAATGCCCTTCTAATAACTCAACCCCTAACAGTGCTTGCTCCTCTTTCTCCTTCTGCTTCAAAGGGAACAACCACATTCACCTTGAGAACTCTTTCTGTTTGTTGAAAACTCGACTTAGATGTCATCTCCTCAGTCTTTATTTGGGGGTCTTTAGGGAGACAAAGTCCTTCTTTTAAAATTTGGTTTAAATTTCACTAAGTTCAAAATTAAACTATATTCACCAAAAAAAAAAAAAGATTTACTAGAAAGAGAAAAATAGAAATTACTCATAATTCTGCATTTACTTAATCTCTGGTAACATACTTATCTATCCTACCTATCTATCCAATAAAATGTATCTATAATATTCATATAAACCACATTTTTTCAAAAATGTTAAACACCAGCATATGTATATGCTGTTTGAAACACAGTATTTTTCCCTCAGCAAAATTTTGTGAAAATGTTTATGGGTTCAAGCCGGGCCTGTCAGCTCGGAGCCCACTTTGGATCCTCTGTCCTCCTCTCTCTGCCCCTCCCCCATTCTCTTGTTCTCTCTCTCTCTCTCTCAAAAACAAACATTTTAAAAATAAATAAATAAATATGGTCTCAACCAGATGAAATATATAACACTTTCTGACCTACTTCAAAGGCTCAGGTTCTCCAAAATGCCTTGTGTGAAGAAACTGTTTTAGACAACACATAGTTTTCTTGATAGTTCTTGGTGAAGCTAGAAGCAAGGGCTGTTTGGTCAAGATTTTTGGAGTCAAGATCTTTAGGAGAGCCATTAGGGATTCTAAGGCAATTTAAAAACAGAGACTTGGAGTTTTCAGTAGCTATTAACTAAAGGTGAGAAGAGCCATTCCATTCCTAGATTTCCTCTTGTCCTTTTTTTTCCTTCACAACTTAATAGGTCTCATGATATGGCAAAAGGAAGCTCTCTATATTTTTTAATATAATTTAAATAAAAGGGACAATACAGTGTGTGCTTTGAAAGAAAGCCTTAGTGAGGGCATCAGATAAAATACAAGTGAGAATCCTTGAGCTAATGCATTGATCAATCCTCTGGAGGCTTCATAGTCTGTTAGGTAGCCTCTGTTGGACTTAACACAGCCAGATAGTAAAAGGTGCGGTTCTGTATCAGAGAGCAGTTAACAAGAGAAGGCCAAGTTTAGGTAGCAAAGAGAAAAGGGAGAAAAAAGAAGGGAGATTAAAATGTATAAATTATACATGAAATCTTGAAATGGATAACATTCAGAGAAAGTTAAAATAAAAGAGGGGCACCCGGGTGGCTCAGTCGGTTGAGCGTCCAGTTTCAGCTCAGGTCATGATCTCGCAGTGCGTGGGTTTGAGCCCTGCATTGAGCTCTGTGCTGACAGCTAGCTCAGACCCTGGAGCTTGCTTCAGATTCTGTGTCTCCCTCTCTCTCTGATCCTCCCCTGCTCACACTGTCTCTCTCTCTGTCTCTCAAAAATAAATAAAAAAACATTGAAATATTTTTAAAAATAAAAGATATTGTCATCCCAAAAAATGGAATCCAAACCTCTTCATACCTCACTACAGAAGGTCCCATTCTGTAGGAAAATGGGATGGAATTTTAAGGTGCTCAGTAGTACATGGTTCACAGATATATAGCTAGAATTTTGCTAAGAGATTAGTGAAGTTTCATCACTTCCTTTCCTGCAAAGACTCAAACAAGTTCAAGGGTGTGAATGGAGACCAATAGGTAAGAGACAGAACATTTCCAAGGGGAGCCATCTGACGGGAGAGAACCAGAGTCCAGCTGGGGGAAGGGCTGGAGTCCCGCTCAAAGTGCAGGTGATACGGACATCACATTGCAAGATTTAGTCAGGCATTTTTTACTTTAAAACTTGATGCTTTTATATAATTAAAAGAACATGTCTAGTTTGTTAATGTTTTCCTCTTCTCCTGTTCAAGCAAATATGTACTCTATTTTCTCCAACCCCTATTGAATGTGACTGCTCTCATTTAAGGGAGCTATTGAAGTGCTGACAGAATCCGTCTCTAGAGAGGGCTGCTACCTGCCTTCAACCAAGTTGAAGATAAGAAAAGAAAAAAAAAGTTAACTCCTGCATTTCGAAAGAAGGCGAGGTATACAATTATGTACGCCAAGCCTCCTTCTTCCCCTCTTCCTAAAACAAGAGTGTCAACATACAGTGTGTGTCAGAGACCTAGAGACAGTCTGCCCAAGTTATGAATCTCCAGATTAGATTTAGAATTAGGGTTTGCTTTTGAAAAGCAAATAGGTCTTGGATTTGCCAGGTAAACCCATCAATCACCCTGTAATTAATCCAGGAATCTCAACTGTCCCAAATATATTTCAGTTCCTTTACTATTAAATGCACCTGAATGAGAATAAGAGCTAAAAAGAAGCAAGAAAATGAGTAAGTGTGTCTTTTAGGAGAGTTGTTTGAGACAGAGAAAACGATCTTCCTCATGGGGAGATATGGAAAATTCTAGGCCCTTTTATAATCTTTCAAAGTTAATCAAATTGGTATTTTTATGAACCTAGTAAAAAATAGAATTCCTAGTAAACAGACATTTTAACACCTATCATTCTTCTTGTTCTGAATTCTTTATTAATAGGAGGAATCATAGAGGCAGAAGTGGGGGTCGAAGGGACAAAAAACACATACAGCATGCATGAGTTCTGCTCTGGAGGTTTTTTTGTTTTGTTTTGTTTTGTTTATCCATTTTTAAATTTTTTAAATTAATTAATTTTGTTAGCACTAAGCATTCTAAACATTTTCCCCCCTTCTGCTTTGTCTCTGGGGAATGCTACAGAATGGTTTAATCATCTGGCTTTGGTATCTGACTGCCTAGGGCAGCTGTAGCCTTTCTTATCATTATGTCTCACCGTGTGTCACCTTTTCCAGACAACTATAGGATCAGGATAAGAAAAATTGTTTCTTTATGCTGTAGATCTAACAAAAGCACAGGCTGCTCACAGCCCACCAAATGAATGCCTAGCATTTAAAATCGACCTGAATTAAATGAAGCAGTTGATTATAAATGCTAGACACTCAATTTAGAAACTGTGGCTTAAAGAAAGAAACAACATATGACTATGGATTGTTCGTTTTGCATGAGAGGGAAAATGTGATGTTATGACCAGAATGAAATATTTTCTGAGGGGCGAGTGAATTCCAATGACTGTGGTGACCCAAAATATCTTTGTAAATGTGACACTATAAAATGGGCATTTAAATGGCATTTGCATCAATATTTCCATCTCTGGAAACAAGCACAACCCAGTAAAGGACAATCTCTCAATTTTTATTTCATGTACCACGCCGATTATTAAAATGCTGCAAATAAGGCAGAGAAAAATCAAACGGGTTTTCTTCCTTAGGTAGAACATTTTGAAGGGTGAGTAATTAGACAATTCCTATAACTAGGGAAATGATAGAGAAGGTGTATATGGTGATTGACATTTGTTTATAGTTACCTCCAAAGTGTTGTATATGAAGGTTTTGATACTGCCTTTTTTTTTTTTTAGCTTAAAAAGCACTGTAGGATCAGGACAGTCTCATTTGTAATTTTTCTGATAGTGAAGGTTAGGAATCTGGGCTCTCATATGGCTCAGATGGAAGATGTTTCACAAAATGGCCAGTGAGTGCTGCTGAGGTGACAGGTGAGATTGATGTCTTGATGGAGAGGGAAGAACTTCGCTGACATGGCTGTTCAGCACGCTCGGAGGGAACATTTATTATTTCTCCACGCTGACAGAAATGTGGAGTGTGTACATGCTTTCCTTTGCAGCGAGGATGGCTATGTCACCTTAATAAGGAGTCAATTAATTCCACCCTGGTCTGTTATGTTCCATACTTTCACACATTATTATATCCCATATAAAAATAAGGCAAATTTACATACTTAGTTTTTAAAGACATCCTCTTTAATATAAATGATTAGCATTTTAATTTTGAATGTTTTTGACCTTTTTTTTCCTATCTGCAAAATGGGAATATATTCTGTTTATTTTACTTTTAAAAAAATTTTTTATGGTTTTTAAAATTTATTTTTGAGAGACAGAGAGAGACAGTGAGAGCAGGGGAAGGTCAGAGAGAGAGAGAGGGAGACACAGAATCCAAAGCAGGTTCCAGGTTCTGAGCTAGCTGTTAGCACAGAGACCAATGCGAGGCTTCAACTCACGAACCGTGAGATCATGACCTGAGCCAAAGCTGGATGCTTAACTGACTGAGCCACCCAAGCGCCCCTGTTTATATTACCTTTAATAGTATTGCAGAGATTCATGCAATTATAGTGTTAATATAAAGCCACTGTCATTTGGTATGATATAAAATGTTTTTCTGAGAGAGAGTGTGTACACACAAGTGAGGGAGGGACAGAGGAAGAGGTAAAGAGAATCCAAAACAGATTTCATGCTCAGCCTGGAACCTGATGCAGGGCTCGATCTCACGACCTTGAGATCATGACCTGAGCTGAAATCAAGAGTTGGTTACTTAACAAACAGAGCCACGCAGGTGCCCATGATGTAAAAATGTTAGTAGGTAATGGTTTCTTGAAAGTCTATTATGTGCTATATATACCATCATGTGCTAAGGTACAGTGATGCCAGATAAGGAATCTGTTCTTCTAAAAATTATAGAAGAAGCCAGGCGGTAATACAAGTAAAATATGAATGGAGCAATAAGAAAATGGACCAGCACGCATGCGTCAGTTAATACTGAAGTTGGAAACGATAGCCTTTTTCACCGCAGGGATCAGAATATGGGTTCAGGGCCTCCAGAGAGTGCAACAGTGAAAGATACCAAAATCCGCCTATAAAATTCCTTCAGGATCTTGGCTAACCCCTTCCCTACTTGTGTACATGTCATGTTCCAAGTTGCCCAAGAAGACAACAGCTGGAAGGCTAAAAAAGGTAAGCAGAGATTTTAAATGCGAAGTTAAAAAATAAACTGGAGTTCGAGTCTAGTCGCGCCAAGGGTTCTTGGTAAATACCCACAATTTCTACATAGAGTTAAGACTATGTCCTGGGACTAAGTGACTTCCTTGAATTAGCAGGTAAACTGACTTAGTGCCACTCTAACAAAGTATAAAACCAAACCTCTGTTTAAAATACTCTGCCAGTCATTTCACTCCCTGGTAGAAAATAACTTACTGATCTTTAGGGAAAATTAACAAAATCCCATATTATTTAGAAAGTCTAGTATACATAAGGAATTACTAGGCACATGAAGAAAATTTGAGAAGAGGAAAATAGGAATAAAAAATGATCTAGATTTTGGAATTTTGTAATAGAGAATTAAAAGTAACTATTAGTAATATTTTAAAGAATCTATAGAAAAATTGTTATAATAAAGAAATGAGGGGATTTCAGGAGAGATTTGTAATGTGAAGCAAATAGAAACCCTAGATCCAAAATATGATATCGAAATCAAGTATTTATTGAATGGGATTAAATGCACCCTATGTAACAACAAAAGAGAGGATCATTATACTTGTAGACAGTATACTATCTAAACTGAAGCACAGAGAATAAAATAGAAAACAAGAGAGTCAATGACGTTTGGGACAGTATCTTATCAAACTGTCTTACAGACATAGTACTGATGTCTGAGAAATAGAAAGGTAGAAGATGGGACAAAAGGAAAATTTGAAGAAACAGAGGCTAGGGGTGCCTGGGTGGCCGAGTTGGTTATGTGGCCGACTTTGGCTCAGGTCATAATCTCACAGTCCATGGGTTCGAGTCTGTGCTCACAGCTCAGAGTCTAGAGCCTGCTTCAGATTCTGTGTCTCCCTCTCTCTCTGCACCTCCCCCATTCACTCTCTGTCTCTCTCTCAAAATAAAATAAAGACATAAAAATAAAAAATATATAGGCTAAATTTGATTTTTAAGAAAATAATCCACAGATCCAATAAGCTCAGTAAATATTAAATACAAAGAAATGCAATCAAAATGAAGCCTAGGCACATTATAGTCAAACTGCTGAAAACTAAAGATAAAGAGGAAATCTTCATACATATATATATATATGTATATATATATATACACACACATATATGTATACATATATATATTTCAGGTATCAGGTGTACAGCTTTATTTTTTATAGGTAATACATTCATTCATTCATTCATTCATTCATTCATTCAGAGCAAGCTCTATGTGCAGTGTGGGACATAGGCTCACAAGCCCGAGATCAGGTGTATAATTCATTATTTGATGTCTGTATACACTACAAAGTGATCACCACTATAGGCCTACTTACTATCCATCAACATACAGTTGACTCCCTTCACCCATTTGACCCACTTGCCAACTCCTTCTCCTCTGATAATCACTAGTCTGTTCTCTGTATCTAGGAGATTTTTTTTTTTATTGTCTTGTTCATTTTTTTTTAGATTCCTCATATGAGTGAAAACATATGGTATTTGTATTTCTTTGTCTAACTCATTTTACATACATTGCATAATACTCTCAAGATCCATCTGTATCTCAGACGAAAAGATTTCCTTTCTTCTTTATAGCTGAGTAGCATTCCTTCATATAAACATATCACATCTTTATCCATTCATTCATTGATGAACACTTAGGTTGCTTCCATACCTTTGTTACTGTAAATAATGCTACAATGAACACAGGGGTGCATATATCTTTTTAAATTAGTGTTTTTGTTTTTGGTAAATACACATAAGTGGGATGGCTGGGTCATATGGTGAATCTACTCTTAATTTTTTGAGGAATCTCACTATTTTCATAGTGATTGTACAAATTTACATTCCCACAAACAGTGTGCAAGGGTTCCTTTTTTTCCACACCCTTGCCAACACTCATTATCTCTTGCTTTTGATAATATCCATTCTAACAAGTGTGA
Source organism: Suricata suricatta (assembly GCF_006229205.1). Classification (NCBI taxonomy): domain Eukaryota; kingdom Metazoa; phylum Chordata; class Mammalia; order Carnivora; family Herpestidae; genus Suricata; species Suricata suricatta. The sequence goes on along the minus strand of NC_043706.1, from coordinate 107,555,012 downwards.
GGTGATATTTCATGTGGTTTTGATTTGCATTTTTCTAATAATTAGTGATGTTGAGCATATTCTCATATGCCTGTTGGCCATCTGTATGCCTTCTTTGAAATAAATGTCTGTTCTTCTCCTCTGCCCATTTTTTATAATTTAAAAAATTATATATTTTTCTGGTTGAGTTATATAAGTTCTTTATATATTTTGGATATTAACTCCTTATTGGATATATGGTTTGAAAATATCTCCTTTCTTTTTGACATTTTGCTTTGATGATGGTTTTTTTGTTGTTGTTGTTGTTGTGCAGAAGCAGTTGAGACCGATTTGGTACCATTTGTTTGCTTTTGTTTTTGTTTCCCTTGCTTTTGGAGTCAGATCCACAAAGACATCACTAAGACTGATGCTAAAGAGCTTACGGCCTGTTTTCCTCTTAGAATATTATGGCTTCAAGTCTTATATTTAAGTGTTTAATCAAGTTTGAGTTAATTTTGGTATATGATGAAAGATAATGGTCTAGTATCATTCTTTTGCATGTGACCATCCAGTTTTCCAACTATCATTTATTGAAGAGACTGTCCCTTCTCCATTGCATGTTCTTGGCTCCTTGTAGATTAACTGTCTATATATGTGTGGGTTTATTTCTGGGCTCTCAGTTGTGTCCCACTCATCAGTGTGTCTGTTTCTATAGAAATACAATACTGTTTTGATTACTATACCTTTGTATAATAGCTTGAAATCAGGGAGCATAATACCTTTAGTTTTGTTTTTCTTTCTCAAGATTGTTTTAACTATTTGGGAACTTTAGTGGTTACAAATTTTAAAGTTATTTGTTCTAGTTCTGTAAGGTATGCTATTGGAGTTCTCATAAGTATTACATTGAATCTGTAGATTGCATTGAATACTATGATTATTTTAACAATATTAATTCTTCCCATTAAGAACACAATATATATTTCCATTTATTTATGTCTTTGTCAATCTCTTTCAGCAGCACGTTTTAATTTTCAGTGTATAAATCTTTCACCTCCTTGGTTAAATTTATACCTAGATATTTATTATGTAAATGGAAATATTAATTTCTCTTTTTGATGTTTCATTATTAGTGTATAGAAATGCCACAGATTTCTGTATATTATTTTTTATGTTCTGCAGTTTCACTGGATTTATTTATTTATTTTAACAGTTTTTGGTAGAGTCTAAGTTTTTTGGTGTAAAGTATCATGGCATCTGCAAATAGTGACATATTTATTTTTTCCTTTCTGGCTTGGATTTTTTTCCCTTTTTTGTGTGTGTAATTCCTGTGGCTAGTACTTCTAATACTATGTTGAATAAATGTGGCAAAAGCGGGAATTCTTGTCTTGTCCCTGATCTTAGAGAAAAAAATTTAGCTTTTCACCACAGAGTATGTTAGTGATAGAATTATCCTATTTGGCCTTTATTGTGTTGAGGTATATCCATTCTGTATTTATTTTGCTGACAGTTTTTAGTTCAAATGTTTTTTTTCTGCATCTTTTGAGATGATCATATGATTTTTTAATCTTTCATTTTGTTAATGTGACATATCACATTGCTTGATTTGTGCATGTTGAATCCTCCTTGAATTTCTGGAATAAATTCTACTTGATTGTGGTATATGATCCTTTTAATGTATTGTTGGATTCAGTTTGCTAATACTTTGTTGAGGATTTTGCATCTATGTTAATCAACAATAATGGCCTGTAATTTTCTCTCTCTCTCTCTCTCTTTTTTTTTTTTGTAGTGTCCTTGTCTGGTTTTGATATGATAGCAAGACTGGTTTCATAAAATAAATTTGGAGGAATTCCCTTGTCTTAAAGTTTTAGGAAGAGTTTGAGAATGATAGGTATTAAATATTCTTAAAATGTTGGGTAAAATTTCCAGTGTCTGGTCCTGGACTTTTGTCTGTTGGGAGGTTTTTAATTACTGTTTCAATCTCCTTACTAGTAAGTAAGTCTATTACTTCATGACTTGGAAGATTGTTATGTTTCTAGGAATTTATCCATTTCTTTTATGTTGTTCAGTTTGTTGGCATATAATTGTTCATAATAGTCTCTTATGATCCTTTATATATCTGTGGTAGTAGTTGTAACTTCTTTCATTTCTGATTCTATTTGCATTCCCTCTCTTTCTCTCTTGGTCAATCTACCTAAGGGTTTGTTGATTTTATCTTTTCAAAGAAATAGCTCTTAGTTTTATTGATCTTTTCTACTATCTGTTTAGTATCTATTTCATTTATTTCTGCTCTGATCTTTATTTCCTTCCATCTACTAACTTTGGGTTTCATTTGATTTTAATTTGCTACTTCCTTTAGGTACAGAGTTAAATTATTAATTTTTGTTTCTTGAGATAGGCCTGTATCACTAGGAATTTCTTCCTTAAAACCACTTTTGCTATCTCCTATAGATTTTGGCATGTTGTATTCCTGCTTTCATTTATTGTAAGTATTTTTAAGTTTCTTCTTTTATTTCTTCATCAACCTATTGATGTTCAGCAACATGTTGTTTAATTTCTGTGATTTTGGGTTTTTTTTTTTCCATTATCTTCTTGTAATTCTTTTCTATTTTTTATCCACTATTGTGGTTAGAAAAGATGGTTGGTAAGATTTCAATTATTTTTGAATTCATTGAGACTTGTTTTGTGGCTCAATATGTGATCTAATCTGAGGAATGCTCCATGTGCTCTAGAGAAGAAATGTATTCCACTGCCCTTGGAGGGAATGTTCTGTATGTGTCTATGCTATCAAGTCTAATGTGTCATTTAAAGTCAATATTTCCTTATTGATTTTTTTGTATGGATGATATGTCCATTGATGTAAATGGAGTGTTAAAGTCTCCTACTGATATTGTATTGCTTTCAATTTCTCCTTTGGTTATGTTTATATTTTCTTTAAATAGTTTGTTTTTTCTATTTTGGATGCATATGTATTTTTAAATGTTGTATCTTCTTATTGGATCGACTCCTTTATCATGATATAATGTGCTTCTTTGTCTTTTATTACAGTCTTTGTTTTAAAGACTATTTAGTCTGATATGTGTATAGCTATTGTAGTTTTTTTTCCATTTCCATTTGATAGAATATGTTTTTCAGTACTTTCATGTTCAGTTTGTGTGTGTCTTACTTCCGAAGTGAGTCTCTTATAGGAAGCATATAGACGGGTCTTGTGTTTTATTCATTTTGCTACTCTATGACCTTTGGTGAATTTAGTTTATTTACACTTAAAGTAGCTTTTGACAAGTATCTACTTATTGCCATATTTTTTATTGTTTTCTGGCTGTTTTGTAGTTCTTTATTATTTTATTCTTTAACTCTGATTGGTTATTTTTTATATTTTCTATCCCTTTGTTAAAGTTCTTACTAAATGCATTCACTCTTCTCTCAAGTCCCATGAGCATCTTTATGACCATTACTTTGAAACTTATATGTTAGATTGCTTAACTCTGTTTTCTTTAGTTGTTTTTCTGAGGTTTTATCTTCTTCCTTTGAAACATATTTCTCTGTGTCCTTATTTTGTCTTACTCTCCGTGTTTGTTTCCATGTATTAGGTAAGTCAGCTACTTCTCCCAGTCTTGCAAGAGTTGCCTTATGTAGGAGATGCCCTGTGGGGCTAAGAAGCTCAATCTTCTCAGGTCACCAGAGACAGGTGCTCAAGAAGTGTCCCCCATGTGGGATGTGTGTACCTTCCTGATGCGGTGAAAGCATGTATCTGGCACATTGGTGAATGGAGTTGGTGTCATGTTTACCTATGGACATGTCTCCAACTGCTGTAGCATGTTGGTGCAGGGGATGTGTCTCTAGATCACCTGTGGGGTGTGCCCATGACTGTTGCAGTGTGTAGGTGGGTGAGGCTTTCAGCAGGGCACAGCCATAGGCATGATAAGGTTACAGGGAAAATTCCAAATGGGTGCCTTCTGGTGCCAGTATTAGTAAGAAAGACTGTGACTGGGGAAAAAAATAGCTCATTCCAGTGTCTCAGCCCCTGGACAAAGTTCTGCTGTTTCCTGCTTCTCTGGCAGATGCTCAAATATTAGCAAATGGGTCTCCTTTACCTATGGTCTAAGTACTTTTCAAATTGGTGCTTTTGTGCTGGTATCCAGGTTGAGTCAGTCTACCCATGTGATCTTTAAGAGTGGATTTTCTGTTCCCTACAGTTTTATAGTTTCCCTGAACATAATCCCTAATGATTTTCAAAGCCCAGTGTTTTGGGAGCTTTTTCTCCCCGTGAGGGATCTAAGGGTTGAGGTGCCTGATGTAAAGCTCCAATTCCTTGCTCCTCAGGTTAAGGTTCTGCACATTCACCATCACTACCAACTGTGATTCACAAAAGCTGGGGTGTGTTTTTTTCCCTGATGAGTATGTGTCTTTGCCTCTTTCCTGTCTCAAAGCTGTCCTTTTATCCTTTGTTCTAGAAGCTCTGTTCATTGAATTTTCAGGTCTCTTTCAGATGGAATGATTCTGTATATAGTTGTAGATTTGAGGTGTCCATGGGAGGAGGTGAATTCAAGATCATGCTACGTTGGCATTTTGTACCCAACTCCTAAAGGGGAAATCTTAAAAGCAGCGAGAGTGAAAATGGTAAAAAAAAATTGACTTTTCATCAGAAACAATGGATACTAGAAGAAAAAGAAAGCCATATTTAAAGTAATGAAAGAAAAAAAATACAAGTTGCTAACCTAGAATTCCATATTCAGGAAAAAAAATTTCTAATAGAGACAGTGATAAATTCTGCACTATTTAAATTATTAACAGGAGTTCTTTTAGTTGAAGAGAAATGATACTAGGATATACATTAAAACACTGGAATTATTGAACATGTAGATAAATAATATTTTTCTCTTTTATTCCATCCTTTAAAAGATAATTAATGAAATGAATAACTATCTTACACCACTCATAAAAAATTATCTTGAAATGGATTAAAGACTTAAAAAAAACCCTATACTTTAAAATTCCTAGAAGAAAACAAGGAAAAATATAGGTTTTGGCTCTAAAACCAAAAGTACAAACAACAAAAGCAAAAATTAACAAATAAGACACATCAAACCTAAAAGCTTTTAGACAAATAAATAAATAAAGCTTTTGGACAGCAAAAGAAATAATTAACAAGATGTAAAAGCAACCTACAGAATGGGAGAAAATATTTTCAAATCTTATTTATGATAAAGGGTGAATATCCAAAACATATAAAGAACTTATACAACTCAATAGGAAAAAACTAACAACAAAGAAAACCCAATTTGATTAAGAAATGGACAAAGGATATGAATAGACATTATTTCAAAGAAGACATATAGAGGACCAACAGATACATGAAAAGGTGTTCAACATCACTAATCATCAGGGAAATGCAAATGAAAACCACAATGAAATATCATCTTGCATCTGTTAGAATAGCCATTATTAAAAAACAGGAAATAATAAATGTTGACAAGGAGGTGGAGAAATTGAAACTCTGGTGCACTGTTGGCGGGAATGCAAATTGTACAGCCATGATGGAAAACAGTATGGAGATTCCTCAAAAAACTAAAAACAGAACTACCATATGATCTAGCAATTTTAGTTCTGGGTATTTGTCCAAAGGTGGGGGGTAACATTAATTCAAAAAGACATATGCAACCTCATGTTCATTGCAGTGTTATTTAAAGTAGGCAAAGTAGGGGCGCCTGGGTGGCTCAGTTGGTTAAGTGTCCAACTTCGGCTTGGGTCATGATCTCACGGTCCATGGGTTCGAGCTCTGCATCAAGTTCTTTGCTGGCAGCTCAGTGCCTGGAGCCTGTTTCAGATTCTGTGTCTCCCTCTCTGTCTCTGCCCGTCCCCCACTCGTGTTCTCTCTCAAAAATAAATAACCCCCCCAAAAATTATTAAAAAAATAAAATAGGAAAAGCATAGAAATGAGCTAAATTTTGGTAATTATGGATGGTGATGAATATTAGCTGGACTTACTGTAGTGATTATTTTGAAATTTTTACAAACATTGAATCATTATGTTGTATATCTGAAACTATTAAAGGTTGTGCCAATTATACCTATAAAAAAATAAATTGATATCCTGAGCTTGTTTTGTTTTATGACAATGCTTAAAAGAATTTTGTACATGCACAGGGAGCCTGGGTGGCTCAGTTGGTTTTGCGTCTGACTTTGGCTTAGGTTATGATCTCAGGGTTTGTGAGCCTCAGCCCCGCATTGAGCTTTGTGTTAACAGCTCAGAACCTGAAGCCTGTTTTGGATTCGGTGTCTTCCTCTCTCTCTGCCCCTCCCTGGCTTGTACCATCTATCTCTCAAAAATAAACATCAAAACATTTTTAAAAAGAATTTTGTTAATGCAAATATCTGAATAATTTAAATCTGGGTATTCCATAATTTGAACTTATTAAATGTTTACTCATTTATTTTTCTGGAATTCATTTTGGTGAGAGATAAATTTAGTGTGTGTTGGATTTAAATTACTGGTTTCTCAATTATTACTCAGCTGTCAACTTGTCATTTAATAAATGGTCTTTCTTTTCAGAAAAAAATATGGAAGTAATAACATGTTGAAAAACAGGATATGTTAGCAACATACAAAGGAGAATCATTTAAATAAAGTCATATTTTTTAAAACATTTATTTAGTGCTGAGTTAGAGAGCGCAAGCAAGGGAGTTGCCGAGAGAGAGGGAAACAGAGGATCCAAAGCAGGCTTTCTGCCGACAGCAGAGAGCCCGATGCAAAGCTTGAACTCATGAATCGTGAGATAATGACTTGAGCCAAAGTCAGATGCTCAACTGACTGAGCCACCCAGGAGCTCAGTTTTTTAAGGATTTTTGCATCAAATGTTAAATGGCATAATTTTATGTTAGACAATGTAGGTTAAGAATGCGTACACCAATCTTTAGAGTAATCCTTGAGTAACAAAAAATAGTATGGCTAAAATGGCAACAGAAGATACAAAATGGAAAAGTAAAATATGAAAGTGTAAAATTCTTAAAAAAATTTTTAATATTTATTTTCAAGAAAGACAGAGCATGAGTCTGGAGAGAGAGGAAGACAGAGAATCTGAAGCAGTCAAAGCAAAGTCAGATGCTCAACCAAGTGAGCCACCCAGGCATGCCTCAAATTCTTAAGTATTGAAATCATATAGACTATGTTCTCTGACCACACCATAATTAAATTATGAATGAATAAGATAACTAGAGAATTATTACTAAATCTTTAGAAATTAGATATCACACTTCCAAATAGCCCATGGGTCAAGAAGACTAGAAGACATTTTAAACTTAATGTTGATGAAATCACATAATATTAAAATGTCTGGAATGTAGCTAAATCTGTGATTAAAGTTAATTTTGTAAAATAGGTTTAAAATGAATAATGTACGGGGCGCCTAGGTGGCTCCGTCGGTTAAGCGTCCGGCTTCAGCTCAAGTCATGATCTCACAGTTCGTAGGTTCAAACCCCGCGTTGGGCTCTGTGCTGACAGCTCAGAGCCTGGAGCCTGCTTCAGATTCTGCATCTCCCTCTCTCTGACCCTCCCCTGCTCACACTGTCTCTCTCTGTCTCTCTCTCTCTCAAAAATGAATAAAACACACACACACAAATTTTAAAATAAAATGAATAATCTAGATTTTCACTAAAAGTTTCAAAAAGAAACATAACCACCAAAAATATGAGAGGAAATATTATAGAATCAATGAAATGGAAATCATAGAAAAATAGAGAATATCAACAAAGTCAAATGTTGGCTAGAAATATTAATAAAAGTATTAATTATTAATAAAATTGATATGCCTCTAAAAATGCAAAAAGAAGGAAACTAAAAGAAAAATCTTGCCAATAACACTAATGACAGAGAAAATATCACTGTAGTTCCTGCAGTTACTGAAATATTAATAAAGACTATCATGCTGATAAATTTGATAACTTAGATAAAAGGTACAAATTCCTTGAAAAACACAGTTTACTATTTTGTATCAATACAACTTACTTGCTGATGCTAACACCTTGATATAAGCAAAATCATATGATGTATATAATATCATGTTTGCCTTCTTTCACTCAGTAATTTACATAAAATAGAATGGCATATTTTATGCACTCTCTCCAGTCAATCTTTGTAAATTATATCTTAATTAAAAAATAAATACCAATCCTTATCAAAATAACACCAGTATTCTTCACAGAAATAGAACAAAAAAATCATAAAATTTGTACAGAATCTGAAAAGACCCCAAATAGTCAAGCAATCATAAAGTAAACCAATGTTGAAAGCATCACAATCCCGAACTTCATGATGTCTTCCAAAGCTGCAGTCATCAAGACAGTATGGTACTGGTAACAGACACTCAGATCAATGGAACAGAATAGAAAACCCAGAAGTGGACCCACCACTGTATAGCCAACTAATCTTTGATAAAACAGAAAAGAATATCCAAAGGAATAAAGAAGTCTTTTCAGCAAGTGATGCTGGGAAAACTGGATAGCAACATGCAGAAAAATGAATCTGGACCAATTTCTTACACCATACACAAAAATAAACTCACAATGGATGCAATACCTAAACATAAGACAGGAAGCCATAAAAATCCTAGAGGAGGAAGCAGGCAAAAACCTCTTTGACCTCAGCCACAGCAACTTCTTACTCAACACATCTCCAGAGGCAGGGGAAACAAAAGCAAAAATGAACTACTGGGACCTCTTCAAATAAAAAGCTTCTGCACACCAAAAAAAACGAGGAGCAAAACTAAAAGGCAAGTGACTGAATGGGAGAAGATATTTGCAAATGACATATCAGATAAAGGGTTAATATCCAAAATCTATAAGGAACTTAACAAACTCAACACCCATAAAACAAATAATCCAGTGAAGAATGGGCAAAAGACATGAATAGATACTTCTCCAAAGAATACATCCAGATGGCCAACTGACACATGAAAAAATGCTCAACATTACTCGTCATCAGGAAAATACAAATCAAAACCACAATGAGATATCACCCCACACCTGTCAGAATGGCTAACATTAACAACTCAAGCAACAACAGATGTTGACAAGGATGCAGAGATTCACATTGCAGAATCTTGTATAAGTGGTATGACTCTGTGTGTGTGTGTGTGTGTGTGTGTGTGTGTGTGTGTATGGACTGGCGAAAGGAAAAAGAAAGCATCTTTGAGCACTTGATGTCTTACATACCCTCCTCCAGTACTTAAAAGTAAAACAAACGAAGTATTCATGTAGAATCTGAATGTGACAATGTCCTTAACTGTGAAAGCAAGAGCACCATCTGATTACCTTCATGCCATGAGTATTTCTTTGGTGGATAAGACCTTATGGAATCACAAAGCAAAATCCATTTTTTGTCAAGAAGTTTTGGAACAGCACTGTCAAAAAACAGGAAAGTGAATAGTATTGCTTCTCTTCCTTCTCCTCCTCCCTCACTAACACCTGAAGTAACAGAAAAAGTTGGCATGAAGCACAGTTTGAGATGTGAAATACAAAGTATGTCTTGTACTTCAAATAAGAAATATACCTAAAAGGAAAATACTGAAGGAGGAAGGCTTCTCAATCATCACTGTTTTTAGTTCCTTAGCCTAAACGTTTCCAACCCTTTATTCTGTTAACATGATTTTTTAGTTTAAGAACAGTTCATAAAGAGAGCCAATTCTGGAAAAACATATAATATACAGCCTATCTTTTCTTAATGATAATATTCTACACTGCCAGAGACCATGTCAGCACACTTTAAAGCAAGGGCTACCTGTGTGGTTACAATCTCTGCAATATGGGCAATGTGTTCTCTAAATGTGAAATCACCTGCAGAGGCAGAAACACTGAAGCACTCAGGGTCCGAAAGAACGTTTCAGCAGAAACAGAAAGTAAAGACGGAGGCACTTGCTTACACAATCCGTCACTGATTTTGTTAGTAGGCAGAGGAGGGCATGTGTGGGAGGGAAGAGAGGCTGAGAAAGCCCATGTTTCAGAAGCTAGTAGGCTGAGTGGAAGTGAGCACCACACCCCCGGGCTCGGTCTTGTGTCCACTGTTAAAAGGCAACCTTAGGTCCTCTGCCTCTCATTGTGAGCAGCCACGCGAAATTCGTTTTGACAATCTCAACAGTCCCAAGAGGCACTTTAAAGAAACGTTTTATAGAGAAGGCTCTACAGTCTCCTGCAGTTTGGAGTTTCAGGTTGCAGCTGGCTCATCGTGGAGAACTGGTACCTTCATCCTAATACGAAATCTGCTAAAACCTCCATTATTATACCTCCTGTTTTCTTTGAACTAAACACCCGTTATCTTAGTTCTGTTCCCATAACTTTCTTATGGGAAAGAAAAAGTCGAGGCAAAGTTCAGGATGAAAAACATGCAAAATAGCAAACATCTAGATAGCTCACCAACACTTAATTTTGTCCTAGATGTGTAGCACTATGGAGACAGCTCTGTAAGAACACAAGGTAGAATCAATAACTGGCCTCCAGAGTCCTTAAAAGGACCAATTTAAGAATTCTCTCTCCCCTCTTGCAGTGCCTGATCGGTAATTCAACTGGCACAGAGATAGTGAAATGCCACATCGACCATATGTTTTTAGTAGTGCTCTAATTTAATTTAATAAGATTATAGAAGATTCTTTAGTTTCTAGAGATTCAGGCAGAGGAATACAACAGGAGAAACGCCTGCAAAGAAATTCAGTTCTCTACCTTGGAGGCTAGGGAAGACTAGGCATCAATGCGCGTGCATACTCATATTCTCCATGAGGCCTTCCACACTATTTCAAAGAACAACTTAAGAGGAGTGTGACCTAATCTCAGCCTGAACCTCTTTGGCATGAATAAAGACTGGAGAAGATAATTTAATTGGCGAGACATAAGAGGATCCAGTGTGACTCTGTGAAATGGAATCCAAGTCACAGAGGCGTCTTTCAGGACAGAAGTGCTGTGCAGCAGCTTGATAAAACCAGGCACAAAATTGAGCCAAGAAACAGCAAAACACACATTTCCTTCTTGATTATTGAGGTCTCTCTGTAAATGCAATGAAATCGCTAAGGGAGGCTTTAAATACTGTTGGACAACCTGGTCAGGGTCTCATTTGATAAAGCCATTGGAATTTCAGCAGGCTATTCACTGAGACTATTACTTCCTATAGAAAGGAAGGGGAGCGGGTATATTCACTGCAACATGCTTTGACTGCATTTTCCTATGCACAGATCATTTGAAAAGAATGTGAAGTATTTCAGCAAGATCTGAATATCCGAATATTTATGAAGATGATAATGACTGTAGCTTTTACTTATATAACAGCTTCCATCTGAGGAGCTCAGACATTATTTCATTACCTTGAAAAATATTATCTGGAGGTTGGCTAAGTGGAAGCTATATTATTTACATTTTATCCCTAGTGGAACCCGGTGAAAGGATGTGCCAAAAAGTTGCAAGCATTTAGGCAACCTTGTGATAAGTTCATTCAATATGCTGAATTTTACCCTAAAGTAATAAAAATCAAGAGAATAAATAAAGGGTTTTTTTTGCATTAACATTTAATTGATAGAAATTTCCTTAGTATGCTTTACTCCTCTAAACCTGATTTCTTCCTGCCTGTTCTGACTACAGGGTAAACTAAATGAAAGAATCCATTTAAAGTCAACTTTCAAGTGATAAGAATCTGTCTAGGAAGGCTCAGAGGTATCGACTCAGAGAAGTCTGATAAATACAGAAATAGATGGGTAAGTAGTCAATGCAAAAGTCTAAATACAAGTTTCTTAAAGCAAGGAGGAGCAATAATACAAGGCACCCCCAAAGACAGGTTTGTTACACCAAGGAGGAGCAATAACATAGAGCAGTTCTCTCCTACCCCTAAATTTGAGTAACATATAGACCCTTTCTAAAGCATGGATCCTTAACCATTTTTATCCTGTCAAGTCCTTTGGGAGTCTGGTGTAGCTTATGGACCTCTTCTCAGAACAATGTTTTTAAATGAATACGAATTAAACTCAAAGGCTTACTGAGAAAACCAATTTTTATATAGAATTATCATAATCAAAATATTTGAAAACTGATACTTAATATAGTTGCACCCTTATTAACTCAATAAGTAATAAAGTCTAGCAATGTCAGGTTTGGTAACTTCTGTAGTTTTGAATTAGTGATGGGCATAAAAAATATTCCAAATTTTCACAGCAACTGTAATGCCCTATAAAAATGTCTGCCTATTGTGTCACTGACATTCCATAGATCATATTTCAGTTAGAAGTTAGTGAAAGTAAATTATGTAAGTATTTTCTTGTCCATCTTCATAAACCCCACATTAGAAACCTAAAGAACTTTTCTTTAACTCCTGAGAATAAATCCATGGATGCCTAAGGGACCAAAGACCATAGTTTCATAAACACTGATATAAGGGATCCAAGTGTGTTAGAATTTGTGAAAGGTGGTCATGTGACTAAGGTAAATGATTGGTTTGGGCTCTTACAGGTTTGTATATGAAAATTTCAACTGAATTTGGAGTATTATTATGAAATAAGAAGTGTTTAAACATTTGAGGGGAACCAATTGCTTTAGAATTTAGATGTTTTGTTAATAAAGAGCTTCAAAAAATGAATGATATTAGTAATTAATAGAACCATCAAGAATACTTTGACCTTATTACATTGCTGTTACTAACAGTAAAGTCCAAATTTCTCAGCATGCAAATGAAGCCTACCTACCTTTTCCAGTCTTATATCCTTCCACCCTTCTTTCTACACAAGGAACATCTTTCCCCAATATTCGGTGTTCCAGGCAGATCTTTATTCTTTATCCTATATTTTCCTGCCATTGGGAATGTGTGCAATTGATTCCTTTTATCTATTCTCCCACTTTACTATAGAAGTCTTTCCCTTTAAAGCCAATTTATCTTCTAGTAGTCCAGGTCTTATCCCACTTCTTTCAAATACAAACTAACAAGCATCTAACTAACCAAGCCAGAGACACGTCATACTTTTATTCATCATATTTATCACTACATACTTTGAATTCCATCTTTTATGATTTTATCTTTGCTATGCGCTGAATTGTATCTCCCAAAATTCATATGTTGAAGTCCTACCCCCAGTACATCAGAATGTGACTATTTTGGAGATTGGGCCTTTAAAAAGGCGATTATGTGAAAATGAGGCCCCAATTCAAGTCTGATTGATGTCCTTACAGGAAGAGGAAATTTGGAGTTGCAGCAATGTGGATGGAACTGGAAGTTACTATGCTGAGTGAAATAAGTCAGTCAGAGAAGGACAGATACCATATGTTTTCACTCATATGTGGATCTTGAGAAACTTAACAGAAGACCGTGGGTGAAGGGAAGGGGAAAAATAGTTACAAACACAGAGGGAGGGAGGCAAACCATAAGAGACTCAAATACAGAGAACAAACAGGGTAGATGAAGGGGTGGGGGAGAGGGGAAAATGGGTGATGGGCATTGAAAAGAGCACTTGCTGGGATGAGCACTGGGTGTTGTAGGTAATTGATCAACCATAGGTATCTACCCCAAAACCAAGAGCACACTTTACATGCTAGATGGTAGCCAATTTGACAATAAATTATATTAAAAAATAGATACCTCATACAAATGGGATCATATAGTAAAAAGTAATAAATCAAAGGAAGATGTGCTATGAAAAAAAGAAGAGGAAATTTGGGGAACACCTGCGTGGCTCAGACCTGACATAAGCTCAGGTCATCAATCATCTCATAGTTCCTGGGTTTGAGCCCCCATTGGGCTCTGTGCTGACATTTCAGAGCATGGAGCCTGCTTCAGATTGTTTGTGTGTCTCCCTCCGTCTTTTCCCCACTTGTGCTCTGTCTCTCTCTGTCTCTCAGAAAATAAATAAACGTTAAAAAATTTAGAAAAAAAGAGAAGAGGAAATCTGGGTGCAAAGAGAGAGACACAAATACACAGAGGAAAGACCATGTGAGAACACAATGAAGAGATCACAATCTGCAAACTAAGAAGAGAGACCTCAGGAGAAGCCAAACCTGCTGACACCTTGATCTTGAATTTCTAGACTCCAAAACTGTGAGAAAATAAATTTCTGTTGTTTAAACTCCTTAGTCTGTGGTATTTTGTTATGGCAGCCCTAGTAAACTAATATAAACCATGAATGCTACTACACTGAATATCTATTGACTCTTTCTAAGTATAAACATAGAGGTGAGAGACCAAGGGTGAGAATGAGCACAAGAGACAGAGACAGAGATGAACCAAATGAGCTTAAGTTGAGATAAGGACGTGTGTATCTGCACATTTTTGAAGCTGTATCTCCATCTCTCCTTCCCATTTCTGTTTCTTCAGAATTCACGATACTTTAGTCAGATGTATTTATAAAGAAAAATACTACAGAATTGATTAATAATATAAGATTTTAACTCCCCATTTTCCCCTTTCAGATAGCCAGTAGACCTTATACAGTTATCATAACAAAGATGGATGGTGCTAGATGCTAGTTTGATAAGTTATATTGCATTTATAAATGAAAATCCTACAATGAAAAGAGAAGGTTATGTTTAAGAATGCCAGTTAAAGAAAATATAGTAAGGAAGTGTTAAAATGTTTGAAAATATAGTCCAAGAAGGTAATACATAAGAGAATTAAGAGATTACTCGGCATAAGAGAAAAGGAAAAGAAAGGAGGGGTGCCTGGATGGCTCAGGTGGCTAAGCAACCACCTCTTCATTTCCGCTCAGGCAATGATGTCATGGTTTGTGGGTCTGAGTCCCATGTCAGGTTTTGCACTGACAGCACACAGGCTACTTGGGATTCTATCTCTCTCCCTCTCTTTTGACCCTCCCCCTCAAAATAAAGAAATAAAACTTTTTAAAAAAATGAAAAGATACAAGCTATGTAGTGTAGAAATATATATTAGGCAATAAGAGAAAAATCTGTTTGAGAGCTGATGAATGCAAACCTGTTGATGAGGGTCAGAAAATTTATTAAAAATCAGATGACTGGCATTATCCTCATAGTGGCAGAGTGCCTAAGAAATAACGAGAATTTAATAAGAATCTCAGTATGAAATAATGGGGTTACATAAGGTCAGGTAGGGCCAAGTGATGTGAAGAAAAAGACCAGCATCTGAGTAGCCCATCATTGTGTAGTAACTATTCTGAACCTGCAACAAGAAATCAATAGAGTGATAGCAAGATATTATATTTCATACTTTGGAATTGGATTATTACAAGAGTTTTTGCTATTGACAGTCATTCTCATGGTTGGAAATATACAAATGGTTAAAATGGCAATAAACTCTTGTATTGAAACATACAACTCTCGTATTTTTAGTAATTGTACAAACATGAGAGAAAGAACTGAGGGCAAAACACTTCATTGATTGGCCACTTCTCATTTACTAATTCATGCAGTAGGTATTTATTGAGTGCCTATTGTATGCTAGAAACCATCCTAAGTACTTTGATGCAGCAGTGCAGAAAGCAGAGAAAAATTCTTAGCTCTTTCCCAAGATGTGTTAAAGGCCCTCATTTGATTGGCTGTAAGCTCATATAATCTTGGGAAGTGAATAAAGATTTTGGGGATGGTGAGGTGGTTTGAACAACTCATTAAACTTTTTTTTTTAAATGTTTACTTATTTTTTGGAGGAAAGAGAGACAGAACATGAGCAGAGGAGCGACAAAGATAGGGAGACACAGAATCTGAAATGGGGCTTCAGGTTCTGAGCTGTCAGCACAGAGCCTAACGTGAGGCTCAAACTCACTAACCGTGCGATCATGACCTGAGCTGAAGTTGGTCACTTAACCAGCTGAGCCACCCAGGCACCCCTGAACAACTCATTTTTATTGCGGATGTGGAGAGACAGACTAAGATTGTTGCAAGCAGTGGCTCTTAAGCTGAACTCACAGTAATATTGGATATAGCAGTCTTTACTTGACTCAGTTGCAGGGGACACTTATTAACACACAACTCCTAAACACTAGAATGAGTTAGTGTCTATTATAGTTGATTAATAGACGTATATACATTGAGATCCCATAGATCAGAGAGTGAACTGAGGAAATTCAATCCGGATGGTCCTGACAGTTCTTCCTTTTTGGTAGAGTAGAAGGAATCTGGCTTAATGAAAATGTTGACCCATTTCTAGGAAGGTCACTCTCTGACCAGAAAGCTCTCATTGTTATCAGAATCAACTCAGTGTTCCCTGTTCTCTCTGCCTCTTTTGGGACTACATACTCTTTGGGACTGCCCAAGGACAGTGTTCCTTTTTAGTTCTTGCATCCAATCAAAGCTTGCCTTTCTGTGGGTTAATCAGGGCATGTAGGGTCACATGTATTCTGTCAAATTTCTGCTTGTAAATCTCTTCAATAAGCCCTATTTTACATTTACTGTGGTGTACTATTTGTGCAGCTATTAACATGCTCTTTGAATGAAAATGCTGTCAGGGAGTTTACATTCTCGTGGGGGAAATAGACAATAAAAACATAAATAAGTAAAATAGATATGTGTGTAATAGTGATAAGTGCTAAGGAAGAAATTAGAGTAGAAAAGGATATAAGATGTGCCGTGTGTGTATGTGTATGTGTGTATGTGTGTGGTGCATGATGCAATATTAGATAGGGTAGGAAGGATATATCTCATTGAGGAAGTGTCATGTGGCTAAAGACTGAAGGAGGAGAGGAGAGAACCAAGGGAATTTCTGTGAGAAAAATAAGCATTCCAGGCTAGGTCATTTGAAATACTAAATATTAAATTAATATTTTATATGATATGTTTATAGACTAGATTCTATAGTTAATGTTTATTAAGTTAGAATAATTTTCTGGACCCCTTCCTAGGGATTGATGATGTGACATAAGTTTTCCACAGTATGTTATAATATGAGATTGAAGAACATTTTTTTCGCATCTTACTTACAAAATTCTATTGTCATGTCAATAGCATTGTGCTTGGAACACATTGACTGCTTGATAAGTCTTTGTTGAATACATGTTGCCAGGCACTGTCCACATTGCTATGGGAGATATCTTCTAGGAGTTAGATGCTATATCTGCTTTCCCCTAACGGATCTTACACTAGGAACATGGCAAATAAAAAACAACCATCATACAAGGTACAATACAAGAGGAAAAAATGACTTGTATGTTAAGAAAAGGGAACACATATGAGATTGAAAAATTAGAAAAGTTGTTTTTACAGGAGATAAAATTTAAAATAATAGTGAAAGATAGGTTTCTGACAGAAGAAAATAGAAACAGTGCCCTAGAGGAGAGAATATACTAGAAAATGAGAGGAAATACAAGATGTTCAATTTTGCTGTTCAAATAGAGTTTGAATCAGAGAGTAGACAGTGATACTCTAAAGAGATAAGTCGGAGCCATAGTCTATAAGGTTTTGAATTCTGGGTTGAAGCATTTGAAGTTAATTTGACAGAAATGGGGAGTTATTGAGCATTTTTGAAAAGAGAGAAAAATAAGCCAATTTGAACTGTAATTTAAGCAGAATTCTGTAGCAAGCTGGAGAGAGATTAATCAGTGAGCCTCTGCCATGGGGGTGAGGCAGGAGCCTAACTGAGGGGTAGCTTCTGGAATGCCTTTGCCAGTAACAAGGAAGTCAGAGGGGAGGCCAGTGTGTGATGGTGGGAAATGGACATGTTTTGAGTGGAGTTACTGACATCTATTTGGATACTTGGCAGCGAGAACTAGCGCCTGAAGTTTAAACATTTTCAAATTCTTTCAAAACATTAAAAAATTCTTTGTGTAACATACTGGTAACACAACAAGCAAAATTTAGGGATATTACCATCATGTTCCTTTAATGTTTAATTTACTGAACTGGAATGCATGCAGCAATAAGGAACTCAGAGATTGTAGGTATTCACACTTTGTTCCCTTTTTATTTTTCTATCTTCCTTAAATAAGGAGAATCTCATAAAGCAATAATACCTTTTTTTTTTAAATTAAATAAATATGGTGTCGATACTAACATTGAAATGTGGATTATTTTATGTTTAATTTCAGTAACACTTTTCTGTAACATCAAAATTTGAGCCCATGCTGTTTAAAGCAGTTTAGGTCTATTTAATTTAGTGGCTTGGCATATTTTATATTTCCAAGATAACAAGTCACTCCTCATTAGATTACCTTATTTCTGGATAACCCTACACAAACTTGTATGCCCCAGGATGATCCACCTCCATGAGAGCCATGACCTTTTAGTGACCATAGCCTGTCATGCTTTATTGCTTTGGAACATGTAACATGTATCCTAGAGATGTCTGTTTTAAATCTACAGACATTCATCAATGTATATGTTGGTCTAAACTTAGATGAAATACCCTATCGCTGTCTTACTTACTCTTGTCTCAGATGAACTATAATTTTATGAGTGGATGTACCTAGTTTGATTTCTGAATGTATTTAGTTGAATAAAATGCAAATGGTATCTAGGTGAATCTTTCACAAGATGCATGCATCTTGGAAATTTGGGGGAAAATGAGAATGGGGATTCCCAATAGATAACAATATGAATCAACATATAATAGTGACAGAAATCTTGAGGTGTGCAGAGTAAAATAATGGTAAAGCAAATTGGTCTTTAATTGACCAAATAAATCCATAATCTGTTTAAAAAGGAAATGCAGGAAAAAGCAAAGGTGGAAAATGAAAGGAAGATCACATCAGAGGCTATCTGATATCTAAAAGACAAATTTTAAAGCAAGTAAGGGATGCAATTACCTACAACATAAAATTCCAATTATTAGCAGTGGAGTTGTTCTTTGCCAATAAAAAGGGGAGAGGGCAGAAAAAATAAAAAAAAACCAACTATAAATGAATAAACAGAATTCTAACAATATCATTACAATTTTCTTCATGCTGATTTTACACAAGATACAGATATAATGTAGAAAATGAAACAAATAATGTAATTTTAAAATATTTATTGTTTTTTGAGAGAGAGAGAGAGAGAGACAGAGAGGCATACAGACAGAGTCCTGGCAGGCTCTGTGCTGTCAATGCAGAGCCTGATATGGTGCTCAAACTCACAAACTGTGAAATCAGGACCTGACCTGAAATGAATAATCAGATGCTTAACAGACTGAGCTACCCAGGCAAACCTGCCTTTTCCTTATTTAAATTTTCTTTTAGTAGTCATTAATACAGGGCTTACTCTAGACTTTGGGCATTTGCAGAGTCTGGTCATAGGGGGAGAGCAGGATAGTACTAAATGATAATTTTTCTCCTCCAAAAGAAACACAAATGGGTTTACTCATCTGTCTTTAAAAGGCCCAGCATTGAAAGCAGAGTGAGGAACCTTTCTTTAAACTCACTCCTCACTCCCACTCCTACTTAAGAATAAGGAAGGCACTTCGGGCAACCAGCCCTTGCTTTTAGTTATTTTGTGACTTCTATCCAGATACTCTGGGATAAAAAAAGATAGAAGATCTTGGGTAACAAATTTAAACTATCAATTAGCTTCCTTCCTTCCTTCTTCACTCTCTTTCTTATCTGTTTCTTTATCTCTTTCTTTCATTTAAAATATATCTTTTGTAAATCTTTTTCAATGTAAAATACATTGAAAGAAAGGCACAGAATGAGTTTACGGTCTGTTAATATTAGTCTCAAGTGTGAATATTAATTAATTAAATATACATGTGCCAGACATTGGCTAGGTATTAAGGCATGAAATGGCAGAATAGATACTATGTTAAGCTAGACTACATTTCAGAGAAGATGGAAAATCAAACTTTAACACATTCATGTTTTTATCCCCAGCATTTACTCAGTAGCCAGCAGATAGGAGTTGCTGAATAAATTAAATAAATTCTAATATAATAAACTAAAGAATGTGATTATAAATGAAATGAGACAAGGAACTCAGTGTAGCAATTGGATCAGTTTGCTGGTAGTATTCTTCAGAACTTTGCTTATTCTACTGAGTTTTTTTAATTAACTACCTTTACAACCATGAATACTGACTGAGGTCATCCCAATGACCTCAGGTTTCCAAGGTTCTTAGGCAAACCTCTGAATTGCTGCAGTGTGTAAATGCAAGCTCAGTTAATTGGAACCTGTTACTGATGCAGGTGCAGAGCAGAAGCAATTGAACAAGCATTTTGAAAATTGAACCTTTGAGGAACTTACCAAAAGAGTCATGGAAATTAGAGCTGAGAAAAATCTGATCGTGCTATGTAACTCATCCCTTGAGGACTTGTATGAGATTGTCTTTTACAGCCTATTTTTCCATATATTTTCCTACTTGAAGTTTGAATGACTCAAACAAAAGGGTTTCTAATACTTCCACTGGGACAATATTATAAAAGACCTCATTGTTAACAAGTGTTTCCTGATATATATCCTGAATTTTTCTTTGCTTAACTTCATCCCATTAACCCCAATTATACCTCCCTGGGGCAACAATAAACAATTTCAGCTTCTCCTCTGAAGTTACACTCTTCAGAGATTCCTCATTCCTTCCTGGAATGATGTAGTCCAGCTATGCACGTCTGTTCCTTTACTCTGTGTTCATGAGCCAATCATGGCCTTCTAATCTTGTTTATTTCCTTTCTTTGAATGCTCTCTAGTCTCTAGGCATCTTGACTCTATATAAATCTTCATAGGCTGCACATCCATTGTGGTCCATGCATATGAAGCCTGATCACACGGTAAGCCATTCCTGTACTACTCTCTCCCAGTTGAACTGGTACCAAGAGTGTGGGGGAAAAATAGCATAAATGGCATGCATGAAAAGCTAACTGACAGAAATCACATTCTTGTTAGAATTTTCATCTTTCTGAATACAATTTTGTGCTAAAGAGATTATCTTAGGAGGTTGTGTCTGCTGTACTATTATTGTACTGGTTGATTTATAATCAGAGCGTGTCGTTTGGCAAAGCTGTATCCTTCATTCAGGAAGAGATTTTGCTCTACAGACAAGGTGACATAAAACACTTGCCCTTCTAAAAGAGGATTAGAGACTTTTACATTTTAAAGCCCATTTTGGTACAATCACTAACATGAAGCCAGTTTCCAATTTCATAGAAAAAAGATCTCTAAGGAGATATCCAGCTTAATTAACTGAGAAATGACAAGTACAACAGAATTTCACACTGACAGAGTGTGACTTACTGTGGAAACCCTGACCTCCTCTGACCTCTTCAGTGAAAACTGGCTAAAAAAATGCTCAAAAATTATGCTTGAATCTGGGCATTAAGGGCCAAGAGGACAAGATAGAAGGGGAAGGTTATCTGAAACATGGATTATTTTCTTGCTCATTTTGTTGATGTATTGTCTATGAGATACTTGAAGTATTTTTGGCATATATGTCAGAATTCATTTCATAGGTATAATTTCATAATAGAATTTATTCATTTAATAAGAAGAATTTATTTCTACCTTTAGAGATTCCATGCTTAGGTATATATTCTTTGTTTAACATGTTGACATAATAGGAACGTAGGAAGGTGTGTATGTGCTCTGCTGACCTAACTAAACTCAGGCAAGGTCTGCCAGGCAGTCTATTAGGTAGTAGTCAGATACTTGCGAGATTGCTTCTCTATAAAATTGGTTGGTTATTGTTCACACTTCTCAAACAAATGGGCATGCATGTACACACGTTTCAATATGTCATTTTGATAACTAGAAAGTTTGATCATGTTCAGAGTGGAGGAAATAAGGAACAGATGGGAGTAAGAATGGAGAGAAAAATAAAAGAAAACCTGGAGGAAAATTTTAAAAAGATACACTTAGAAAAGAGAAATAAATACCTCTCTCGTTTCTTTCCTCCTTTTACTTAATGCCTGTAGTATGTTTTAAGAACTGCAGAATCAAGAGCTTTGAATAAATGTGAAGAGTAATGGAGAAAAAATGCATAAAATAGTAAAATTTAAAAGTTCTGGAAGATGCCTGAAGTTAATCACAATGTTTTCCCAAGAGCAATATCTGAGCTTTCCCTTCTGTGTCACCCACTTTTATAATGAGAAGAATGGGAAGAACGTGAAGACAAGGACCACATGGTTGGGTTGTGACCTCTACTGCTTTTTAACTGATAAATGTGAGTTGAAAAGCAAAGATATACATTTTCTAAAGTAATAAAGTTTTCTGAAATATTGACACTTCCACATATATGTTCATACGAAGGATGGATTTAAAACTCAATTTCTTAACTCAAGTATTCCTTTGCACCTAAAGATTGGCCATATATTTAAACTACCTCAGCTAAGGGGTTGCTAGGTTCAATATGCATGCATATCGATTGACCTACTGCAGTGCACCAGGATGGATAGATTCCATTGAGGAATTTACTCACTGATGCTCATCCTGGTTTTCAAGGGACATTTCTAAGTCATCCCTACTGATCCAGAAATACACTTATAGACTCCTACTGACCAAGAGGGCCTTAATATTCCCCTTGGAAATGACTAAACGGTAGGCTTCTTCCAGTCTCTTGCCTCCCTTTCCTTAGAGCATTTACTCTAGAAAACTTGTATTGTAAATTATTTCTCTGACCCCTTGGGATATAAGTTTTTAAAAAGCTTTTTACCAGTTTGAAAGTCCAGAAATACCTTTCTCAAGGTCCTGGAAGCCATCCATTGAGATGTAATCATCAAGAAAGACAGTA
The DNA here is from genome assembly GCF_006229205.1 of Suricata suricatta. Classification (NCBI taxonomy): domain Eukaryota; kingdom Metazoa; phylum Chordata; class Mammalia; order Carnivora; family Herpestidae; genus Suricata; species Suricata suricatta. The sequence continues at coordinate 107,532,452 of NC_043706.1, read as the reverse complement.
CTCCATCCCCTAATTTCTGTGGGAAGATAGGAGCTTAACTTCATTGACACCTTCCATCAAGCTGTAGAACTATCTCCTGTCATAAAGATACCAATAAGTTTACTTTTCCTTTGGATAAGGCCAGTTAGCAAACACAAGTAGCCTTGATGCTACCAAGTCTCCAAATATTTCTTATTGTGTTTAGGTCAGCTGTCAAAACTTTCCTGTGTAGGCATTTGACTTTCTGAGAATCAGCTCCTGTCTATCTAGAATCTGAAACCCTATACACACACACACACACACACACACACACACACACACACACACACACATCTATATATCTATATATCTGTATTTAAAAATCATAAAATCTTTTTGGTCACTTTATCAAAAATGTACTGACTACAATTACTATGTATAGAACATAGACCTTTGGTTTAATGAAGGTAACAAAGAAATGGAAGACAGTCTTTTGAGAACTTACTGTAGTTACAGGGGTAAAAATATAAACACACAGACATTACCATTTAACAAGCAAGATAACTACTGAGATAAAAAGATAAGGGGTGACTGGGTGACTCGGTTGAGTGTTCGACTTTGGCTCAGTTTATGATCTCACTGCTTGTAAATTTGACCCCTGCATAGGGCTCTGTGCTGACAGTTCAGAGCCTGGAGACTGCTTCAGATTCTGTGTCTCCCTCTCTCTGCCCTTTTCCCACTTGCACTCTGTTTCTGTTTCTCTGTTTCTCAAAAATAAATAACCACTAAAAATAAAAAATAAAAAAGTTAAAATAACACACAGTCAGAATGATTTACCTACAAAATAGGTATATTTGATTTAAATTTAGCATGTTTATTAAGTATATAGTATATGTAAGGTACTGTGGTAGATTCTATACCCATCTATCCAATACTCTATCCAATCCATCCATACATCCATACATCCAGAACTTTTATGAAATGACTAATGTACCTTTTGCTAGGTGCTATGGATAAAATAATGAGTAAGACATTCTGTACTCAAGAAGTTTATAATGGACTAGACAGCACAGATAGGTTGAGAAATTACTCTTAAAATGTGAAAGTACTAAGTACCTATGGTTATGGAGGACCCAGGGCTGAAGCCTAACTATACCCAAAGGGTCCAGGACAACTTAACAGGAAAGTTAGTAAACTGAGGCCAAAGCAAAAATGAGTCTCTAGAGCAAACATATAACTAACATTAAGTTAAAGACTATTATATGGCAGACACTTTGTTATATGCATTTATGTACATTATTTCAAAGCCTCAAAACATTCTCGCAAAGTAGGTTTTAATAATCCCATTAACTCATGATCTCATGTTTTGTGAGTTCGAGCTCCATGTCGGGCTCTCTGGTAACAGCTCAGAGCCTGGAGCTTGCTTCAGATTCTGTGTTTCCTGCTCTCCTTTCCCCTCCCCTGCTCATCCTCTCTCTCTTTTTCTCTCTCTCTTTCAAAAATAAACATTAAAAAATTAAAAAAAAAATCCCATTTACTCTCCAGGCCAAGGAGGCTTTTTGGCAACTTCAGGTTTAGTAAGAGGTAGAGTGACTAGTTCAAATTAAAGTCTCTTCCAAGCTTATTCTACTTGGATTATTCCACATACTCCCAAAGGGAAGGGCAGAGGATGTTATATCCAAGCAGAAAGAAAAGCATGTACAACGAGAAGAATAAAATTATTTGTAAAATTTTTGGTAGGGTACAGGCAATGAGTCAGAAATAGAGAAATGAGGCTAAAAAGTAGGTTGGGCTCAAATTAGGAAGGATCAGACTTGCCAGACAAAATAAATTGAATTGAATTGTATGGATTTGGACGTAAAAGAGTAGTTTTAGGCAGAGGACTCAAATTGTATGAGTTAAGCATGGTGGCTCTCTGGAGGCGGCACTGGAACTAGGAGAACATTTGGAGAACAATCCAATAAACCAGGTGTACAAACACAGCATAGATCTACCATAAAGCCTCTTAGAACCCTATATAAGACTTAGAACCCTATATTGGACTTTATCCAATGATATAAGGTTAATAACATATGTTTTTAATTTTCTTTTTTACCCAGCATAAATTCATGTATTTATTTTTGTGTTAGGTAGAGGTCCCCAAATATGCCACCTTCTATTCTTTGGAAACTATGAGCATGTTACATTACATGCCTGCAATAACTCTGCAGATATGATTGAAGTTATAGACCTTGAGATAGGGAGAGTATCTTGTATTATCCAAGTGGGCCCAGTTTAATCACAAGAGCTGTTAGGGTGTTCCTCTGTGAGGGTCATAGAAACGTAAGATAAAGTCTGTACCTGCCATAGCTGGGTTTGAAGAGGGAGAAAGGAGGCCACAAGCTAAGGGAACTGGGGACCTCAGTCATACAACTTCAAAGAATTGAATTCTCCCCATAACCTGAATGAGCAAAGACTCAAATTCTCTCCTAGAGTCTCTAAGAAAATGGGCAGTCTTGCTGAGACTGAGATTTCAATTCAGTGAGACTGTGCTGGACTTCTGACCTATAGAAGTTGTGAGATAATAAATTTTGATTGTTTTAAACCATTAACTTTATGGTAATACGTTACAGTAGTAATAGAAAATGAATACACTAGCATACTTAAGGTCAAAGCTGAAGAAAGCAGCAAATGGCTACAAGAAAAGGTGGAGGAAATGAAATGGGAAAGATGGAGAAACTAATAAATAAAGGTATAGGACCCCAATATTTTTATAATCTTTGAAAAGCAGGAACTAAGCAAGAGGTCAGGTCGATGCTTTATTATGGAATCCCTTAAAGTAAGAGAGTCGAGCATGGGAATTACTGTAGGCATTAGAACGCTGCCTAGGGGTGTTAAAGACAGAAATGCTTATGTTTCCTTGTGCTTCATTCATTCATTCATTCATTCATTCAATAAATATTTGCTGGGCACCCCTGCATATTAGGTACTGGCTATCTCCTTACGGAACTCCCAGTCTACTTAGGGTGTGTACAAGTAGAAACAAATAGCTGCAGTGTGGAAAAAGCTGAGATAAGTTTTTTGCAGGGTAATTGTTGATCACAGTGCTATTCAAAGATGCTGGTCTGAGAATCTGTGTGTTATTAGTCTGTGATGATAATGTGCAGAGTTAAGTGTTAAGAAACATTATGGCGGGGCACCTGAGTGGCTCAGTCGGTTAAGCGTCCGGCTTCAGCTCAGGTCACGATCTCATAGTTCGTGGGTTCGAGCCCCGCATCAGGTTCTGTGCTGACAGCTAGCTCAGAGCCTGGAGCCTGCTTCAGATTCTGTGTCTCCCTCTCTCTCTGACCCTCCCCTGCTCGCGCTGTCTCTCTCTGTCTCTCACAAATAAATAAAAAAGATTTAAAAAATTAAAAAAAAGAAACATTATGGCAAATTGACAAGAGGGATTTTATGTCTGTTGAATCTAATAATAAAAATGGGCTTAGTTTTGTTTTTTAAACATAATTTTTTTAGTAATTCATTTTTCCTATACTTTATAAAAATGCTAGCTGTGATAGATTGGGAGAATGAAAAGCCCACAAAAAGTTGAGAAGCACTGGTTTAGCATTTAAAAGAGGTATCAGGACTAGACTGGGAAGAAATAGAAGGAGAGAAGAGAGGTCAGTAGTGTCTCGTCTGAGCTCTTGCTTTGGCCTGAGTTTTTTACATTTTCATGAGGCCACATTATGGAATATTATGCAGAAGCAATGCCCCCCCCCCTCTGTTCATATACAGACCCCCCCCTTCTTTTACTTCCCCTGTTGGCCCAGTTCGGGGAGAAACTTTTATACTGTAAAAATTTATGCAACTATTCATTCCATCAATTAAAGATTTTAAAATAATTCCTGCTTAAGCAATACCCACACACTAGCTGAGCACATTTTCCTCCTTGCCCTTAGGAGCTTGTGCCAATTTTCCTGGCACTTTTGCAGTTCTGGCTTCAGCACAGCTTTGCTCCTTCACACTAAGCTGTTCTCTGATAAGGTGCAGCTGGGGAAATCCATCGCTCTCTGGACCAGTCAGGGTTTCACATCAGTTAAGTTAATTGACAGAGGCTTAACATATTTCTTAATTATGGCTGCAAATTCATTACTGGAAGGATCCCCCCAATCATAGAGAAACAGTGTTTTCTGATTAACTGGCTAGAAAAATGCAACATATAATCTAGTGGGATTCCAAGAAGGGACAAGGGCAACCCAGGAAAGGGTCACATAGTGACAAAGACCTGTTGGGGGTCTGGGATCAGGGAATGTGGGTGCCCACACCTCTGACCTTATGCAATGTCTTTCCACCTCAGGTGTCTTTGTCCTACAAATCTTACGGGGCTATTATTAAGAAAATATTGAATATTATCTTTGAAATTGTTTTGGAAATTTTATTGTATAGTAGATATAAGATTTTATACATAAAGAGAATTTGTCAGTCAGGTGTGGTTACCTAAAAATGCCCAGTAGGCTTGATGTATATGTTGTAAGTTTGTTGCTACTAATACTTTGATTAGTCTGATATCACCTGGTTAGTAACATATTATAGAGTTAGAGAAGTGAGAATGACCTTAGGAGGTGATCTAGTTTAATTTTCTCATTTTATGGATAAGAAAGTTGAAGCTCCAGAGATAAAGTGACTTCCCCTAGGTCACTTAGCTTACTAATGATAGAACCAAGTCTAGAAGATTTTCTTGTTCTTGGTCTTGAATTTTTTTTGGTATGTGATTATAAAAGTAATAAATACTCATTGTAGAAACCTTGGGACATACAAATGATATAAATATAAATAAAACCCCCCATGATTCCACAATTCAGAAATGAACAATCTTAATACTTGCTTATTATATTTATATATAGATATAAATTTTTCCTCTAAAATTGGGATCTTATTGCATAGACAGTTTGGTATCCTCTTCTTTCACTCAATATTAATATGTCAATGTTTTTCCATTGTCATAAAAGTTTTTCTAAGCCAGGGGTGTCATCAAAATTTTTCTGTTGGTTGAGTGACCCACTCTTGCTTTTGGCTCAGGTTGTGATCTCACACATGAGATTGAGCCTTGTGTCAGGCTCCATGCTGACATGCATACACAATCTCTCTCTCTCTCAACAATTCTCTAAGCCATATTTGTATAATAATTGAATCATATTCTTTGTCATTATGGTCCATTAAGTATAAATATCTTTGATCAATGGTGAAAAAGACAACATTTAGTTCTTTGTTCTTCTTTTTAAACTAGTCTTTTTCCTTCCCTTTGTCCATTTTTCCTATTTTGATCATATTATTCTTTCTCAGTGATTTATACATGTACGTTACCTATTAAAAGCATTAATTCTCTTTTCTCTTATCTTCATAAAGAGTATTAGAACATTTTAACTTAAAATTTTTAATGTTTATTTATCTTTGAGAGAAACCACAAGTAGGGGAGGGGTAGACAGAATTTAAGCAGGCTCCAGGCTCTGAGCTGACAGCACAGAGCCCGATACGGGGCCCAAACCCACAAACTGTAAGATCATGACCAGAGCCAAAGTCCAACTTAACTGACTGAGCCACCCAGGCTCCCCTAGAACATTGTAACTTTAAGTATTATGATCCAGGGTCATCATTTTGAATTTCAGCTCTTTCCATGGACTATATTATGGGTTAAGTAACTTGCCTGAGATCACAGAGCTGTAAGAGACAGAGCTGTCATTGAGGAGCAAGTGTGTCATGCCAAAACCTAGTTCTTATTACAGCACACTGTTTTTCTGAACAGCCAACATGTAAAAACGTAGGGCTTATACCCAAATTGCCAGACAGCTAGTAAGAGTTTTACAAGTCAAGCAGTAAACCATTCTGACAAGAAGTAATTGGCAAATCAACATCTTACATCTTTTACTTTTCATTTTGATTTTCTTTGATATGTGGAACTGAAACATCTCCATACTGTTCAATCTCGAGATTGGCATTCAGTTCAATATGCTCCACCTTTGCTTTCCATGTATGTCATAGACTGTCTCATGAATAATGAACAACTTAATAAGATTTATTATTGTTGTTATTTTGATAACTAGGTATTCCTATAGAAAGAGAATAGTCACATGGTCTTGTATACTGATGATTTGTCTGATCTTAGGAAAATATCAATGTCTAGATAGAGAATATACAGAAATGCAATTGAGAAATAAAAAGCACCATTCATATCCTTTTTGGAGACTGAATGTTTTTCTATTTCAGTATCTGCTTGTTCTAAAGTTGATGTTCAGTCGCAGATATCAGTAAACAGTTTTGAAATAATACTTAAAAGAAAGAACATGAAGAACATGTAATACAACTTGAAAATTTGTAATATCATAATTTTATTCCATAGCATAATTTTTGAAAAATAAAGATAATTTAAAAATTGTTATAGATTCATAGTTCAACATATAAGGAGATTTTAGAAAAACTCTGATACCCATAAAATTTCCACTAATGGAAAATACCCTAAATGTTAGATTCATCTTTACATTTAAGTCTAGAAATTCTGTCATATCAAATGTTAATGTCCCACCAGGTAATGGACAAATTGAATGCCTCTAAGTGTTTGTACATCTAGTATGATATAATCATTTTTTAAGTCTTTGTAAAATCATCTTTAAGTATGTGAGAATATTTATATATTCTGTCATTCACTTTCCCATTTTGATCTAGTTTTGATTAAATTCCTTCCTTTGGGAACTGGCTATATCTTTTGTAGTAATTGAACATTTTACAGTATCCTGCATTAGACTAATTTATCTTCTCCACTATAGTATCAGGGTGACTGAAAAAATTTAAATGGGAAAAATAATCAGAAGAGAAGCCAAAGATCTCCTGGTAATGTGAAAGTGGTTGGCATTCAAGCCAGACATTTTATGGGCTGATGGGATCTTTGTTAATTGTGTGAGACATTTGCTCTTTACTGGAAAATGGGGTTATCATGTAGCCAAGGATGACATCTCCCCTTGAACTTTGCCATCTTAAGGGCCCTTCTTGGAAAACATTATAGTTTTATGCTTCTAAATGGACAGCATCTGTCTCTTTGGTGCTGATAGAAAGTAGTGATAGAAAGGTGTGTTGGGTTAGGGTGAGGGTAAATTTGTCTATTGCACAATCATGACCATTGTTAACCTAGTAGAAAGGTTTTGGATCATCTTTTAATAATTTGAGGGGCCTCTTTCTGACCCCAAATGCACAAAATAGGATAGATGTAATGCTACTTACTTTTAAAGTGGTTGGGAATGAACTTCAAAATTATAATGTTTCTGAAAATCCCTTATGGTCACTACACAGGGGTAAAATAAGACCTCCTCTCTATCCCCAAAGTTTGAGAGAAAACAGAAAAAAATAAATAGATGTAGACCAACTAATTTTCTTTTAACAGAGTAGCAGAAAAAAGTGGGGCAATCACAAACTCAATTAGATGATTTTATTTTTATTTTTATTTTTTAAACTTTTTTTAATGTTTTATTTATTTTGATACAAAGAGAGACAGAGCATGAGAGCGGGAGGGGCAGAGAGAGAGACGGAAACACAGAACTGGAAGCAGGCTCCAGGCTCTGAGCTAGTTGTCAGCACAGAGCCTGATGCAGGGCTCGAACCCACAAACGTGAGATCTGACCTGAGCCAAAGTCGGAGGCTTAACCGACTGAGCGACCCAGGCGCCCCTCAATTAGATGATTTTAATTCCATCATTTAGACGAAATATGAAGGAAGCATTACTACAATATGAGTAGCCAGAAAAAATGATACACAATCACTTTCATTAGTGACTCAAATGGTCTTTGTGCAATCCACATCTCCCCCTCCTTTCCACCAGATAAATAAAAATAAAAGGCCAGAGAGTAAGGCTATGTCTGTGTTCTCCAGTACATAAGTATATAAGCTAGCGGAATGTGTGTGCGGTGGAATCATCTGTATTATTCCGGTTTATCCCGATAGTAGCTAGGAATGTATCTGGATCCTTTAATTCTATCAGCTTGTAATCAAAGTAACCCTTATGCTCGGTTTCCAAACTCAGCCTCAAGGAAAACAGAACTGAAAAAAACTAAAATTTCTCTTGCTGTAACTTACTTTCTAATGTATATTTTTCTTGTTTTTAATTTAAAAAATTTTGTCTTTGTATTTGAGAAAGAGATACAGAGCACGAGTGGGGGAAGGGCAGAGAGAAAGAGGGAGACACAGAATTCAAAGCAGGCTCCAGGCTGTTAGCTATCAGCACAGAGCCTGATGCGGGGGTTTGAATCCGCAAATTGTCAGATCACGACCTGAGCTGAAGTTGGACACCTAAATGATTGAGTCACCGAAGTGTGCCCATTAAAGTATATTTTTCTAATAATTTTTCTAATAAAACCAGCTCCTCACAATTATCTTGTGTGGTGGGTAGTTTTATATTTCATTAAAAATTAATAAATTAGTCATTATTAACATTTTTATAAATTAATAAATTACCATTAATTCTACAGCACACTTTTCTGCCAATGGTCTATGTCAATTAATTTCATGTCTCCTGACCCTGATTTCCCCTGGAATGTCTGGGAATCTTGAAGCCTGGACTAAATAGCAGCCTGTAATGATAAGAGACAATATCGCTTCTTTGAAGGCTGGGGAGCAGTGGATTCACCAACAACACTTCCCACTTATCTAATGGCAACACTGCCCCTAAGGGGCCTGGTATCCACAGATGGAGAGAAACAGGAAGGAGCAGAAGCAGCTGCCTGTGTCTGTCTTGACATATGCTCTCTTGTCACTGATGAAATCAATGAGAAGGCAGAGATTTTAACTCACCACACACATAACATTCTAAGTTCTTAAGTAATTCATCATCAATACCTAAAATACATCAAGGGCTATAACATTCCAAGTCTCTTTTGTGTGGTGGTTTACTGAATCTCACAGCAGTCTTCGGAGGCGGCTACCACCTGTTTTCATAGACTCGGACTTTGGTCAGAGAGGTTAAGTAACTTGCCAAGAATCAGGGGGCAGGGCTATGTGTTTTTCTCGGGTCATCTGACATCAGAGTCTGTACTTTCCACCAGTATGCTTCGCCTCTTTGGCGTCACAGCCTCTATTTATCCATGGCCTAAAACAAGCTGGGCATAATGCCAGATGCCAATCGTGAAGCAGTGAACAAGACTGACATGATCTCTACTCTTGGGGACTCAGTTTAAGAGTTCTGAATTCTGAAGGAATTAACTTTTGAATGAATTATAATTTGAATGTTTTGATCATGTTGTGTTTTAAAATCTCCAATGTCTGTTTTGAAAGTAATAGTCCTATGCTTTTAAAATTGGATACCTTCCAGGAATCAGAACCTTAGGCGCACAGACCCAAGGTGGGGACTGTGTCCCGGGTGAGGGTGTGATGGAGGTGTGGAAAGGCACAAATGAGGGATCTGCAGTGGAGGTTTCTAGGGAGGGAATGTTTCCTGAGGACATAGTGTGTTTGTGGAGGAGAAGTCAGGTTAAGACAATCTATCACAATGACAAAACTGGAGCGAGAGTCACATGTGATCCAGAGAAGGAGTCGTTTGCTGCCTTTTATAGGGTAGCTAAAGTTGAAGATAGGAGAAGTGAGGAGTTGAAGAGGGCAATATCCCAGCTTTGACATTAACCCTGTTAGAATCTGAGTACCATACTCCTGTTCTTGTTGGCTTGCTGATGACACAAGACAAGTCAATGAATCTCTCTAAGCTTCTCCCCTTCACTGAGAAAGTTAAACTCGTGACATTTACCAATTAACTGGCTCAACTTGCTCATTATACATTTTTTTATGATTTTTATTCTAAGGAGGATCAAAGTGGCTTACATGTCAAAACATGTGAATTCGGACACTAAAAAGATCAAAAGGCATATAAATAGAGTAGCTATGATGGATTAATAAAATCAATTATAAAGCAGTTTGCATTTGCAAATTGCAATATGAGAGTACAATACAGAATCATAATCACAATAAATAATAACAAAAGCTGTCTTTAGCTGCCTTTGCCCTGAGGTTTAGTGAAAGTTCACCCCTTATTTTCTATTTTCACCTGACTTAGTATTTCCGGTCAGAGATAAGCACACTCTGCATTTCTGCCTGAGGGGTCTCATTTCTTCTTTCTTCCTTTCTTCCTTTCTTCCTTTCTTCCTTTCTTCCTTTCTTCCTTTCTTCCTTTCTTCCTTCCTTTCTTTCTTTCTTTCTTTCTTTCTTTCTTTCTTTCTTTCTTTCTTTCTTTCTTTCTTTCTTTCTTTCTCTCTCTCTCTCTCTCTCTCTCTCTCTCTCTCTCTCTCTCTCTCTCTCTCTCTCTCTCTCTCGTTCTTTCTTTCTTTTTACAGTGGATTAGTCAGAGCCTGTGTAGTGTAGTATTTGTGATTCACACTGATACTGTTTTCAATATTTATCTGTAAAACTTAAAACTCCTGAACTATAGCTCCTGGAAAATCAGAGAACAATTCCTATGAGATTTCTACTTTCATTTCAAATGAATTTTATTGGAAAAATTGATTCATTATCCTTTAATATTCAATCTCATGGATCTAAATAATATCTAAATACTGATGAGTCCCCAATTTTTATTTCTAGCACTGACCTCTTCACAGAGCTCAAATTAATACATCCACCTGCTTGCTAAGCATTTCTGCTTGCTTGTGTAGTAGACATCTAACTTGATATGTCCAGCACAGAATTATGATTTTCTTCTTCTTACTCTACTCTTTCACATCTTTTTCACCTCAGTAAATAGTATCAGTATTCAACTGCTTTCCATTTAGAAGTTATTCATGATTTCTTTCCTTCTCACGTGCATATTTTGGGCACAGGAATCCCAAAGTATAGCTAGCTTCAAAGCATTTTTTTTTTGCTACTTCCTTTGCTCTACTACCCTGTCTAAAACACCATCTTTTCTCAACTAAATTATTTCATTGCATCTAAATTGATATCTCTATGGAATTTCACTCTTGACTTCCCATAACCAATTCTTTGCACTGTGGTTAAAGTCTTAAAAAAAATCTTCCCTTTATATAATTAGATCAAATTCAAAGTCTTTATCACAGCCTTCACTGTCCCACTTGATCTGACATCTCCAAATTTATCTTCTGCTATGCTGCTTTCCTCTTTACAGGCACTGGCTGTCTTGCAGTTTCTTAAGAGTGGCAAAATCATTGCCATCTTAGGACTTCCTCTTACTGTCCTCTTAGCTTGGAGTTTTCCTTCCATAGATATTAAGGTGGTTCGCTTCATCACTTCATTCAGGCTCTTGCTCAACAGTCATCAGAGATGTCCCTGCCCTTCCAGATCTAAATAGCTCCTCGCACCATTTTCTTTCTGTTTCTGGACATTGCTTTACTTTTATTTCTAGCACCTGTAACTACCTGACATTATATTATGTATATATTTATTTTCTGTTTCCCCTTCATTAAAAAATGAGCTCCATGAAGGTAGTGTTTGTCATATATCTTATTCTGCACTTTATTCTCTGAGCCTCAATTAGTAATTGGTACTTAACAGGGCACTCAGCAAATGTTTGTTGAAATAAACACTTCCATAAATTGCTTGGGCATAGATTATATAGGCTATGAATTAACCATGTCTTCACTGTTGGCTCCTTATCATTAACTTCCGTCTGTAGTTATTATAATACTTAAAGTGTACAATTCAGTCATAGTGGCAAATTGATGTAAATGAAGAAAAGGGGTAACCAACCACTGGTTATTTTTGGATGGGAATCTTTGAGGAAAGACTAGAGGAAATGCATTTGAATTGTGCACAAATGGAAGTACAGATCATTAAGTACCTCTATAAGTCCCTTTGTCATGGACAAAACAAAACTAGAGGGATACTTCCAAGACTACAGAGCATTTATACCTTCCTCACGCTTTCTTTGGTGCCCAGGGCAGTCTATCTCCTGTCTACCCTTCCTCTGCCAGAACATGTTGATCGTGAGGAAGCTACTCAGACATCATGAAGTCCTCTTTAGGAGACCTAAACATCTGCTATACAAGCAGCAAAACCACACAGGATTTTTTTTAAGCATGAAGAGTTTTGTGTCTCTGTTGCCCTAAGCATCAGGATGCTTGTCATGCTCATCATTTGATTCCAGATATGACCCTGTTGAAGATATCATAAGCCAAACCCATCTTCAAGATGTATATGGTGCCTCTTCATTTCTTTTCATGTTATTAACATGGTCAATGAGCTACAAGACTTCCACCTCCTCCGACTACCCCCAGAGTCATGTTATGATGACAACAGAATATGTAGCCTGAGCTGGCCCCAAACATTACTAGTAGTGTCTTTCAATGATCATTCTATAAAAGGGCCACTAGCCACAATGCTCCATAGACCACCACTGTAAGTTACTTCCTAGTTACTGGTGATGGATGGTGCGTGCGCGCACACACACACACACACACACACACACACACACACACACAGAAGAAAACTGTCTCTCAGCTGCTATGATTAATTTTTACCTATCCTAAGCAACCTTGACGGCCTTTGCCTCATGAATCAAAATCTGGAAAGGTGATGATAAATCTTCATAAATTTTTCAATAGTTGCTTTGGTAGTTATAAAAAATGTGTAAAAAAAATAGAATATATAAAGTAGGGGCACCTGGGTGGCTCAGTAGGTTAAGCATCCGACTTCAGCTCAGGTCATGATCTCACAATCTGTGAGTTCGAGCCCCACATCAGGCTCTGTGCTGACAGCTCAGAGGTTGGAGCCTGCTTCAGATTCTGTGTCTCCCTCTTTTTTTGCCCCTTCCCCATTCTCTGTCTCTCATTGTCTCTCAAAAATGAATGTTAAAAAAATTTTAAAAAATAAAGAATATATAAAATAAACTAATAGATGAACTAGAGTTAAGAAACATAGCTTTGTGTTAACTGGGAATCACTGTAGAAAATAATCTATTAAAAATAAACAAAGAGGGGGTGCTTGGGTGGCTCAGTTGTTTGAGCTTCCAACTTTGCCTCAGGTCATGATCTCACCATTCGGTTCATAAGTTCAAGCCCTTGCTGCTGTCAGTGCAGAGCACCCTTCAGATCCTCTGTCACTCTCCTTTCCTGCCCCTTCCCTGCTAGCACTCTCTCTCTCAAAAATAAATAAACATGTACAAAATTAAAATAAACAAAGTATACTAATCACTAATACATGGAAAATATTGCAAGTTGCAAATCATTTTATCATACAATTTACCTCTTATCTCATAACACTCCTTTAAAAAATTTTTGTAAAATGTTTTTTATTTATTTTTGAGAGGCAGAGAGAGATAGCATGAGCAAGGGAGGGTCAGAGAGAGAGGGAAACACAGAGTCTGAAGCAGGCTCCAGGCTCTGAGCTGTCAGCACAGAGCCTGACGC
>NC_043706.1:107512510-107519045 GCF_006229205.1 Suricata suricatta | reverse complement strand
GATCCAGGATTACTCTTATGCAGGATCAAAGTTCAGGGTTAGACCACATTTATTTAACATTCATTAGACCCCATAGACCATTTGAACCCTAAATCACATTTTATTTTACAGTTACTATTTTCCCTTGAAGTATTTATGGCCTCATATATTTCTATTACCCTGCACTTCCTCTATGTTTGTGCATATTGTTACTTATTATGCTATCATAATGCCATTGGGATTTGATCTGTGGAATGGCTCCTTCAACTCAATTAAATATATCTGACAAATTGTATGAAGTTCTGAATTCCAAGGGTTTATTTTTAACCATGACAAGATGACACATTCTAATCGTTTTCTAGCTAACCTAGACCAGAAGATACTGACAGGGAAACTATCATGGCTGATGCATGTGGATAACTCTAACTGAGAATGTATCGTGCTGTTAGGCTCAAACAATTGGTTTGCTGCTGTTATAAATGTGGGTTACAGGTGAAAATAAGAATTCTTTTCTCAGGAGGGCTCCTCTTACCTGCTCTTTCATATATTTTTTCACACAGTTCTAACAAGTTTTGAATTTTTGAGAAAACATAGTTGTGAAAGTGTTGGTACACAGTTTTAGATGCTCCTTATGGAGGTTAATGATGTGTTTGGTTAACTTCTGTCAAGACTGGAGTGTAGCAATTTCTTAGGACTCAGAAAGTATAACTATCTGATATAGAATCTTTTTATTATTGAATGTTTTAATTTTGCTTCCTGCAAAATGTTTTTAATTTATTGCAGTGCTTCACTAAATTTGTTTGAAAAGTACATTTAAACCTCATGGGAGAAAAGTACTAAACAGCTTCACTCTCAATGGAAAAAATCATGCTAATTCTGATCTCCAGACTCCTAGTTTATAGCTCCTTTTCCACCACCTTGACATTTACTTCTTTCCATCAGGCCCTGTCCAGTGATTCTTACCTCATCAGATGTTCCCCATCAGTGGACACTGGCAATTTTCTCTAACAAGCATTTGCCATGCAATTACCTCTTGCCTTCCAGGATTACTTAGCTGTTTCATGTCTGGATTAGGCTTCTGAAGATCATGAGTCCTTTTTATACTTTTCATGTAGTTATGGCATCCATTAGGATGATACTTAGTAATTGTTCAGTTACTATTTGTTGAGTAAATAAAATAATAGCATTTGCTTCTTCTTATGTTTATGGTAGTCAAGTAATGATGGAAAAGAAAATAAATCTTTCATACTTCTGTATAGAATAAGTTTATAATTTGGATAAGAACACTGCTGGCCTAGCATCAAATAGGGACTAAATCCCTTCAAAGTTGGCATTGGACAAAAGGAAAGAGAACTGGGGGGGGGGGCGGCTGTACTAGGAACGCTTTGTGATCTTGAGCGACTTTGGCTGTGATTCATCTCTGTGCCTCTGGAAAATTAGAAGGTTGGCTTAGGCTCCTTTAAGTTATGTCTATGAGTCTGAGTATTTTAATAAAAATGTCATACTAAGTATCTCTTCTATGCCAAGGACTGTGACAGAGTTTCACAGATATTATCTCAAGGTCAACAAAAATCAGAAGAAAGGTAATCGAATTGAAGAGCACATGGAATTATTCAGGCAACCTCAGTTCTGGTCCCAGAGAAGCCAGTGTGGAAATGCATAGGATACAGCTAAAAAGCAATACCCCAGATGGCAGAGCCACCAGGGGGTATGTGCAATAGGGCGAGACGGGAGTCATCATTCAGTCAATGACTTCTGCACAGTAGGCTGTATTTAGCTTGGATGCAGTTTTATTCCTGTCAGAAGCCAAGAACTCTCAAATCCTTTCATTCACCCTTGAAGGCAGGGCTGGCTTCATGGCCGAGATATGCACAGTCACACAGGACCTCAAGCACAGAAGTGCCAGTACTTGCTTTTAATAATTTTTGGACAAGGAGCATTTTGCATGGGGTCCCACGAATTAGGTAGCTGCTTCTTCTTGTAGGTCAGAGCAAAACTAGAGAGGAGACAGCATAGACAACAAGCACAGATCAGCTCTAGAAGGCTGTCCAGACTAAAACAGGTTTGCAGAAGTATGCTGGTCACAGTCAGGCATAGACAGAAGACCCAATAGTGGGAAGAGATAACCAAAACTATTGAGACATAGTTGGGGAAGAACCTGTACTTCATGCCTCCAACTTTGAGCCATTGAAGAAGGCAGGACAGGAAAAGTTGGGCAATTAAAATAAAATCCAAGTTTTAAGAAAGTAATTGTTTTGGGGCACCTGGGTGGCTGTCAATTAAGCGTCCAACTTTGGCTCAGGTCATGATGTCATGGTTCAGTTCGTGTGTTCCAGCCCCATGTTGGGCTCTGTGCTGATAGGTCAGAGCCTGGAGCCTGCTTCAGATTCTGTCTCCCTCTCTCTCTGCCTCTCCCCACTCCTCTCAAAAATAAACAAACATTAAAAATTAAAACAAAAGAAAGTTAATTTTTTTAATGCAGGACGATATGGTTTGCACACAGGATACAGAAGGATAAGTGAAAATAACTACAGTGGTAAAAAATGAAGATTTAGACAGCAATCTATCACAATATTTTTCTAATGTGTAAAGCATGAAGCCACATTATGTAATTGTATTATTATATATTAATGCTATATATTTACACTCATTTTCTCATATGCCTGATTGTTCACTATGCATATGCATATATCCATATACACACATAAAGTAAAGGTAACTCAGTTTTTTTTTCTTTCTCTCTCTCATTTCACAGAGTAGATTTAGTCATCACAACCATTTACCTAAGTGACTAATAGCCCTGGGAATTTAGGCAAGTCACCTGACTTTTACAGGTTTTGGTTTCCTCATCTATGTTTTTCATAACTGATGTTATAAAAAAATTAAATATGTCAGATTCTCTATATATGTAAAATTTTGCGTTTTTTTCCCTAAGGAAGAAAGAAAGAAGTAATGCCTTTCAAAATGCGACTATTGTTGGGGAGCCTGAGTAGTTCAGTTGTTTGAGCACCCAACTTCAGCTCAGATCATGACCTCATGATTTGTGAGTTCGATCTCCACATCAAGCTCTCTGCTATCAGCGCAGAGTCTGCTTTGGATCCTCTATCCTCTTCGCTCTCTCTTTCTCCCCTCCCCTCTCTCTCTCTAAAAAATTAATAAACATTTAAAAAGTTAAAAATGTGGGTATTGTTAAAAATAAGAATTTCAATATAAAGGGTATAGAAAATTGTTAGTTTATGGCCAACCTGTGTAGCTTCTGGCTGGCAGTAAGAGACTATAAACTTGGCTTCTGGGATCATGTCCTTCGCTGTTGGTTAGCTCTCTCCTTGGGCAGAACTGATGGTTGCTAACACGGTTGTATGCTGGAGGTCTTTTTCAGGTTTTGATTCTGTTTTCCTCGGATCTTTCTATAGCACAAGGCACTATATAAGCTCCACATTTACACAGTTGTTAGGGTTTTGCAGCGATGTATATTTTATGCCCTGTGAATACATTTTGTACAGTACATTTGCACTTTTATAATCTTTTTGTTCACTTTTAATAACCTCTCTGCAGTTCTGTTTTGAATTATGCCCTCTAAAATATGTTACTCTTATGCTTTAAGTGTTTTTCATGGCCTATTACAAAGGAATCTCATGCTCTACTTTCGTTTTGCTTGTGACTTTAGACCATTTTCATCTTGAATGGGATATTTTTCTTTGAAGTACAATAAAATGTTTGTGTATTTTTCCTAGAGAGGGGAATAGATAGAATATGAATCTCAAGAGTCTGTTCTCTTAAAATTACAATGCTCCTCAACAGCATAACTTATATCTGATTTGATTGTAAGCTTTACTTGCATATATTTCAGAGTGCTATATAGCAACCACATTGATTATATTAGGGAGAGAAGTATATCTATTCCTCCTTCCTTGAAAAATTAATAGCAAATCTCTCTCTCCCTCTGTGTGTGTGTATACAATACACACACACACACACACAC
Source organism: Suricata suricatta (assembly GCF_006229205.1). Classification (NCBI taxonomy): domain Eukaryota; kingdom Metazoa; phylum Chordata; class Mammalia; order Carnivora; family Herpestidae; genus Suricata; species Suricata suricatta. The sequence continues at coordinate 107,515,084 of NC_043706.1, read as the reverse complement.
ATATACACACAAATATGTACATATAACCATATAAACACATATTATGTACATATTTATATATAACTTGTATATGTATATTGACATTTTTCTCTGTATATGGATAATTGAAAGAATGTTGCATACTATGTTCCTGTTATTTAATATAGTACCAGGTATATAGAAAGAAAATATTTAGTGAATGAATGATGAATGATGAGCTATGATTAGCTACTTAATCTTATCCTTAAAAAATTACTACGTTAATAGCATTTTAGCAATAGTCAAATTGTCATTTTGAACTAATTTGATATCTCATAAGGTCATTTAACTTTTTGATCTTAATATCACCCCTTTAATCTCCCACAAACATCTTCTTTGACAACAATCTTGATATCAGAATCAATAAACATATATGAGATGCCTACTAAGAACAAAGAAATATGCCAGAGGAGAGAAACAAAGTCTTTGTCTTAAAGCTCCTACAATGTTGTGTGAGGAAGGGTAGAAAAACAATAGAATGTAAATAATCAGATTGTTGTATGTTATATGAGCCAAGTGCATGGATTGCAAAACAAGTATAAGTAGAGGTTTGCAGCTTTTGGTAGACTTCATGGAGGAAGTCCAATGTTTTCTACTGAAGTATGGGACACTTTAAGTGAGTCTGAAAAAACTTGACTCAGTAAACGCACACCAAAACTTTTGTGTCTAGAACTTTTATTTTTATTTATTTTAATTAATTATTATTTTTATTTTTGGTGTGTAGGACTTTTAAAAATATGCTGTGGCAGGGAGCCTGGGTGGCTCAGTCTGTTAAGTGTCTGACTTTGGCTCAGGTCATGATCTCATGGTTCATGAGTTAGAGCCCTGTGTCGGCCTCTGTGCTGACAGCTCAGAGCCTGGAACCTTCTTTGGATTTTGTGTCTCCCTCTCTCTCTGACCCTCCCCTGCTTGTACTTTGTCTCTCTCAAAAATAAATAAAACATTAAATAATAAAAAATAAAATAAAACAGGTTATGACATTTAAATTTTATGCTCTGGGTAATGGGAGGGCACTAAAGATTTTTGATCAGGGTGGGTGGTAAAACTCCACTTAAAAGTTTGCCTTGGAATACAGATTACAGCAGATATGAAGATGCTTAGGAAACTGTTGCAATCATTAAAACACTAGCATGATGGGCACACTGCAATGAATATGATAAATGGGTGAAGACAATGGAGGATAAGCAATACAAAGATTTCAGAAATGTCACCAAGGATTCTAATCTTAAAGAACTAAGTAAATCTAGAGGAGGTTATTTGACTGAAACTTTGGTTTGAGTAATTGCAATAGGTTTAAATGTGTTCCCCTGAAAGATATATAGAAGTCCCCCAAAATCTGTGAATTTGATGTTGCAGGAAATAAGGTTTTTGCATTATGTGAACAAGTTAAGATGCAGTCATTCGAATGGGTCCTAATCCAATATGATTGGTGTCCTTAAAAAAAGAAGGAAATTTGGACACAAAGACCCACAAAGAGGAGAATGCCATGTGACAAAGAAGCTGACTGGAATGTGGCTGCTGCAAGCCAAAGGGATGTAGGGAACTAATGGCCCTGCCAAATCCTGGATGAGGCAAGGAAGGGCCCTCCCCACAAGGTGTCCAAGGGAACCTGACCCTGCTGACACTTTGATTGCATACTTTCGGCCTCTAGAACTGTAAGGAGATACACTTTTTGTTGTTTTAAGCCATCCTAGTTTTGTGACACTTTGTTATGGCAGCCCTAAGAAATTAATACAGTAAGGCTGAGCCTGAGACTGTATGTGGACGTCCATGTGGCCCTATTTACCAGTACGCTACAGATAATAATGAAGTCAAGCCTTGTTAGAGATGTGGGAGGACTGTGAGTTTCAGTGAGAAAGGCAGCTATCAGAATGGATGCATTTTCTAGTTTGTTGGGATTGGCCTGGATTGCAATATTAACAGAGCACCTACTGGAACTAGAAGGGAAGCAGCAAGAGCACCCCAAACCCAGCAGAAGAAAAGAAATAATAAAGATCAGGGCAGAAATAAACAATATAGAATCCAAAAGAACAGTCGAGCAGATCAATGAAACCAAGAGTTGGTTCTTTGAAAAAATAAAATCGATAAACCTCTAGCCAGGCTCCTCAGAAAGAAAAGAGAGAGCACCCAGAAAGACAAAATCATGAATGAAAAAGGATCTATTACAACCAAACCCTTAGAAATACAAGCAATCATCAGAGATTACTATAAAAAATTATATGCCAACAAACTGGACAACACAGAAGAAATGGAAAAATTCCTAAATGCACATGCACTGCCAAAATTCAAACGGGACGAGACAGAAAGCATGAACAGACCAATAACTAGTGAAGAAATTGAATCCGTTATCAAAATTCTCCCAACGAATAAGAGTCCAGGGCCAGATGGCTTCCCAGGGGAATTCTACCAGACATTTAAAGCAGAGCTCATACTCATTCTTCTCAAACTATTCCAAAAAATAGAAATAGAAGGAAAACTTCCAAACTCATTCTATGAAGCCAGCATCACCTCGATACCTAAACCAGACAGGGACCCAGCCAAAAAAAGAGAACTACA
>NC_043706.1:107501633-107512410 GCF_006229205.1 Suricata suricatta | reverse complement strand
GTCTTGGGTTTTTCCCTTATTATTTTCTTTACTTTTTTTTCTCTTCTTTTTTTGGTGGTGGGGGTGGTTATGTTTAAATGAAGTTGCTTTTACAACACCAAAGACTTAATCATCCATTTCCTACATAAAAGGTAGCTACTTTTTTGCATGGACCTCAAGTATATTGTAATATAGAGGTAGAATTTAAGGAAAGGTATTAAGCAGGCTGTGTTTTAGCTTATGGGCAAGTAATAAATTGTATCATTTATCTTGAATGTATCATAGATAAGTTGTATATAACAATTGCCACTTCAGATAGCTGTGAAATTAGGTGATTAACTAGTTGTTACTTAACCTTCTAATTTCTGTATAAGTCTCATTACATGAAATAGAAGTTGGGGTTTTGATTTTTTACTTTGCTTTTCTGTTTGGAGTGTCATTGTAACTACTGTATTGTAAATGATGGAAAATAATTGCATATGTTAAAAAAATAAATTGTGTTATATTAAAAAAAATAAAGGTTGAATTGGTTATCTAACCAAAAAAAAAAAAATAAAAGAATGGATGCATATCTCAAGGGAGAAGACTTGGGCCAGTGATTTGCTGAGAATGTTCAAACAAACAAGCAAACCATCACAACAAAAGTCCACCCCCCTTCTCCAATTAGTAGCTGATTTCTACATTACAAATACTCTCATCATGGCTGATTTCAAGCTAGCTGTGTGATGTCAACTGGTTTGCAAAATTAATAAAAAATTAACAATTGACTGTAAACTGGTTCCAGCACACTATTGCTGTGCTATATTCATATTTAGGGTACATGTGGAGAAAGTGGTACAATCAAATGAGACAAGGAAGAGGCTAGGCAGGTATTAGGATCAGGATGGTAAGTCATCATGAAGGAAATCATAAGATTTTCAACAGGATGATTTATAGGCTTCCTGTCCTTTATTATTAACTTATCTTTAATATTAACAGCACAACCATACTCCCTACAAAACAAATGTACTCTTTGTTTCTCTCAACATAACAGTACTTTTACTTAGCTCTATACCTTTATTAGTATTAACAAAACAAAAGGACAATGGCATTTTAACTAAAATTTCTAGGGTTATTACTATGTGCTAAAAGCCTTTGGTTTTATTTCACTTATCCTACACAATAAACCTATTGTTGAGAGATGATTATTATCCCAACATTACAGCAGAGAGTTTATATAATATGCCTCAGTCCACGCTGTTGGTAACTGGCAGAACAAAGACTCATAAAAGTCTGACTCAAATTCCAATGCCTACAGAGGTCAGAGGCACAAGCACGTGAGTTCCTGTGGCCAGTTACAAGTGCCCTTCTGTGAGAAGAGTCACAGATCTCAACACTTTCAAGGAAAACCAGAAATCCAGATTTAAATGTGAATTCTACATTTAAAAAAATATTGCTTGGGGCACCTGGGTAGTTCATTCAGTTGAGAATCTGACTTTGGTTCGGGTCATGATCTCACAGTGTGTGGGTTTGAGCCTTGCATGGGGCTCTCTACTCTTAGGACGAAGCCCACTCTGGATCCTCTGTCCTCCTCTCTCTCAGCCCCTCCCTTTTCCTCTCTTTCTCTTTCTCTCAAAATTAAATAAACAACAAAAATAGGTAATGTTAAAACAATAAAAAAATGTTGCTTAAATTTTTATTACTTATACATTGTGATGGCCAAAAAGCCATGACTATGTGTCGTCAGATTAAATTCTGGACTGTAACGATCATGTAATTCAGTCTTTCCCTATTAGAAGTCAAATGGAATAAGGATGAGGAAAGTTTACAGAAAATGTAAATACACCACATGAAATATTTTTAAAAGCTTGAAAAAGAATTTCAATACAAAGTGTATTAAGCACATACTGTATATAAAGAATATTAATATTTTCCCCTGAATGGTAAAATGAGCAGTAATGCCCTTGCATTACTCTTTGCCTCTTTTGGACTGATTTTTCTGTTCAATAAACATTTTTGGAACATAACTCATTTATTCTGTGCCTTGAACTGGGTGATGTCTAGCATTTGCCTGTTACTTATTTTTTTTGACATTCCATACATAAACTTTCATTTCTTCCTGCCTACTTTTGTCAGCCAAGGTCTTTTAGAAGGTCTCTCCTGGAGTTCTCTTTGGGAGTAAGCTGTTTTTGTCCTGATTTATAGGATGTCTGCATTTTGTCAGGGAGAAATGGTGGAAAACACTGATAAGGTAACCTGGGGTCAATTTATAAAGGGCCACACTAAGGAATTGGGGGAGTGAGGAGCCATTTAAGGATTTTAAGCAAAGGAGAAGCATGGTGAGAGCCACACTTAAAGAGGTGACTCTGGGTCACTTTGTAAAATACAGTGAACTATAGACAAGGCTGAAGGCAGAGGGCCCCGTTCTGAGGCTATGATGGTAATTCAAGGGGAGATAATAACACCCAGCAGAGATAATAGCAGACAGGGTCAAGATCCAAGAGATGTATATTTAGAGTGAAATTGACATAGCTGTTGGATCAGAGCAATGAGGGTTATAATCTAACACTATTGTTATGAACTGAATGTTTGTGTCACTCTTCCCTGTGAATTCATACTTTGAAGCTTGAACCCTCAAAGTGATAGCATTTGGAGCTGGTGCTTTTGGCAAGTAATTAGGGTTAAATGAAGTCATGAGGGTGGAAACCTGGTCTTATGGGATTAGTGCCCTTTTGAGAAGAGACACTAAAGAATGTGCTCTCTGTATGTGTGCATGCATCGGAAAGGCCATGTCAACACACATTGGAAAGCCTATCTGCAAGCCTGGGAAAGAGCTCTCAACGGAATCTGCCCATATTGGTACCTTGATCTTGAACTTCCAGCCTCCAAGACTGTGAAAAATAAATTTCTGTTGTGTAAGCCACCTAGTTTATGGTACTTTGTTATGGCAGCCAGAGAAGTCTAATACAACTACTTTGCTTTATTGCACAAGTAGTTCCAACTTTGGCCATTGGTAGCTGACCTCTGTCTGTGTGGTTAGGTTTTGTTTTGCTTTGCTTTTTTACATACCCTCAACATTGTGAGGTTTTATAAAAAAAAGTATTTCCTTATTTTCCAGTATTACAAGAAACTCCAGGTTCATGTTATGTATTTTCTGCTCTGGTTATAGAAGCAGCTACTTTTCCACGGAGCCCAGTTTCTTTTTATTCGAGAATGGTATTAGAAGCCAATTACTGGGCATTAGTTGTGCTTATTTCTGTGGGGGTGTCATTACTATGGGCCTTTTCACCTAACAGAGCAAAGAAATATATGTGTATATACTAACCTGTGTATGTATATGTGTATATATATGTATATATATCTCTTCATATTTATTTTTTATGGAACTTTATGTATCTATATTAAGCTAAGCCTGAATTCATACTGATTTCTACAACTCTAATTCATTACCATGGGACAATTCTAGCTGTCTCTCTTTGCTTATCTGCAACCTTGTACAATAACAGTAAAAAAAAAAATCTGTCTCACCATCCACCATCCATTTATGTAACTGTTCAATTCCAGTATACATGGGTAGCAGTATCAGAATTGTTAACCTGTGCCATCCATGGGAAACAACATTATCAACTACAGTGCAGTGCTTATGTGCAGTTTCTTTTTCTTTTAGTTTTACAGGTTCATTTCTAAGTTTCTAAGTTTCAGCATCATTCTACCCATCCCCTTCAGTGAAGTTGTTTTATACATTTACAATACAGTTAGATATTCTTATTATGATCTGCATTTCTTCCTGGGATCTCTGAACCCCCTAAATGATTTCTTTAAAAAATTTCATTTAAAAAGCATTTAAAAACATTGCTTTACTTTTTATGCTGTAATATTCTTTGGGTTTTGACAAATGCATACTTTCAGGGATCTACCACTACAATATTACTAAGAATAGCTTCAGCATACTAAAAGTCTCTTCCCCTGTACTTTAATCAATCTTACCCTTAATGCTCCTCTGCTGTTTTGGCAGTTACTGCTGATTTTTACTATGACTTAGTTTGGGCTTTTCCAGAATGCCATAGGATTGGAACCATACAGTATATAAACTTTCTAACTGGATTATTTTACTTTGTATATACATTTACTGTTGATCTGTGTCTTTTGTAGCTCATTTCTTTTTATTGTTAAATGATATCCATTATATAAAGATAACAGTTTCTTTATCCATTTTCTATTGAAGGACATATTGGTTGCTCTGAATTTTTGGCAATTTTATATAATGTTTCTATAAACATCAGTGTACACATTTTTGTGTGGATATAAGTTTTCATAACAGTGGTGTAAAAACCTACCAGAATGATTGCTGGATAATGTGAGAAGGCTATGTTTAGCTTTGTAAGAACTGTCTTCCAAATGTACCAGTTTGCATTCCCACCAGCAATGAATAAAATCCCTGTTTTTTCATAACTATGCCAACATTTGGTATTGTTTGGTTTCTTAAATTCATTTTTGAATTGTAGTCATTCTTATAGATGCAGTAAAGTTAAAAAGTTATTTAACTTTTATTTATTTATTTACATTTTTAAAATTATGTTTTTTATTTATTTTTGAAAGACAGAGACAGCGCGAGCAGGGGAGGATCAGAGAGAGAGGGAGATACAGAATCTGAAACAGGCTCCAGTCTCTGAGCCTGTCAGCACAGAGCCTGACGTGGGGCTCCAACCCATAAACTGTGAGATCATGCCCTGAAGTGAAGTCTGCCACTTAAACAACTGAGCCTCCAGGGCGCCCCAAAGTTATTTAACTTTTAAAATAATGGTTATAATAAGTGGAAATGGAATATATAATTTTAAGGCTGGCAAAACTCTTGCATTTCAGTTAATCAGATATTGGGTTATTTTTCAACTTGTAAGTCATCATCAATACATTTAATTTATATAGCACTTTAAATTATATCCAAGCTTGATTAAATACACTTATATTAGGGAACCAGTTGTATAAATAATCCAAAATGGAGGAATAATCCAAATATGAATTTTGTTTGGTTTTTTAATGTGTTTTATGATCTGTTTTATAATAGAAAATTTATTATTATAATTATAATAGCTTTCAAAGTCATAGCTATATATTGTCAAAACAACTATGTGGGAAGGGGTTCAGTTTTTATTATGAGTTTCTTAATCTATACTAATCAGTTTGAATGATTAATTTAATTTACTACTTTTATCTTTAATGTTCTGATTTGGCTTTGTGCAGCCTCAAGTTCAGGCAAAACTAAAATCATTTTTTATACATTATTTCTACATCTCAACTAACAGAAGGAGAAGGAGTGATGGCTGCAGAAACTACCTTGGATTAAATAGCATCCAAAAATATTACAATATGAAAGAAGCAAGAATTCACTACACTGGATTTGTTATGGAAATATATTGATAAAAAGTTAAAATTGAACTATATGCTAAAGAACTCGAATTCCTACCAAGTAAACATATTGGTGACTCTTAAAGAGCTATCTCTGTTGAAGACAGAAATAATTTTACAATATGCCCTTTTAATTCTAGTTGATGATAGAAATGTTTTGACCTCAATTATTCATCATCATCATTACTACTTTCTTAAAACTTACGATAGTGGAAATTTAGAATCTGTTGAAATGAATGCTTAAGAGAAAAATAAAATTATTCTTGGTATAATAATTTTCATTGCTATTATACAATGCAAACTTCAAAAATAACATCAAAATTATATATTGTTTTTGTTGTATTTAGCTATAGTCATTTTGGAAAAGAAAATTAAACAATAAAGTTGGGAGTTCCCATGTTATCCATTGGAAATTGAAATTGATTTTAACTTATTTTATGTTCTTATTTATGATGCTTTTCCCCCATTTCAGCTCAGTTCCTTATCTCTATCTCATTATATTGGTGTTCTTACCGAGGGAAGTATGATCTAAATAATGGTAATTTGCTAATGATGTGTGCATTGCCAGCGTCTATTGCCCTAACTACTGAGCCTTGTTCTACAACATCTAGAAATGATGGCATATACTATAAAATATAAGGTAAATTCTATGCAGAGTGGCAATATACATAGAGTAGAAATCAGGAATGAGGGTGAGAAATAGTTAGCAAAATGCTGACTTCTCATCCAGAGTAACCCAAATACTGGATGTCCACAAGGCTCCTGACATTACTGTCTACTTTGCCATGACCCTTGTCTTCTGCATATTCCCAAGCCAAACACTGAAAACAGTCTCATACAATATAATGCACAACTATAGTGTAAAACTCTTAGTCAGCATTAGATATTCATTGAATTTACAACCTCATTTTAACACAGACAGTTCTGCAAAGCTCCCATGAGTCCATGGAACTCATGATACTTTTACTCTTCATTGGAAGCTTGTACCTAATTTCTTTCTGTGCAAAGACTGTGGGAACAATAAACGAATACCATTAGTTTTCTGGTACTTATCATGCAGATGAAAAATGTGTGTAGATCAATGTGCTAAGAAAACCTCTCCTGACTAATGAGTAAAAAAAAAGTCATTTTGAAACATCTTAACAGTTTTTGAGACCAAACCTGCACTACAGGCTGAGAATGGATTTAAGTATCTAAATGTAAGAAATGAAACTATACAGGTACTGAAAGAAAACACTAGTAAATTGTTCTTTAAGATAGGTGTAAGGAATGACTTCCTATGACTCAAAATTCCAGAAAAAAATACCTTTGGCTACACAAAATTATTTTTTCCATAGCCCAAACCACCATAAACATAAAGACAAGTAAAAACTAGGTGAAAATACAACATAGATGACAGCTAAAGGGGTAGTATTTGTAATATAGAGAATTCCTAAATTGACAGTATGCTTTTTACAGTTTTGCTTAAAGGTAACATCTTGAAAAATTATATAGTAAAATAGTAAAACCATGGTATTGACATTGATAGAGTCTACATATCCTATTTGGATTTTGCCAGTTTTACTTGTACTCATTTGTGCCATTGCTGTTTTTTTGTTCAATGTGGAGCTACAGAAATATTGAATTTCAGTCTCCTTATCTATGGAATGGGAGTGTATTAATACAAACTTTCCTAGGCTCTTGTAAAATTTAAATGAACTAATCATGTAGCATCCTAACCACAGTATTTGGAACATAATGACCATTCAAATACCCCTGTTCTATTCCATCATCATGACCCAATACTCTACTCTTTGTCTTGGTCTTAGCCCTGTGCTTAATTTCTCTCCTATTTCTCATTTCACAAAACTCTGCCCTATTCCTTATTTCCCTGCAAATGCTTAAATCTCTACTCTCTTTTAGAACCCCCAGAGATAAGCTAGAATTCAGGGAGACTATTCTCACTCAAAAGGAAAAAGGAAGGCTGGACAAAGTGACCCCTCATTGTGTGAAAGCCATAGCAGAGAAAGATGTGTTTCTTTTATCCTTATTTTGAAAATTTTTTTTAATGTTTACTTATTTTTGAGAGAAAGAGAGAGACAGAGTGTGAGTAGGGAAGGAGCAGAGAGAAAGGGAGACACAGAACTCAAAGCAGGCTCTAGGCTCTGAGCTATCAGTACAGAACCTGATGTGGGGCTTGAACTCATGAACTGTGAGATCATGACCTGAGCCAAAGTTGGATGCTTAACTGACTGAGCCACGCAGGCGGCCCCTTATTTTGAAATTCTATAGGATTTTCATGAGAAAATGCTTTGGTAAATGGTGGTTAGATCATATGATACTATGCTGTATATTAGAATAATTCATCCACATGTGGGTTAACTAGGCTTTTAAAGTATTCTGATATCCATTTATTATATTTGTTCTAGCAATGCTGATAATTTGGTACTTACTACATGTTCATTTCATATGGACCTTTACTGTTATGTAGACACTGCTTATAGTTATATAGACACTATCTACTGTTATATTGAAATTGTTATATAAACACAAAGTAAACAGAGTAATTCAGGACAGTTTGTTAGAAGAAAGGCAGGCAGATGTTTAGCAATAGTTATAATAAAGTGAATAGAATAAGTCCCTACTCTGAAGTTTACATCTTAGTTTGTATTTGGATAGGTTACTGGGGTTTAAAGAACTGATTAAACTTTCAGAACACAGCCCTATTGTACCATTTAGAATACTCTTGTTTTGAATGGAAATGTAACAGCAAGTTTCAGGTAATAAAGGAATAATAACTTGGCATATGACATTCAGAAGAAGACAAGAAAACCTAGAAGTCTCCCCCTACCTTTTTAAAGGGAACTAGAAATAGAACAAGGCACAGAAATGTTCTAGGATGATAAAGCCCAAATAAGCCCTCAAGTGTAGCATAATGCCAGAGCCAAAGCTGGTCTTTCAGTATCCAAATTGTGACCTATGAATGGGGTAGTGTGCTAATCAGGGTAGAAGGACACTCTGGGTAATATGTGAAAGCTACTTAACAGAATGGCTCATTTGAAAAAAGCACTAGGTCTGAATCAAAAGCTAAAGAAAAGAACAAAGAAGAAAAGAAATAATAAAGATCAGGGCAGAAATAAACAATATAGAATTCAAAAAACAGTTGAGCAGATCAATGAAACCAAGAGTAGGTTCTTTGAAAAATAAACAAAATTGATAAACCTCTAGCTAGGCTCCTTAGAAAGAAAAGAGAGAGCACCCAGATAAACAAAATCATGAATGAAAATGGATCTATTACAACCAATCCCTTAGAAATACAAGCAGTCATAAGAGATTACTATGAAAAATTATATGCCAACAAACTGGACAACATAGAAGAAATGGAAATATTCCTAAATGCACAGACACTACCAAAATTCAAACAGTAAGATATAGAAAGCATGAATAGACCAATAACCAGTGAAGAAATTGAATCCGTTATCAAAATTCTCCCAATGAATAAAAGCCCAGGGCCAGATGGCATTCCAGGGGAATTCTACCAGACATTTAAAGCAGAGCTCATACCCATTCTTCTCAAACTATTCCAAAAAATAGAAGTAAAAGGAAAATTTCCAACTCATTCTATGAAGTTAGCATCATCTTGATAACCAAACCAGAGACCCAGCCAAAAAAGAGAATGACAGATCAATATCCTTAATGAATACAGATGCAAAAATACTCAACAAGATACTGGCAAATCGAATTCAATGGCATATAAAAAAATTATCCATCATGATCAAGTGGGATTCATTCCTGGGTTACAGGGCTGGTTCAATATTTGCAAATCCATCAATGTGATATGTCACATTAACAAAAGAAAGGATAAAAACCATATGATCCTGTGGATAGATGCAGAAAAAGCATTTGACAAAATATAGCACCATTTCTTAATAAAAACCCTTGAGAAAGTCAGAATAGAAGGAACTTACCTAAACTTTATAAAAGCAGATTATGAAAAGCCCACAGCCAATATCATCCTCAATGGGGAAAAACTGAGAGCTTTCCCCCTAAGATCAGGAACACGACAGGGGTGCCCACTCTCACCACTGCTGTTTGACATAGTGCTGGAAGTCCTAGTATCAGCAATCAGACAACAAAAGGAAATAAAAGGCATCAGAATTGGTAAAGAAGAAGTCAAACTTTCACGTTTTGCAGATGACATGATACTCTACATGGAAAACCCAGCAGACTCCACCAGAAACCTTCTAGAACTGATCAATGAATTTAATAAAGTTGCTGGTTACAAAATCAATGTACAGAAATCAGTTGTATTCCTATACCCCAATAATGAAGCAGCGGAAAGGGAAACAAAGAAACTGATCCCATTCACAATTGCACAAAAAACCATAAAACATCTAGGAGTAAACCTAACCAAGGATGTAAAAGACCTATATGAGGAAAACTATAGGAAACTTATGGAAGAGATTGAAGAAGACACCAAGAAATGGAAAAACATTCCCTTTTCATGGATCAGAAGAATAAATATTGTGAAAATGTCATTACTACCCAAAGCAATCTACACATTCAGTGCAATCTCCAACGAAATTGCACCAGCGTTCTTCTCAAAGCTAGAACAAGGAATCCTCAAATTCGTATGGAACCACAAAAGTCCCCCAAATAGCCAAAGTAATATTGAAGAAGAAAACCAAAACGGGAGGCATCACAATCCCAGACTTTAGCTTTTACTACAAAGTTGTCATCATCAGGACAGTATAGTATTGGCACAAAAACAGACACATAGACCAATGGAATAGAATAGAGAACCCAGAACTGGGCCCACAAATGTATGGCCAATTAATTTTTGACAAACTAGGAAAGAGTATCCCATGGAAAAAAGACTGCCTCTTTGGTAGGTGGTGCTAGGAGAACTGGACAACAACATGCAGAAGATTGAAACTAGACCACTTTCTTACACCATACACAAAAATTAACTCAAAATGGCTGAAGGACCTGAATGTAAGACAGGAAACGATCAAAACCCTCGAGGAGAAAGTAGGAAAAAACCTCCTTGACCTCAACTACAGCAATTTCCTACTCGACACATCCCCAAAGGCAAGGGAATCAAGGGCAAAAATGAACTATTGGGACCTCATCAAGATTAAAAGCTTCTGCCCTGCACAACAATCAAGAAAACTAATAGGCAACTGACAGAATGGGAAAAGATAGTTGCAAATGACATATCAGATAAAGAGCTAGAATCCAAAATCTACATGGAACTCACCAAACCCCACACCCAGGAAACAACCCAGCGAAGAAATGGGCAGAAGACATGAACAGACACTTCTCCAAAGAGGACATCCAGATGGCCTACAGGCACATGAAACGATGCTCAACATCACTCATCATCAGGGAAACACAAATCAAAACCACACTGAGATACCATCTCCTACCAGTC
>NC_043706.1:107317492-107501533 GCF_006229205.1 Suricata suricatta | reverse complement strand
TATATATATATACAATGGAGTACTACATGGCAATGAGAAAGAATGAAATATGGCCATTTGTAGGAACGTGGATGGACCTCGAGGGTGTCATGCTAAGTGAAATAAGTCAGGCAGAGAAGGACAGATACCATATGTTTGCACTCATAGGTCTAACAGGAGAACAGGAGAAACCTAATGGAGGACCAGGGGGAGGGAAAAAGGGAAAGAGAGTTGGGGAGAGAGAGGGACGCCAAACCTGAGAGACTTTTGAATACTGAAAACTAACGAAGGGTTGAAGGGGGCGTGGGAGGGGGAAAAGAGGTAGTGGTGATGGAGAAAGGCACTTGGGGGGAAGAGCAATGGGTGTTATATGGAAACCAATTTGACAATAAACTATTTAAAAAACAAAAAAATAAAAAAAATAAAAAAACAAAAGCTAAAGAATAAAGAAGGAAGACTGAATTCCTGATAGTTTCCAGGAAAACTGCCACAGAGCTGATGAGACAGGTGCACAAAAAAAATCATTGCAGTAAAAAAAAAAAATGTTTACTACTTTTGTGTGTGTGTGTGTGAGAGAGAGAGAGAGAGAGAGAGAGAGAGAGAGAGAGAGAGAGAGAGAGAGAGAGAGACCATGAGTGGGGGAGGGGCAGAGATAGAGGGAAAGAAATTCCCAAGCAGGCCCTACACTGTCAGCACAGAGCCTGTCGTGTGGCTTGATTCCATTAACCATGAGATCATGACCTGAGCTGAAATCAAGAGGCAGGCACTTAACCCACTGAACCACCCAGGTGCCCCTCATTGCAGTTTTATAAGAGATCCTCCTACCCTCAGAAAACAAAAGTACAGAAAAGGGAGTACCTTAAACTAGGGCTGGAAGAATTAGGGTAGATTATCCAGAAGAACAAGAAAGCTAAGGCCAAGGCCTGTGGAAGGGTTTATGGACCAAAGGGGAATATTTAAACCCAGAAATCACTGCTTAATTTATTAATGCATTTGGAGTTTCTTTATTACATGCACAAACTGTGCTAAACACGATGGTGGAATGAATATAAATAAAACATATTCCGATCCCTTAATTCTTATATTATTAATGAACTACTTCTTATCTTTGTAACTATGTTGCAATTGTTACCTAGACACAACCTGCCCCATTTTTATTCTAGGAGATGGATGATAGAGTCATAGATAAATAAAATGTATACAGACACAAACACATACATTCCTTTACACTATAGTAAAAAGTAGTTGAGTACACTATTCATGTAGCTATTGTACAGTAAACTGAGGTAGAACAAAGGGAAGAAGCAACGAAGAAAGGCAGGGACACAGAGCAATCAGTAGAAGGAGAAAGAACTTTGACTTTACCCTTGGGTGAATGGTGAATGTGAAATATATTCTACTAGGGATAAAATAACTTATAATAATTTTCTTTAAATACTTCCGAGAGCACAATTTTCTGTACTTAACTGGCAACTGCAGTTGTTAAACCGTGACAGACAAGCAGGGGTTCCATTCCATGTTGTGCTCTGGTTTAGTTCAGTGGTTGTTTTTGGTCAGAAAATTATTCAATTTCTAAAAGCCACAGAGGGGCTTAGCATTTAAAACCTTCTAGAACAGCAGACTGTTTAGCTGGACTGATATAAGCTGGAAAAGGGCAGCCACTCTTCCTGGCTGCCTTGGCATTGGCTCATTGGATTCCACGGTTCAGCAACTCATATCTGAACAGTATGAAACTTTATCACAAAGAGTTTTATTCTGCTTTAAACCTGCAGATGAAAAGTAATTTAGTTCATATGTTGCAGTGATGCAAATCAAAACCCATAACATTTTTATTAATTGCTGAAAGCAGACAGGGTTTCAGAAGCACAAAATTACCAGCACAGAACTATAGAAACACAATAAATCTGAAGACTAGGATTGGACAGATGCCCAGTATTTTGGAAGTAAAGGGTCTTTTCATATGTGATTTTATAAATGTAATGTGCTGATGCAAAATTGGTAGAAGTAGTTTAATTTTTTAAAAAATTCTTTGGCATAAACTAAAACTTCTTAATTTAAATCTTGATACCACCCTTCAACTTACTCTTTACCACGAGTAAACCACTGAGTTTACTCCTGTTAGACCCATGTTCCTCTCTGCTGTCATTTTGGATACAATTTCACTTTTGGTCCCTAAGGTCTTCTCTCATAATAAACAAGCATCTTTGCAGATAGCTAAGGTCTAAGGCACTGTCTACTCTAGAAAATAAATAGTGCCTACCTAGCACAGTAGTCAGTGTGAAGGACTCAAATAATCATAATAGAACTGAAATGTCAACCCTGACTTTTACTGCACAGAAGAAGGGAAATGAATAAAAATAAAAATCTTTGGCAGTACATCAGTAAATCAGATCATTATATATGTCTCTCTCTCTCTCTCTCTCTCTCACATACACACAGACACTCTCTCTCTCTGTGTGTCTCTCTCTCACCCCACCTTCCCAAAGGATAATTGAAGTGCTTATAGTTTCCCATTAATTCAGTGTTGATAATAGTAACATTCATCAACATACTGGAAAGTGTCACTACGTGGCTCAAGGACTTGGTTACATTTGCAAAAATTATACATCTGGAGGTGAAAAATGTTAGTTGCTTCCACGTAATCTCCATCCAATTAAAAAGTGAGATATTTATAGCAAGTATTCTACTCTACACAATATCATAGGATTGACTGAGTGTTTTCTTTCTTTAAGGTACTTTCATATCACATCCAACTAATATGGTAAGTTGGATGCCAAAACAATTCCTTCAAAGGAATTGTCTGAGGAACTTGTTAAAATATTGCTCATGCCCAACCCTCAGAGATTTGATTCAGAAATCTGAATGCTTGTAATATGTTTATGAAGTGATTCTAATGAATATCATTTGCAACCCACGCTTTGGAAAACCATCTAAAGTTCTAGGTCTAAAAATGAGCTGCTGCTTTACACCCATTAGGATGGCTGGTATCAAAAAGACAGAAAATCACAAATGTTGATAAGGAGGTGTATAAATTGAAACCTTTGTGAAATATTGGTAGGAGTGCAAAATGGTGCAGCTGCTATGGAAAACAGTATGGCAGCTCCTTAAAAATTAAAAATAGAATTACCATATGATCCAGAAATTCCACTTTTGGGTATATATTCAAGATAACAGAAGGCAGAGTCTTAAAGAGATATCTACATACCCCTGTTTGTAGCAGCATTATTCACAATAGTCAAAAAAAGGAAGCAACCCCAGGGTCTATCCACAATGAAATGGATGAGCAAACTGTGATATATGCATTCAGTGGAATGTTATTCAGTTTTAAAAAGAAACTCAGACATATGCTACAACTTGGATGAACTTTGAGGATGTAATGCTAACTGAAACTAGCCACACAAGTAGACAATTACTATATGATTCCACTTATATGAGGTATTTGGAGTAGTTAAATTCATAGAGACAGAAAAAAGAGTGGTGGTTGCCAGGGGCTCAATGAGAGGAAGATGGAGAGTTGTTCACTGAGTATAGAGATTCAGTTTTACAGATTTGAAAAGAGTTCTGGAGATTGGTTACTCAATAATGTGAATGTACTTACCACTACTGAACTTTACACTTAAAAGTAGCTAAGATGGTAAATTTTATCTTATGTCATCTGTGAATGGAATGTGGGGATCTGCAGAAGTTTGAAGGAGAACAAAGATAAAAATATTTCTTTTTTCAATGGAAAAATCTTGAAGAAGACTGTAAACTGAAGGAAAGGATTCAATGGAGAGAGAAATGTTAATAATTTAAGGGCATTAGCTATAATATATGGGAAATGTGTTTATAATTCATAAGTAAAACTAACACCTAATACGCTCTTAATATCTTTAATCTTTCCATGTACACTCTGCATCAAGTGAGTGAATTAGGTGAAATGTCCGAGAGACTCTAACATTTCCTTTTTCCAAGATTTAAGTGAAAGCGGGTAGGTATCATGGTTAAGAGTCCTTCCTACTTCTCTGACTGAAACTATGCTAGCATCAAAATGATCAGTTTCAGAAATACCAAATGTAGCAAGAGGTTCACTTAATTGTTCCTGTACTGCACACTCTTATTCACAAAATGAATTAATGATATTGATTCTATGAACAAAATGATGGTGAATATTTCAGAATATAATAATCTTGGCAACCCCACTAACTCTACTGGTGAGGATAAATAACACAAATCCCAATATTGGGACCTAGATTTAATTATGTCTCCATAGGAGTTTAGAAATATTCTTATACTGAAACTTGTAGATTCTATCATTATTTTCTCCAAATGGAACCAGCTTGCTCCTAGGCATCTCTGGGCTTTAGGGAGCTAAGGTTCTCTGGTGCTGAAGTGCTTCTCTCTTTGTTTAGTGTAGGACTACAACACTCACTTTAAGTCTGAAGGTCTAACCTCCTAGCTTTTTAAAGAAAATCTAAAGAGGGCTCTATGCCTAGAGCACCATTGAAACACCGTAAGTAAATGGCATTTTAAGTGTGACACATATTCCACTAAAAATTTCAAAATATGCTTGACACAGGAATATTTGAAAAGATAGCAATTCAGACATTTCAATATTCCAAATAAGCTTATGTTTGCATATAAGTAAATCATTTAAATCACACATATATTGCATATATACCCATAGCTTATAATTGATCTATCTTCCTATATTTAATGAAAAAAAAAGAGAAAGAAAACAAACCAACTTGTCAATTGCTGGTTGAGATGAGATGTCCCCAATGAGTCCAGTGAATCATAAAGAGGACTAAGATGTCCTGACAGCTACATTGGTGTTTTCAAAAAGTGTAAACTCTCTTCCCATCTATTACTATAGAAGAATCTGACATGTGGTCCTTGTGCTGCTTAATTACACATTTCTTTTCCACTCCAGTTAATATATTTCACATATTTGTCATTTCTAATATTTTAGCTAAAATTATGCCATTTTTTCCTTTCAGTTTGACTGATAGCATGAATCTTGATTGCTAGGGGAAAAAAAATGATTCAGTCCTCTAAAGAAAAAATGAGGATCTAATCAACAAAAAATCCTGAAAGAA
Source organism: Suricata suricatta (assembly GCF_006229205.1). Classification (NCBI taxonomy): domain Eukaryota; kingdom Metazoa; phylum Chordata; class Mammalia; order Carnivora; family Herpestidae; genus Suricata; species Suricata suricatta. The sequence continues at coordinate 107,496,476 of NC_043706.1, read as the reverse complement.
CCTGACATTCTCTTTAGGGGATGATTGGCTGCCCATAACTGAGAGCATGTGTGGGAAACTTCCTTAAGTCCGTGTTATTTGATTAACTTGTAAAGGCTAAGATCAACTGACAAATTCAATTATACATTCAAATTATATTTCTAAATTGGCTTAATTTTTTAAAGTGATGAATGAACCATAGGGGAAAAATTCCATTACAATATAAATGAGCAGAAATAAGTCTTATCATTAATACTATGCTTGTGCACACAAATTTCCCTATTTCTCTTGATTAGTAGAGTAGGTTCAATGAACAGAAATATTTGGTTTATAGGTCAACTATGGTGTTTGCTTTCTAGGAAGAGAAAGTTTTTAGAGCACCAAAAAAAAGTGATGATGTCCTTGGAAAAGTAACAAGAGTCTTCATGGGCCAATTTTCTTCTAATAACAAAGATCATACATAAAGAAAACTATTTGTATACAGATTGTCTCTAAAGACACAGGATTTGCTAATGATTATCTAGTAGGAAGAATTTAGGAGGATTTTTTTTTTCAAAAGACATTTCTGAGTTAGATTCCAATACAGTCACATAGTGATAAGTAACATGTTGCTAAACACTTGCTCCCTCTGGAGACTTAATGTACCATAGTCAGGAAAAAAACCCCCAAAACAACAAAAAAATAAATGCTCCCAAAAAAGTCTATTAAAGTCTGAACCATGTCCACACTTGAATATACTAAATCCCAGTTTTATGGAGTGGATTGAGATGAAGACTATTACATAAAAACTGACTTTTACACAAAATGGAAATAAGCAATTTACACAAAGAATGCTGTTGAAAAAATAGTCTATTTGACTAATAATAGATGATAAAGTGTATCACCATTTCTCCCTTTTTCTTCTATATTGATAAATTAGCACACAAAAACAATAAAATTACATTAAACTCATATGTATTATTTAAATATTCTTCACTAGTCAGTCACTTCCATTTGTAAAAAGTGGAATGTTAAAATGAATTTTTACTTTATTAATATGTTATGGATTTTATTTTATTGTTTATTAACAAGTTATGGATTATAGCTTATTATTTCTTATTCCTCAAATTTGACCTGTAAAGTTTAGATGATTTAATTTGACTCAGAATGAAAGCATTTGCCAATCAGCCATCATGTAAGACAGTGGTGAAGACACAAAATTTGGAAGTTTTTTGAGTTTCCTGAATAAACATCACTTCTGAGCACTGGCTTTCTGCCAAGACAGATTTCAGAGGAAACAGAAGTTCAGAGAAGTTAAAACACATATACAAAATCACACAGCAAGTTTGGTGAAGTTGACGCTTGAGTGCTCAACTGTGTAGTGGCAAGGTTTGTGGATTTCCTCATACTATTTGAAATATTAAAGGACAATAAGCAAAGAGTTGTACACAAATATTTATAGCTGCTTGGTTCATTGCAGCCAAAAAGTGGGATCATTCAAATGTCCATTGAGTAATGAGTGGATAAACAAAATGTGGCATATTCATACAATGGAATATATTTGGCAATAAAAATGAGTGATGCATGTTGCAATGTAGATGAACTTTGAAATCCTTATGCTAAGTAAAAGGAGTCAGTCACAAAAGATCACATATAATTATATGATTGTGCTCATATGAGATGTTTAGAATAGGCAAATCCATAGTGATGGAAAGCAGATTTATGGTTTCCAGGACCTGGGGGAGACAGAGATGAATGTCTGCTAATGGGCACAGGGCTTCCTTTTGGAATGAAATGTTCTAAACTTGGATTGTTGTGATGGTTGTCTAACTGTAATTATACTAAAAATCATTGATTTGTACATTTTAAAAGGCTGAATTTTGTGGTATGTGAATTATATCTTAATAAGATGTTAAAAAAAGACAATTCGGTTATTGAATGTCACAGTCATCCTAGTCTTCCTCTAGGATTCTAAGTCTGTCTACAGAGTGATTGGTGGGGGCTGGGGGTTGCAGGGGTAGGACTCATGGCAATGGAAGGTGATCAGAGGTCAAATCTGAGCCTCCAATCCCAGCAGCCGGGGGAGGGAAGAGAAGGAGGCATGATTGATGCAGGGCAGAGTGACTGTGGACAACTAGGTGGTAGAGCAGCTCTCTCCCCTTTCATTTCCCATCCCATCTCCTTCCTCCTGGGGGTAGGCATGCATCCATGTTGTCCCCCTTCCACTCCCCAAACTTTCCTGCACCTTGTTCTGGGCTGTGGAGGGAGACTCTACAACCGATTCTCATTTTTAGCAGCTATTATTGGGGGAACGTAGATATGTGTGGTCTGGGTAGAAGGTAAAATGGAAAATGTCCACTATACTGGGCTCTAGGATTAGAGACCCAAAGAGTAATGGACTGAAATTCACTTTTTCACCACTCTTGTAGGAAGTGGATGGCATTAATAGGGTTAAACTGCCTAATGAATTTTGTAGGCTGGCTGCTCTGCACTCTGAATCATTCTGTCTTCTCAGGGTTCCTGCAACGACTGGCAATGCTCCTCTGACATGGATAAATGCTGCCTGCCACCACCGGGCTCTGGCTCTCCCAGTTTAAATGAGGAGCCTCCCATTACTCAGTCAGGCATACCTGCTTCCTGCTTCGAAGGCTCCATTTCTTGGAAATAGCCTGTCAGGTCCCATCTGCTTCATGAAACTGCCAGTCCCCTGAGAGTAGGACCTCCACTCTGATCTCCTGTCAGATGCTGGAAACTCAGAAGGGAATAATCCTTCCAATCTGCCAGAAATTGCTTTTGTGATATCAAGGCCTGCCTCAGGGAACCACAATATACTATACTCAGATTAAAATTAGATTTGTAAGTACACCACTTTCTTCTTTGGGCAGTTTGCAAAACTTCTTCCTGCTTTTGTTTGTAGGGAGGGCTCTAAGGGCTTTAAATTTATAGCCATTAATAAGCAGGATTTTGCTTAACACCAATATTGTTTTCCTATATCAGGCAGGTGTGGAGAAAGAGTGAGAATAGACAATAGGCTTTTCACAGTGAAAAATGAAAGTTAAACTTCAGCTGCAAGCATGAAGTGGATTATAGCAGGTGCAATTAATTGCCATTACATTTATTGGAACCTTGAAAACAATTAGCAAGTGTCCTAGTTGATATGACAGATTCATTAATCATTTAATATATTCCTGCAAATTGATTTATCAATCAAAGAGCTATCTCCGGTTGAATAACTCCCTACTGTGCTTCTGGCTCTATTCAGAACTATGGTCTGTTTTTAAAGGAAACCAAGAAGCTTTAGCTTAATTGAGATCTTTCAGTCTCAGTAGTTATATAGATTACATCTCAGTCTCTAGAAGTTAGAGCTCCTACAGCAATCTAAGGGGTTCACAAAGCAGACATCTAAAAGAGCTGGAAACACCATGTCAAGGTCAGGTATATACTCTTCCAGTAAAGAAATGACATTGACAGAGAGGGACATATTCAGGAGAGCATCTTGAAGACAATGCATCTGGGTCTCAGGAACAACTAGACCTTGTCCAAGGCAATCTTTAAGTTGCTAGATGAGCAAATGTTGAGATTTCTCAGAAGTATATACTACTCAAGGTCACTTACCCCTCCCTCCTTATGGCATCTCTGACAGTGACCATGAACACCTTGAATCTTTATATTAAGGGAATGCTCACTTCCCTTATATTTTGGAATGATTTTTATTATCAGAATTATTTCCTTTTCAGAGTAAAATTTTTCCTCCTACCTCTAGAAATACATAGAATAAATCTTACATCTCTCCAAGATGATAGTCTTTTTAATTTTTGAGAACAACTTTCCTAATATCCTGAGTTTACTAGCTCAAGGATATGAGTTTTCAGGCATAATGGCTCTAAACTCTCTTCCCCATCACTATTTTTAGAGGCATTTCCATTTCCTAAAGTTTCACTTAATACATGATGTCTAGAACTGCCCACAGTTCTCTAATGTGGAGGAGTGAGCTGTAACCATAACTATTGTTTGAAATTCCAAGATCTTTTAACTCAACTATTTGGTCTCTATTTGAAACCTTAAGCACATTGTTGACTCATACCAGTCTGGCTGTCAACTAAAAGTCTCTGGGGCTTTATCTTCTGATCTCTGTTAAACCAAATATTCCCTACCCCATATTCTATTTGAGGCTATGCTTCAGGGCTTTCTTAGGAAGGAACAAAGCTTAATACCAGTTTATTATTGTGATTGAGAAAAAGGATTTTTGGGATTTGAAAGTTTGCTTCTCTACTTAATAGCTATAACTAGATAGAAGGAATTTAATCTACCTGAGCCTCAGTTTCCCTATCTATATAACAGGGATTATAATATCATAGGATTGAATATTAAGTTAGTGAGTATTAAGTAAACCTTATAAATTGTTTAGTGACGTGCTTGATACATAGAAAGTACTCCACAATGTACACATTATTTTATATATTCACTGTGTCATGCATCGCATCAGTTTTTGTCACCTTCTTTCTCTACTATTTCTTTATATAAAGCAGAGATAAATATATAAAATATAACTAGATGAAAACAAAATTTTAAAACCCCAAACAAATGCAAACACCATAATTTAAGACATAAGCCTTTTTTTCACTACATACTCTGAAACTTGACTTCTCTCCTTGTATAGTTAGATGCAATGCTATTCTCTTTATGAAGCAGAGCTTCTTAAAATAAAGCCAGGTATATAAAAAAGAAAAATCCCCTTAATAAGTTCAGTCATTTTATTAATTTAATTTCACTGAACTTAATTTAACTTTTTTCAGCTGGAGAGGCATCATTCCCCAGATAAAGTACTAGCATCTAATGAAGATCTGGTACCATGTTGTCATAGTCATACTGACTGCCATCATGCTCTGTGACCATTTATATATATTGACACTTTTCTGCCTGCTTCCAAAAGCCCTTATTCTGCATCCAGTTCCTTGAATCTCAATCCCTTTGAATTTGTCAGTTTATTCATTTTGGTCCTTAGAGTTTCCAGCTTTTCTTGCCTGGACTTCCTGCCGTTCACTCTTTTTTCTTAAAACTTCCATGGAACAAAGAAAACTGTCTCAGCTGCCACAGAATCAGGTTTTGATCAGGATGGAAAGTTGCTCATTGTCATATAAAAATATAATAACAGTGGTTAAGAGCTTAAGGCTTTGAAACAGACAGCCTTGGATTTGAATTAGAACTTCCCCACTTATTAGTGGTGGCTTTGGATTATTTGGATCTTATAGGTTTGTTTGATGATGAAGTGAAATAAAGCATTGTAAGAGGTTTAGACAATTCTTAAGCAGTTATTATTCTTAGCTATTAATCAGCTCAACTCAAACATATTGATGTCCCACTAGATAGTGAGTACTGTACCACACCAAAGCACAAGACAAAAATGGGTCCTGATTTCAGGAGTCTATGGATCAATGACCCTATCATCAATGTCACAGTAATTATTGCCTTGTCTTTATTATTGTCATCACTTTCTCTAAGGGTCTAACGATCATCAACAGTATATGTAGGGAAATCTGCATCCCTTTAGTGAGTCTACATTCTCTGCATGCTTTCCTCTGTCACTTCAGTTATTAATGTTATTTCATCGACTTTTTTCTATTAAAATTTTTTAAGTTTTATTTATTTATTTTTTTGAGAGAGAGAAAGAGAGCAAGTGGTCGAGGGTGAAGGGAGAGTGAGACATAGACTCTGAAGCAGGCTGCAGGCTCTGAGCTGTCAGCACAGGGTACAACGTGGGGCTTGAACCCACGAACCTTGAGATCCTGATCCAAGCTGAAGTCAGTTGCTTAACCACCCAGGCGCCTAGACTTTTTCCTATTTTTTAAAAACACATAATATATGCCTAATTATCTCCATGAATTCTTTTCTAGCCCTTACTACTTTGAGACTTAGTGATCATCATCTCCATTAGATGTTTAAAACTCTGGGTTTAATAGTACCTCTTACATGTTTACACTTACTCTAAAGAGCTTATGTGTCTTTTTTCCACTTCAACACATTTTATAAATTTTGAAAATCAGTACCTAATTTGCCTGTTTCTCGTTTACCAATGCCTACCTCTTTATATTCCCCAAATATGGCTGATAGCATCTCGGCACTCTTATTTACAAGCTTTTTCAATACTCTGGGATGCAATTTTTACTAAGTCTTTTGCTTATTTACAGAGTTGCTAGGTAGTCATTTTTTCTCCACTTCAAGTTCAATTCTCTCTTACCAATGTTCTTCCTTGTCACATCAGTCCATGACAAGATAAGAATAAGAAAACATCTGGGAATGTCTATATTTTCCATGTCATCTGATACCATTTTGTCAACTATCTTAATAGTAAGCTCTGTCTTATTTATATCTTTTTTCTTAAGTTTTTAAATGTTTATTCATTTTTTTAGAGACAGAGAGAGACAGAGCATGAGAGGTGGAGAGGCAGAGAGAGGGAGACACGGAATCCAAAGCAGCCTCGAGGCTCTGAACCATCAGTACAGAGCCCGGTGCATGCCTTGAACTCACAAGCTGTGGGATCATGACCTGAGCCGAAGTTGGACGCTTAACCCATTGAGCCACACAGGTGCCTCTATATCATGTTTTGAATATATTTAAAAGGTCAATTTAAAAAATCTATTAATTTTTTAAAGGCCTCAACTCACTCTACTTAATAATAATTGAAGGACTTCCCATCTTTTCTATGTATTCCTTTTTCAGTGAGAGCTCTTGGAGAACTCTCTCCATGCAGATTCACTCAGCTACATAGTTAAACTTCCTAGTATTATTTAATAAGCTTGTTTTTGTATGACCAGGATTTTGGGGAGCATTCAATTTCTATCTGAGTAATATTTTTTCTAAGAGCACATTTTCTTTTTGGCCATTGGCTTATATGTAAATATAAGCAGAAACTTTTCAAAAAGCAGGGACACATTTGTGACTAAAGCATTTTTTTCCATGGATGCTATAAAAATTAAGATAACGTTATTGCATTCACAGAGAATTTTCTTGCTTCCACTATACTGTTAATTGGTTCTTCTTGGGCGGCCAGAATTAGGTACAGATAACACTCTCCCTATTGCCTCCTCTGCCTCCGTCAAGATAATGAAAGTGTGCCAGAGTCAGGATATTTTGTCTCATAAGTTGTTTTAGAACACTCTAACCAATTAATCAGGAGGATTGTAGGATACATCTATCATGGGGTCCTTATTCCCTTCCTCCATCTCACTTTCACTCTTGGTTCTTGCTCTCACCATCTGCTCTCAATAAAATGTTGTCCAGTATTCTCCCACAGTAGGATATAGTTTTCCCTTATAGTTATTTATTTGTGACATATACTCTCAATTTTCTATTACAGTTTTTTTGGGAATAAGCCTTTCATTGTCATTCATTAGTCATAAGCCATTCTGGTCAATCTTGTATATACATGTTGAAATATGTTTATAACATTATATTTAAATTTTAATTTACATTGTCTATTTAATTTCTATGAATTACAGTATACATAGTGTAGTCAGAACATTTATGACCAATGCGCTTTATTTCTTCTTTCTATAGACTTCTCTGATAGTTAAAAACTTTTTTTCTAGTATGTTCCTAACCACAGTGTCTGCCATATAGAATTATTTCAATACATGTTTGAATAAATATATTAATTTTTATGCTTCAACCTCTGACACATTTCTCATTGGTTTTATCTCAAGAAAGGGGTGCACTTTTTATCTCAAATTCTCTTTGATGCTTATGGGAGCTCTTGTCATGATATCCTTTTTGTCATTATGAGTGCGTTGGGGTCCATTGTTATGATCTACACCAGTATTTTCCAGGAACTCCCATTTTTGTATCTGGAACTTTGGTCCAGAAAACAAAACAAAATAAAACAACAACAACAACAAAAAAACAAAGAAAAACACTGCTCTCTCCAGCACCATATACATACTTAATTCTTTATTTCTTCCTTTTAATTTAGGTGCTTTTTTTTCCCCCCAGAGACACTACTTTCAAATGGTAGAGATAAAAATTATACATTTGTGCTCCAAAGCCTATATCTTATATGACATTAAATTTACTAAACATATATCCTAATCTCTTCTACTGTATTCCAGATGTACCTACAAATAAGCATAAATAAATGTTGGTGAATTTTATATTTCTTGGCAGGTTCACTATTATGTTTCACATTTATATTCTGGCAAGATAGCTTATTTCTGAACAGACATGTCAGAGCTAGTGCATGGTCACCTCCTTACTCCTCGGCTAAAGGCATTAACCATAATGAACTAGATATGTGCTCCTGGGACTAATAACTATTTTCTATACACATGTCAGAGCTGTGAGGTTTTAGGTTGTACAATCTTCTAGTCCCCCTCCTTCTTATTTATGGCACCATGTTAATGTACAGCTGAATGCATGAATTAATATACACGAGACAATGAAAGAAATGTACGGATCCACAATGCAACAAAATAGGATTTCCTGCTCTATGAGGTCATCATAGGGAAACAACTTTGAAAGTTGCCCAATTGAGGAAAGGATGGTAAGGAGAGATTGGTGCTCATGGTTTAAAGATGATGCTGATTTTTTGAGATCTGAAAGGAATTTCCCCACAGTAATATATTTTTTTTGCCCTTCTTTCTTTTTTAGTCATTGTTACTTTGGAGAGTATGTTATATCCACCTTTGAAGATTCCCACAGTAAACCTGTCAGAGATAGTCTTGGAGGATCATTGGTTTGTTCCAGATCATAGGTTTTGTCTTTTGGTGACAATACATTTGTGAAAGGTTTATGACTTTCTTGACAGACACAGTACTGGCTGAATCCAAATTTAAATATACTCAGTAGAATGATGGAAGCAAGTAGTAATGCCCTTTTCCTGCATGCAACATTTACTCTTTTCGGCATATGAGCTTAAAATGAGTGCTAAGCCCACAGAACTTATTTTTAATTCATTTTTAAATAAAATGTTATCATGTGAATAAAGCAGTGAGCCAAATTTAGCTTTATGAAACCATACATTTAAGGAATATATTCGATTTGGAAAATTACCCATGTAGCATTGAAATAATCTCACTGTACTTTCAAAGGCATGTTTGCATTTTTAATGACTTAAGAGACTATGACTGTTTTGGGGGCACAGAAATAGAATGACCAATGTTAAGGCATTTGTGCTGTCATTTTGGCACTTGAAATTTTATATTCTGCTGCTTCCAGAAAGCTAATAAGCATTGCCTATTTAATAGGAAAAGGACAGTACTAGCATCAAGGCAGATGGACCGGGAGTGTGATGGATATGGAAGTTGGAAAGAAGCATCATGAACCAATTTTTTTCTCCCCCTCCTCCACAGTCTTTTTGGCTACAAATTGCCTTTTCCTGACACTTTCCTTAAACTCTGTAATGTATCTAAAGAAACCCCATTGTGAAGGAAAATGAAAACAATGTTGGCAAGAATTTGCTGGCTGATTATTTTAGCCAGATATGAAATTCATGAAGACCATTCACAATGCTTACTAATCATTCAAATAAACATGAGAAAGGTCTTTTGTTTTTTGTCCTTGTACATTTAAGTGCAAATATGTTATACTCCAAAGAGATGAAATTTTAGATCTATGATTTATAAGGGGGAGATTTTCATGAAATTCAAAATATGATATATTTATCCATACAGAAAATAAATATTCAATATTCAGGAAAGATTCTAAGGATTCTAAAGTGCATCTGATTTTGATATTTTATGCCATTTTGATCATGTATATTTGGTATATAGACATATATATATATATGTATAGCAGTACTTACATTTATTTATAACTGTCAGTTAAATGTAACCCAATTTTAAACTATTCTCTAAGGAGGAATATTTTAAACATATAAATTGTTCAAACTGTAGCTATGCTCAGGGTCTTTGAATCTCTGTTACTGTCCTATGTGGACTCACTCTAATTCCAGAGGTTAGCATGAATCCTTAGCCAATGTAGGATAAAAGTACAGAGCTAATCCATTCCTAAACTATCCTAAAATTTTGCAATGTCTTTATTAAGATATATTCTATTGGGTTATGAAATAATTCTCATAAATGTAAAAACTAAATGATTAGTTCTCATGGCCGAACTGATGATGGCCAAAACCAATGCCAAAAGTTTCTAGATTCTATTTTCTTAATGTGAAAAATACAAAAAAATCAAATTGTAGTAATGGTACAAAGAAGAGCAATATATAAATATACGTTATCACTGATTAGGAAAAGAATTTTATTTACATTTATTATTATTTTCCCCCTGAGAGACTATTATTAAATCAAGGTTATAGGTAATAAATCCCAGTTAATCTATTACATCTCTTTACTTCTCTGCTTCCTTTTGTTAGTTGGTTTCAGCTTATTTTATTTTTTATTATATTATGTCATGTTATTTAAATTTTATAAAGATATGTCATATTCTTAGTAGTCAAGAGCAAATAATAAATAAATAAACACATAACTAATCTGTGTATTATTCAACAGCATGTATAAAACTCCTATGGATATGTTTTCACTCATCTGTGAAACAGGAGAAACTTAACAGAGGATCATGGGGGTGGGGAAGGAGAAAAAGGAGAGGGAGGGAGGCAAATCATAAGAGACTCTTAAATACTGAGAACAAACTGGGGATGGGGGAGAGAGGGAAATGGGTGATGGGCATGGAGGAGAGTACTTGTGGGGATGAGCACTGGGTGTTATATGGAAATCAACCTGACAAACTATATTAAAAAAGAACAAAAAAACCCCTTATTTGGACAGATGTTTGAGTTGAGACATTCAAAGAAAATTATGGTCAATGAATTGTCCTTAGGAAAGACTGCATAAGATCACATGACTTAATGTCTTTTCTTACAGTTTTAATATTGCAACAGAACTTGTTAAACAAGAAAAAAAGATAAAACATTATAAAAGAGAAATGAAACTCCAGACTTGTGTCCCAGCATTTCACACACATGTACCCCAGTTTGTGGATGTTTATATCCTTAGTTTTGACAATCATGGTTTTCTCTTCTATGCTAAAAATTCTAGATGACAATACTCCATGAGTAAATACAATGATTTACAATAAGCTTAGATTTGAAGGCTTTACAGGACTTTGTTGCCACAGTTTCAAAATTCTAAAGCATTATTTTAAAATGTTCTTATTTCTGTCTCCATATATCAGGAAAGAGATGATTTCTAGAGGAAAAGCCTGATCGAGTATACTCCTTTTTCTTAGAATCCAAGGAGGTCACCTTAAAATTCTGTTGTCCAAGGTTGGAAAGTGAGCTTCTGTGTTAAGGTACCCAGTTATTTTTAGGTGTGTTTTTCTGTCTTAGTTTAGTTTCTGTCAGATGTTTTACATGTCATTTGTTCTAAATGCCTGTAAGGCAGCCTCTAGATACATCACTGAGCCGACTTATGATTGTTTTGGGGGGCACATTTCCACATCTTTGGTCAGTGGTGGCTTCTCTCAGTTATTTTAATTATTGGTGCATCTTTGAAGAAGCCTGGCGAAAATAAAATTATGGTACCCTTTGCAAACTGAGGCTCATGTCAGTTGTCTGACATTCATAAGGAGCTGAACTCTGTTTGGGACATAATGTGCTCCAACTTGTGACTATAAGTTAATTTCTTAGTTGTGATGAACTTCTTGCTTTTGGCAGAGAGTTACTTATGTAATTCAACACCTTGGGTTTTTGTTAATGAGATTCCAAGTGAACAAAAGTTATACTAATCAATTCAGAGGGAAGCATATTTTTAAATGTTCTTTCCCACATCTTGGTGAGATTCTATTAAGTTATTTAATGCATGGGTTATTTCCCCTTGTGACATCCATGATTTTGCCTGATTTTTCATCTAATTCCCATAGTGTTCATCTGTATAACAATGATTAGAGTTATTCACTTAAAGAGTGAAAATAGGTTAATCTGAATATTAGTAATGATGTGTGTTGGAAGTCATCAAAATGTGAAATTAAAAATATATCAAAAAATCATTTTTATAAACATATATTTCTTTTAGTGTTTGCTCTGAGCAATTCTGTTAGATTCTAAATCTTACTTAACTAGCACAATGCAAGGAAAAGAAGAGAAAACTTAATTTTCCTCTCGATATAAGATATAATACCAATAAAACTGTATTTCTATGACATGGTTTATCTTTATTATTATTTTTTGCAGCACTTTTGGTTATAAGAATAAGATTTTGCATATTATATGTTGAGTTCTTTTTCTAGTAATGTGAAGTTCAAGATAAAAGTACTACGCTTTGGTCTGAGGGCTGTTTTAATTTTTTTAATATCATGTTTTCATCACTTATGTAAAGCTGTATACACCACTGGAATTGACCTATTATTGAGCAGTGATTCCGCCTGCCATAACCAGTCCTCACAGGTAGAGGCAAGGGAATACTGGTGAAAGGGCACAGAAGAAATGTACTCAGACTCAGTATGGGGAAAGCTGTTCCTTAAGAGAAAAGTATTTCACAACCTATAAATTATGAAAAATATCAGCAAAGTGAATACTTATATATTTACTCAAGCCTGAAAAATCAGTAAATGTTTCTTTTCCCATCTGCAAGAGTAGGCACAGGTTGCAAATGTTAATTTTGAAATATTGAAAAAAAAATCACAGTTATAAATAACAGAGAGGATAAAGAGATCAGGAAATACTACAGAATATTCCAGGTTCTGGAAGGCAATATTAATATTCAAAATTTTTGAGGGATGAAAATATTCCAGAACTGTTCTAAATATTGGCTGAGGGTTACTAACTCATATAATCCTCCCCCAAAACCTTATCAAACAGATACTATATAGTTGTTAGTCTACAGCAGTTTTTCCAAATATAATTGTAATGACCTTTCTCATTCCCCAGTGCTCTTCTACAATGTGATCTTGCCACTCCTTCCATCGGGATGTAAAATCTCAATTCTTCACCTCATGAATCTGGAACTAGGTCATAAAAACCTTGGGGCTTCTTTTTGGGTCTCTAGGAAGGCACTCTCCAAAGATCTTCTCCTCCTCCCAACTAAGCTACCGTGCTATAAAAAATCTGAGGTACATGGAGAGGCTGTGAGTGGCCACTCTGGCTTATCTCCGAGCTAAAATTCTTGTTGCTGGTAGCATCAACTGCTACGTGTGTGGAAGAGCCATCTTGGATGCCCAGTCCAGATGACACCAGCCTCCAGCCCAACCATCACTTGGCTGAGCTCCGCAAGTCAGAACCACCTAATTGAGCCAGCCAGCCCACAGAACCCTGAGAGATAATTAACAAATTACTGCTTTCAGCCACTCAGCTTTAAATAGATCTACGACTACAGTTAACTAGATTGCTTTCCCATTTTACATATAGAGAAGCTAAAGCATCAAAAGGTTAAAAAAAATTGCCCATGGTCATACAGTTAATAAGTGTAGTTAGTAGGGCTGCAACATAGGTAAATCTCAACCTTTATCCTACTGGAGAGCATTTTTTATTGCTATTGGTGGTGACAGAACTGTGGTCTGCATGGATGACTCTGATGACCTGTGGAATTCTCCTGTTCTTAGATAACTTCCCTTCTTTTCTCTATTGACAATGACTTTTTTCTTTTCTTTCTGTTTTATTCTACTTCTCCTTTTTTTTTTTTTTTTTTGGCTGCTGAAACATTGGAGTTGGACAAGGAAATTAAAATGGCAAATCTAATATAGCTTGGAAAAATACAGTACATAAATTACAGTCACATTAATATGATTATAGCATAGGAATGACAGTCAAAAGTAATGAGAAAAGGACCTCTTTTCTGGAGAGCAAAGCAATTATCCTGCACGATTATAAGTTGGCTGTAAATCTAAGATACACTGCCTGCCCACTTCTTACACAGATCTGGTGTTGCTATGTCATTGTTATGTTACTTAATGATAGCAATTATTTAAAAATTAAGTACAGGGTACTTTGGACATGGTATTTATTATATCCAAGTAGAGATGATTTAAACTTTCCTTCAGGGGAGCACAACCTTTCATGACTCCTTCCCTTGTCTTTCATATTTCCCTTGGAGCTGTACTTTTTCTCATGCTAACACTTTTAGTAGAAATTTCCAACATAAAAAATTAAAAAGGTCAATTTTATGATGGAGCAGAGTCGCTTAGATATTCTAAATGGCACCCTAGACTCAAGAAGCTAATTGCTTTTTCATTGCACAACTCTCTGAAGTGCCCACTTTGCAAACGGGCCTAGACAAAAAGCAGGATGCATCTCTGTCTTCTGTTTCAGGGCCCACGGGGACCTCCTAAGATGAGTGAAGCCGTAAAGAAATAGAAATCACCTGGAGCCTGTGAAAATTATAATCAAGTAAAACTACAATTATGACAGTCTTAATCCATCTGTCTCTGTGTATTTGCTCCATGTTCCATCACCTGCTTGGTCACAGGTGTATTCTTAATCAAGTCAGAAATGGCACAACCCCACCAAACTCAGGCTGGTGAGTACAGGACACGCACACATCAGTTCTAGCTCATTTACATAGACCAGCTGCAGAAATGGGTTACAAGTCTATGCCAAGTGTGTGAGATACAGGAATTTTAAGGGCTGGAGGACTGAAAGAAGACCTGGGTTCTTCCTAGACAAAGTATTTTAAGAAATAATCTTTTACTGATTTCTGGTACTACATGGTAGCAGTAGAACTATCTGTATGCTTTATAGGAACAATAAATTTAGCAACTGGGTGTAGAAACAATATAGGAAAGTGAGCTTCAGGTGCTTTAAATAACAAACGCTTGTTAACCTCTATTTATTTTGCAGGCATGAAATTCTGCATTAGGTTTTGCTGGAGTTCATAAAAGCATTGCTTAGGCAGAGTATTAAGGTGTCATAGTGTGTCTTACATAGGAGAGCACTAGTGTAACAAAGACACATAAGTATGCTTACAACTTCAATATAGAAAGAAATATTTCGTATGATGGAACACATGATAAGCTAAAAACTCAGGATTTAAGTCAGGTATTAGATGGTTAATGAGCCATGAGGTTAAAAATCTATTGAGCAACTAAGGATTGAGTCAGAAAAACTATCATGTAATTAATTTAATTATACTTCACAAAACATTTTCCTTATTCTACTTCTGACACTGACACCTCATTTCTGCCACTATTTTTGTCATCTTTTTTGCCTCTGACCAGTTACCCTTGCATTCTGAACAGTTAGTTGATTTGTTTTGGCCACTTTAAGGCCTAGGGATTCTGCAGAAACTCAGGTTATATGTTCAGACCATGAGATTTCCAGTGGTTATTGTGCACAGTAATGTTAAAAAGTTTTTTGAGACTTAAGAAAACCCTGGGAGAAAACTGATTAACATTATGGTTTCTAGTTTATAATGGAGGTGACAGAGGCAGTGTGAAAATAACTCTCTGAAGGTCATGCAGTGAGTCGATAGAAAAGATGCCGTTTTTTTTAAGCCTTCTTTGCTTATGGAAGCACTTACTTATTAAGTCTCGAGTGAGCTTGTTTGGAACCCACATTCATAAAAGTGGCAAACAAATAACAATGTCTTGAATAAGTCCTGGTTGTGCCAGCTGTTGAACAAATTCCCTAAACTGTTTTATTTCAATCTTCTTGACCTATATAGTCACCGCTAGTTATTTTCCTGCCAACTTTTAACTTTTGTACATATATATATATACACACACTCAAGTCCATGACACAATGTCTCTTGCTTTGATTCTCAAGGAGGGACATAAAAGTGGTTGAGTTTCACCAATTTAGGTTGTTGGGTCTTAGAAAGACACAGTGTTTATTTCTGCTACTGGGGATTTATTTAGCTTCCCATGATGACGTAAGAAAGGCTTGCTTTATAACACTATCAGGTAGGAGATAAGAACCCCAATTATCAACCCCCAAATACAGCAAATCTGGGCTATATTTCAATCCCAAAGGCCTCAGTTCACAAGAGGTAGCTCATGGCCAGGACGCAGGGCACGGAGAAAACTGAAGTGAAATTAGTTTGTATTTAGCCACCACTCTTAGACTAACCTTTATGTGCTTTGAACCCTCCCACTTATGCAAAATTGGCCTTCTATTTTCTTTTTCTTTTAATGTGATTTTAAAATAAAATATTTTTAATGCATCACAGTCTTCTGAAACTAAAGGCCCTCTCAAGCCATAAGACAGGTTTCCCAGAACTCTGCAGGACTCTTGGTTTAGGCTATACACGGTTTAGGATTTGGTTATTTAGTCCACTGTTATCCCGATGAGACTACCATACTTGGTGAATGCACAGAACAACACTTAGCCCTCTTACAGCTCTCAAAAATCGAATCAATGAGTGGGATTGCACGGAAAATACTTTCAGGAGAGTGATGGAATGTTCATATTATCTGTGACTCATTCCACTGTCCAGGTAAGACTTGCTATGTCCTGGGGAATCTCTCAGTGAGGTTAGGAGGCTGAGATTCTGGGATAGTCCATTTCCCTGACATATATGTGTATATTTCAATCTTTTGCAGAATAAATTATTTTAAGAAGTAGGGCCGGAGAGGGCAGTTTATTAATTCCAGATGGATCACGAGCTATTGTCCTTAATGACAACCTGTTTTTTCCAGGAAGGCTGCCGTAGCAGTAGCTGAGTCAAAGTCAAATGAGGACATTAAGAGAAAGAGAGAAGCACCACTGAAAAAACACTGTGCCAGAAAGAAGGAGGTAGAAGAGGTTGAAAGGTATATATTACACAGCACAAAAGTACTGCTATTGTAAAACAAGCAAACAAAAATACCCAACCCTACAAAAAAAAAAAGAAAGAAAATAAAACTTTTATTCACCTATTCTTATTCACCTATTCATACATTTCAGGTAAAACAAAATTCAAATATTTTTATTAAACCTACCGGCACCCTTAGCTGACTGTGCAAATTTAGTCTTCACCTCTGTCAATAAATATTCATGTTAATTTTCTGGATAAAAAATCAATTTCATGCTAGTAGGAATACTGTGGATAGTGGCTAGATTAAACTATGGCTCCCAGCTACACGTTTCCAGCACCAAAAATAACCATATGGCATTGAATGTGTGCAGGTCACTCCGGAGATTTACTGTAATTATGTCATGATGTGCTTATTGTTATGGATTCCGCAGCCTTTCTTGCCTCTCTACCTGCTTTGTTCAAGAGCAGCTGCTGGCTTCAAGCTGTTGTCTGTTTCCAGCACAGAGGCTGAATGAAGAAATGCTTTCTAGGGAAGTCATGTTCCAAAGTAGGGACAGCAACAATAAACGGATTCAATGGGGGAACATAAAGTTCACTGGGCAAAAGTCTAGTAATCAGCCTGTGCTAATTTAATGCTGCCAGTTCCTATTAGCAAATAACATGGCCTATGCAATTTATGCAGAGTTGAAAGGAATGGAGGAGGTATTTAATGGACAGAGGAACAGAATACTGCTTGATAGAGTGCCTGATTGTGATGGTTTCATTAAACGATGGCATGAGTGAGCCTCAACTACTATTCCGATTCTCCATATGTGCCGGGACAGCAGAATTGTGGATGTGAGCGTGCAGGACATTCCATTATTTTGTTTGCTAAAGATAATGCTCAGTAAAAATATATAGGCACATATACTTGTTTTAACTACGTGCCATATATTAAGTGTTCACATATGCAAACATTGTGCTTTGAAGCAAATGCCTAAGACATTTGATGGAATGGTGTTTATGAGATGAACATTTACGGTAATTGGTTTGGGTTACTGATTTTATGCCAATGGCATTTTGTTTTCCCTTTCTAAAAATGCTTTAAAATTGTTTTTAAAATGTGCTTTTATTCTTTTTACAGTTTACAGGCAAGCAAGTAGATAGAACTAAAACAGATGAGACTTTATTTTTCACATCAGATCTCCTTGTATTCTTAGGGCGTGTGTCCTTAGACAGGAAGTGGGTAATTTAACAGACGCTATAGGAATGGCATGTTCACGTGCCCACATTTAGCCTCTCTGGATCTTTTTGGTTTCTCCTGACAGGCCTCCTCCGTGCACTCGCTATGCTCCAGTCACACAACCGTCTGACTTTTCCCTATTTCCTTCACTTGCTATTCTTTGCATCCTTCAAAACTTAGGGTACTTCACCTCCGCCCCTGCTTTCCTAATCTCCCCAGGCCGTGTTAAGTGTTCTGCATCAGAGTTCCCCTATTACCTGGACTTTTTTTCTGTCACCGTTCTTATCACATCACGTTATAATATTTATTTTCAAACTGGAATACACTCCTGCATGCGGGAAATTTGTATGCAATCTGACACTGCCCTGACGGGCGATTTCCAAATACATACTTCTCTAAGAGCAGGGAATGAGAGAAATATACAGGGTCTATCAGTGTAAAGTACAGGCTAGCTCATGATTCCCTAACATCAGCTTTGTGATGTGGTCTGCTTATTATAGTGTTCAAATTATACTAATCATTCCAATGAATAGGTGCAGTATTTAAATCATAAAGAAATTACGGTCTCCATATAAAGCACGTAGTGTATCTTGTGTTAACACTGGAGCCTACACCACATAACTGATGTTTTCATAGTGGTTGTAATATATTAATAGTGGAGCTCCAAGAACCTCCATCATAATCATAAAAAGTATGTTTCTATAAGAACAACAACTACCTTAGTTTTAAAAAATTATTTGATTTCAGGTCCACTTACCTCAATTACTTGATGTTTATTTTTAGATTATGATGTGGGGTAGAGACAAATAGTGCCTTCATGAGAATATGAATACTTCAGCTCAATGACTGTTACATCATCTACAAACCTTGAAATCATTTGCATAATCTGAGAAAAATAGTAAAGATATTTACTTATTCCTCCCACCCTACATTTATGGCTCATGAAAATATGAATAAGTAAAGCTAGCATGGAATATGATTTTTGTGAAGAATTAGTGAATTAGAACTTTCTAGTTACAATAGGAGTAAAACCAGTATTTCAAAAAAAGTCAAAATGTATCAATAATAGTTGTACATTTTATAATAGAAGTAGTTTTAAGTCCCTTCAATAAAAGATAGCTACTCAGTTTTATCCAAATATAACATTCCAGATTTTTATCCTATACCTTTAAGTGTCAAAATCTAACTAGCTGAATTTTGATCATCTGATGACTACAGGGCAGTTATAGTGCATCAGACACAGGGAAGAGGTCAGAAAGCTGTAATCTGATTACTTTAAGATATATATTCAATTGAGAATATGAAAGTTACAACTTAAAGGTGGTCAGTATTTGCAAATCAATCAATGTGATACATCAGATCAATAATAGAAAGGATAAAAACTGTATGATCATTTCAATAGATGCAGAAAAACATTTGACAAAATACAATATCCATTTATGATAAAAACCCTCAACAAGGCAGGTTTAGAAGAACCATACTTCAACATAATAAAAGGCTATATATGAGAACCACACAGATAATATCATCCTTGATGGGGGGAACTGAGTTTTTTCCCTAAGTTCAGAAACTAGACAAAGATATCCACTCTCACCACTTTTATTTAATATAGTACTGGAAGTCCTAGCTACAGCAGACAACAGAAAGAAATAAAAGGTATCCAAATGGGTAAGGAAGAAGTAAAACTTTCACTATTTGCAGATGACATAATACTATTTATAGAAACCTGAAAGAGTCTACCAAAAACTATTAGAACTGATGAGCAAATTTGGTAAAGTCCTAGCATACAAAATCAACATGCAGAAATCTGTTGCATTTCTATACATTAATAATGAAGCAGCAAAAAGAGAAATTAAGAAAACAATCCTATTTATAACTGCACCAAAATAATAAGATACCTATGAATAAAACTAACCATAGAGGTGAAAGACTTATACCCTGAAAACTATAAACACTGATGAAAGAAATTGAAGATGACACAAAGAAATGGAAAGACATTCATGCTCATGGATCACAAAATGCCTATATTACCCAAAGCAGTCTACACATTTAATGCAATTCCTATCAAAATACCAGCAGTATTTTTCACAGAACTAGAACAAAGAATCCTAAAATTTGTATGGAACCACAAAAGACCCTAAGGAGACAAAGCAATCCTGAAAAGGGAAAACGAAGCTGGAGGCATCACAGTTCCAGGCTTCAAGTTATATTACAAAGCTGTAGTAATCAAAACAGTATGGTGTTGGCACAAAAAAGACACGTAGATTAATAGAACAGAATAGAAAGCCCGGAAATGAACCCACATATAATTGTGGTCAATAATTGACCATGATAATATCAATTAACCTTCAACAAAGCAGAAAAGTATATCCAGGGGAAAAAGACAATCTCTTCAACAAATGGTATTGGGAAAGTTGGACTGTGGCATGTAAATGAATAAAACACGACCATCTTTTTTATACCATACACAAAAATAAATTTAAAATGGATTAAAGGTCTAAGTGTGAGATCTGAAACTATAAAAATTCTAGAAGAGAACACAGGCAGTAACTTCTTTGACATAAGCCATAACAACTTCTTTCTAGGTATGTCTCCTTGGGCAAAGGAAACAAAAGCAAAAGTAAACTATTGGGTCTACATAAAAAAAAGAAAAGCTTTTGCCCAACACAAGAAACAATCAACAAAACTAAAAGGCAATGGGAGAAAATATTTGCAAATGACATAATGACTGGGAGAAGATATTTGCAAATGACAAATATGATAAAGGGTTAGTATCCAAAATATATAAAGAACTTATAAAACTCTACACCCCCAAAATGAATAATAATAATAAGTGGGCAAAAGACATGAATAGACATTTTTCCAAAGAAGACATACAGATGGCCTACAGACACATGTAAAGATGCTCATCATCACATATCATCAGGAAATGCAGATTAAACTACAATGAGATATCACCTCACATCTGTCAGAATGGCTAAAATCAACACACAAGAAACAAAAGATGTTAGTGAGGATGTGGAGAAAGGAAAGCCCTCTTGAACTGTTGGTGGGAATGCAAGCTGGTATAACCACTGTGGAAAACAGTATAAAGGTTCTTCAAAAAGTTAAAAATAGAACTACCTTATGATCAAGCAATCACACTACTGGGCATTTACTCAATGAATACAAGAACACTAATTCAAAGGGATACATGCACCTCTGTTTATAGCAGCATTATTTACAATAGCCAAGATATGGAAAAACCCATGTCCATTGACTGATAAATGGATAAAGAAGATGTGATATCTATATCTGTATCTATCTATCTATCCATCTATTTATCTATCTATCCACACACAATGGAATATTATTCAGCTATAAAAAGAATGAAATCTTCCCATCTACAACATTGATGGAGCTAGAGAATGTAATGCTAAGTAAAATAAGTCAGTCAGAGAAAGACAAGTATCATATGATTTCGCTCATATGTGGAATTTAAAAAACAAAACAAATTAATGAAGAAAAAAGAAGACAAATCAAGAAACAGACTCTTTACTATAGAGAACAAACTGATGTTTACCAGAAGGGACCTGGGTGGGGGGATGGGTGAAATAAGTGATGGGGTTTAGGAGGGCACTTGTTGTGATAAGTACAGGGTGATATATGAAAGTGTTGAACTACTGTATTATACACCAAAAACTCATATAACACTTTACGTTAACCAACTGGAATTACAATGAAAACTTCTAAAAAGTTACAACTTAACCTTCTGCCTTTCTTGCCTCCTTTTCTTTTTTCTTATTTCTTTCCTTCATATCATTTTAAACACCTTCTCCAGGCATAGTGGAAAGTTAAGAGAGCAGAATGGGAAGAATGGATAAGGGGTCTTAAATATTTGATTCTGAAATAACAATATTAACACAGTGCTTGGGGGAGAAAGTGTGACTGAAATATATAGAGCAGGACAGAAAGGAAGTGGAGTCAGTATGTTCCAGAGAAAGTGGTTAGAACCACCCGGATGTGACACGCTTAGACAGCCTTGGTGGCAAAAGGGAGAAAGGCTCAACCTATGATGCACCACAAGAAGAGGTAGGAAGAGCTCAACTGAAGTGAAAAGGGACAGGAAAAAAATTCTCTTAAGGTTAAAAAGACCTGAGGGAACAGAAAAAGCTGTGGCTCAGAGATGGCTTCAAAGTTAAAGACAGAGTAGAGGAGTATAAATAGAAACTTTGTTAAGGCAAAACACTGAATGTGATAAGAGAATAACACTCGACTATATTTTTATTTTTGTTACAGTTGGAAAACAGAAGAAAAGGGAAAAATGTTAACAGAAAATCAGTAATGCTAAATTGGAGACACTAGGAATGTTTTGTATTGAGAGGATACCCACACTCAGAGTAGGGGAAAATTGACCTGTGATGAATACAATTGTTTAGTAAATTGTTTTCCAAAAGAGTAATGGTCGGCTGGCTGCTACAAACAAGAAAAGATTAAGAGTTAATCAATTATAAAGGGATAGGGTTACTGAAGAATGGAATTTCTATAAGATACAGCAGATGGATCTTAGGAGGACCCTCCCCATTGATTCTCCCTGCCTCCTGATGTTCACGGCTTTGCATAGATTGCGTGTGGGTATGGCCTGTGACTTGCTTCTAACCAAGAGAAAGGTGATGGGGTGTGTATGATTACATGTCTGTGATTACCTACATAAGATTGTAAGTCCTGTTTTACAGGAGTCTCTTGCTTGCTGGTTTCAAAGCAAGTAGCCATGTTGTAGGCTGCCTATGTTAGGAGGTATCTTAGCCAATTTGAGCTGCTATAACTAAGGACCATAGACTGAGGGGTTAAACTCCACAGAAAATTTTTCTCCTAGGTTTAGTTTACAGCATGGTTGGGTTTTGGTGAAAGCCCCCTCCTGGGTTGCAGACTGCCAATTTCTTATCGTATTCTCATATTCTCACAAGCCTGAGAGCACAGAGAGTGACAGCAAGGTCTCATGTTTCTTCTTATAAGAGCACTAAATCCATTCACTAGGACTCCCAATTCATGACCTAATGATTGCCTCAAAACCCCACTTCCTAATACCATTACACTAGTGGTTAGGATTTCACTATATGATTTATGAGGAGACAGAAACATTTAGTCCATAACAGGAGGGTCACAGACAATGAATTAATGGCAGGTAGTGTCTAGCAGCTGAGAGAGTCCTCTGATTGACCACCAGCCCTCAGTCCTGTAGCCAGCAGAACTCAATTCTCCCAACAACCTTATTGAACTTGGAAGTGAATCCTTCCCTAGCCAATGCTCAGATGAGACCATAGTTCTGACCAAAGCCTGACTGTCACCTTCAAGAAACTCTGAAGCAGAGGACTCAGTCAAGCTGTGCCCAGAATTCTTTCTCATGCAAACTATGAGATAAATGTGCATTGTTTTAAGCTACTAAATTTCTAGGAACTTGATACAGTGGCAATAGACAAGAATCATAGACATCAGGGTATAGTGAAGAAGTTTCTGGCCTGCTGAAAACAGAACTATATTTTAGTAGTCAAAGTACTTCAACTTTTTGAGTTATCATTTGCCTTGTTCATAAAATGAAGGGGTTGCAGTAGAGTGTCTCTAATGTTTTTTCTAGTCTTCATCTAAATGAAGAATTCTTAGGATTAGGAGGTTTTATAAATATAGTGAACATAGGAGTTTTAGTCATTGTACATTTGACCTTGTACTAGGCACAATGATAATCACTTTTCATACATTATTTTAAAAAATTGTCTATTCAGATAGGAATGATAAGGTTACAGGATATTCAATTATTTAACAAATGCACAGAGTTGTCAGTATCAGAACTATGATTTGCACCCAGACCTATCCAATGTCCATGCTATTAACTAACACCTTCCATGAGAATATATGACTGGAGGATGGTTTGGGCTGGAAGGATACTTTGTCTTTGTTGAATCCTGAGTATGATAGGGCCAAGTAGACCTTGGAATATTGAAACAGGATCTATGAGGTTAACACGTAATCAATACGAATACTGGAATCTTAATATCATCTTGATTTAGAGTATTTTCTCCCAGCTTTAAGTTTTTTTTTTTTAATCGGAGAAGACAGCCTTTCTTGAAGCTTTAAGTTTTTTTTTTAATTGGAGATGACACCTCACTTCCAAAGTGGGTTAACCAGGAAAATCTCTAAAATCTCTTCCAGCTTCAATGTTCCAAGTTTATATCATGTTTAGATAGATTGGCTTTCTAAAACCTCTCACAAATAATTTCATATGTAATATGGTTTGCACACTTTTAGTATTCAGTTTTGAATGACAAATGGATCAGTCTGAGAAAACATTTCATTAAAGATTCATGTTTCATATTTAATATATCTTTTACTACTAATCATAATTATTTTCTGCCCTTTCGTTTCTAGGGTAGAACCCCTTACCTCTCCACAGGGACTCAAATTAGCAGAAACATTTTTAGGTTGCTCAGGTCTCTACAGAAGCCTTCCACATGTTTACTTCAAGTCACTTGTGTGACATATGAGAAATATCTCCCATACCTAATTACTTAATTTGACAGTATCTCATCTTCAGAAGTCCCCAACTTAGTGGATATTAAACCTGTAAATGGGAAGAAAAGGAGGAAGGGAAGGAGGGAGGATGGAAGAAGGAAAGAAGGGAAAAAAGGGAAGGGAAGAGAAAAAGAAAAGAGAGGAGGGGAGAGAAGAGGAGCAAAGAGGAGGGTAGGGGAGAGAAGGGGAAGTAAGGTAAGATAAGGTAAGGGCGGGGGGGACACATTTCTGTGAGAGCCCAAAACGAGAAATAACCAGCCTTACCTGAGGAAGTCTGGAGAGATTTCACCTATTTAAGCTGGATTTTACAGAAAGGTTAAGAGTCTGATGAAGAAGGAAGAAGAGTGGAATAAAATTTTAGAATAAGAAAAAAGCACATTCAAGTTTCAGAATCACCAAAGAGTAGGGAGTGGGACAGGGAGCTGGGTCTTAATGTCCTTTTGGATTATGGCCATTAGAGATAAATAGCTGTCCTTCTCCATTTACTTGCTTGTGTCCAGATATAGCACACACTCAGTAAATACTGGTTGAGCAACAGACTAATAAATGAGGCTGGAGACATAGATGGGGAACATATTGTGAAAAACTTTGTGCGTCAAACTAAGGAACTTGTATTTTCATCCTCTTAGCTAGAAGAAACCCATTGCAATGATTAAATTTGTCAGATTTTCATTCTGGATTTTCCTTAATGGGTTCTTTATATGTTCTATGAGATTTCTCTCTATTTACTTTCTCCCTAAATGTTTCAAAATAATGTATAATGGGAAGTGTTTATCAACATTTTGCTTTTGCTAAGGAAGTGGTTGTCAAATTTAGCATGCATCAGAATCACTTGTGGGAGTTGTTGAAACAGAGTGTAGGGCCCCACCACATAGTTTCTGATTGAGGAGTCTACATGGGATCTGATGATTTGCATTTTTAAAAAGATCTGCGGTCCTGCTGATGCTCCTGGTCCAGGAGTTGTTAGGCTGTTAACTGCTACTCCACTTTACATATATATATATATATATATATATATATATATATATATATATATATGAATATTTATTTCATATTTATTCAAGATATATATTCATTCAACAAATTCATGCAAACATGAAAGTTCAAGCAGACATACAGCTTTTATCCCCCTATTGCTGTTGAAACTACCAGATTGAAGGTGTAACCAATTTTATGGAATTGGTGTATTCCTGAAACTTTATCTTTAATTTGAATTCCATTTTATATCACTATGAAGACAAACCTGTAGTTCAATTCTCAGGAGAGATATTATTTTTTTATTAAGGCATAATTGACATACAATAGCCTATTACTTTCAGGTGTACATCCTAGTGATTCAATATTTTTATACATTATGAAATGATCCCCATGATAAGTCATTACCATCTGTCACCATACAGCATTATTACAATATCATTGACTATATTCCCTATGCTGTACATTACATCCCTATGAGTTATTGAGAGAAAAATACCTTATGATATAAATGTTCATCCTCTAATTTGCTGGTCTGTATGTTTTTATTATTTTGATACTCAATGCTTTCTTACATGGGGGTTTACCTGTAAAGAACACATTCTCCTTTAGAAATTCAGTGATTTTTAGTGAATTGTGAGGAGCCCCAACTTTCGACAATACTTTCAGAATCCCATGTAGATGAGCCGGAAACACATGGGCTTCACCATTTTCTGCCAAGTCCCAGAGCTCTTTGCATAGTGAGTGTTTTTCCCACTTGCTGTGAATAAAAACAGCTGCCCCTTTTGTCTTTGCTTCTGAAGCCAATGCATATGCTTGAGTGACTAAACGGAGCTGCTGTTAGCTCTTCCCATGCTGAAGTAGGAGGGGCATCAAATCCGGTGCAAGCAGGCTGGTCAAGCAACCTCCCCGCTTGGGAGGGAGGCTGATTATAAAGTGTGATGTGCTGCAGCTTACCCCTCACAGACTGTCCCCTATATGGGGTTCCGATTTGTCTGAACCTTTCACATGGAATCTACTTTGCAAGAGTGTTACCAAACTCCCTTCTTCTGGTGAACTCTATGCGAAGTGAACAGCTTTCTGAATGGTGGAGTGACGTGTGGGTAGCACAAGAATGAATGACAGAGGGATTCAGAGCTGAATAGAGAGATAACTTAGGCAAACGCAGACAATTGAAAGCATAAGAAGATGTAAAGAAATCTAATTAAAAAGTTCCCATTAGGCCTACACTGAAATACCTAGACTTATCCTGTTGTGCGCAGGAAACAGAAGTTTGTGTTTCTCATGGCTACATCACAAGGGCGGGGAGATGTGGTTCTTTCTGCACTGATGGAACGTGACTGCAGTAGTGAATTAACACTTTCTACTTATGGTTCATTCCGGTTCTCTGAATGGCACAGGTGATGTTTCACTTGTCAACTATTTACTTATGTTTGTTCCAAGATGTGTTTGAGGAAGAGAGTGGGTGGGAAATCAAGCCTAATCTTGATAAGAGAACAGCGTGTATTCTCTTTTCTTAGAGAGTGAAAATTTATCATGACATATGCCGGCTGCACAGTCAAAACTTATCACCACCCACAACTTGGGACATTCAACAGGATAGCTCCATGGGATCCGCTTCCTTAGCAGATGGAGTTTGTTATGTCAACTGCAGGACCTGAGTAAAACAGGTAATCTTTCTAGCAGGGCCTTCCATATGTGGGGCAATTGGGAAGATTTCAGTAATGTCACCTATAGCATTTGTTTTAAAGGCACTGTTTGGTCCAGTTTATGGTTCTCTGATGAGAGCTGGCCATGATTTTAAGTTAAAATTTATCAATCATTATATTAGAGAATATTGTCCTTAAAATGTAGATCAGGAGGGGCCCCTGGGTGGCTCAGTTGGTTAAACATCTGACTTCGGCTCAGGTCATGATCTCACAGTTTGTGAGTTCAAGCCCCACATCGGCTTCAGAGCCTCTGTCCCCCCCGTTCCTGCTGCCCCTCCTCTGCTCTCTCTAAATAAAAAATAAACTTTAAAAATGAAAAATAAATGTAGATCAAGAGGAAATTTTTTATTTAAGTCAGCAAATTTTGTTTGTATTTTACCACAGGCATTAGGAGTATTTTTCTCTCTGGACTGACATGACTTTAAATACTGTTTTGCTTACACAATTCTTTTTTGAGACAATACTGAGTTGGCATAATAATGTTCTATGGTTGTGAGTTCTTACAAAGATATTGGCCTCTCCTATAAGAACTTCATGTCACATAATCTTAAAGTTAAAATTCCATCTAAAAATATTTTAATGTTTATGCCCCTATTCAGATATTGTGACCCTTTTACAGATGGTAAACAGATTAATACTGTGACCACTTTCAAACGGATGATGTCAGCATCTCTTTCAAATAGCCTTTTTGATGTTTTCTAAGTTATGATCAACCACCAATTCCCCCTTCATGCAGCAGATACTAGTTATGAAAATTTGATATCTCTCTGATCAGACCTCTCTGGCTATGTAATGATTAGCCATTTGGTGATAATCTGTCCTCTGAATCTGTTCACCATATCATTTAAGTGTGTCACTGATCATTTTGATTCCTAAAAGAAAAGTTTGGATTAATATGTGTTTATAAATGTTTTTGGAATGTGAAATTTTAATTTGGAATTTGAAATTTGAAATTTGGAATTTGAAACATTAAAGATGCATGTTGCATTATTTTCTGGTCTTTGTGGTCCTCTACATTTCTCTGACATTTCCCTGCCTTTCTTTTTCATTGTTCTTCTCCTTCCATTCCACTGTTTCTCTTTACTGCAGATTTATCTGCTTCACTGATGCTCAAGATACCAAGTCTGAATTTAAATGATCTCTCAAGCCTTTATTTCTATTTCTGGTTTCTCACCTGTTTGTAGGTGAGGGTGCTTAGGAGGAAAGATTTATAAGAAACACAGAAAGTTTTCTCACATGGAAAGGAAATCAGAAAGATTCTAAATTATTTCCAATTATAGATTTCCCAAGCATTCATTTTCTCTATGCCCATATGTCTCAATCTCCACTCTTTATTCCTAACTCCAGCAGCAGAACATACATACTAGGCATATACTTTAACCATATGCAAAGTAACCAATAGAAACAATGACAGCATGATCCACTCTGAAAATGACATCATTCAACAACAAGCATAAGTCAAAGGCTATTAAGACATTTATCTAAAAAACCAATTCGATTATTAAATTAACAGCATACCAACATGATGCATCAAACTATTATTCTATGAAGTTAGAAGATTTGAACTATATATGTTATCTACCATGCAGAGGTGTTCTTTTTTCTAAATGACATTTTTTCAAACAAGTTGGAGTCTGTTAAGTGGTGTGATCTATCTCAGACAAGATGATATTTCAGTAAGGTAGGAAGAATGGAGACACCATGTTAAAAGAAAATTCTACTGTTTCATAGTTGGCCTTGAAAATAAATCATATGTAAGTAGAGTTCTAAGTCATACTTCTTATGGTGTTAACAAAAAAGTGTGCGAATACTAGAATTGATACAAGGATTTGGAAAGAATATAGGGATCTAGGAGAGAATTGAGTCTCAAACACTAACTGACAGGCCAGAAAAAAGGAAGTTTTTAATAGAGATGTAACAAGGAAATCTGTACTACTGGGGTTATTTTCTATACAGAAACACCTCATCTACTCTTTTTTTTATATATATTTTTTAATGTTTTATTTATTTTTAATACAGAGACAGACAGAGCATGAGAGGGGGAGGGGCAGAGAGAGAAGGAGACACAGAACCCAGAACCGGAAGCAGGCTCCAGGCTCTGAGCCAGATCAGCACAGAGCCTGACGCGGGGCTCGAACCCACGAACGTGAGATCTGACCTGAGCCGAAGCCAGAGACTTAACCGACTGAGCCACCCAGGCGCCCCCCTCATCTACTCTTAAACTGTTTCTTTTTCTTAAGGTAAACTCTACCCTCAATGTGGGGCTCAAATTCATAACCCCAAGATCAAGAGTTCCATGTTCTGACTGAGCCAGCCAGGTGCCCCTCTTAAATTGCTCCACACTGTCAGTGCAGAGCCTGACATGGACTTTGATCCTACAGACTGAGATCGTGACTTGAGCTGAACGGAGTCAGACGCTTAATTGACTGAGCCAGCCAGGCGCCCCAATTGCTTCTTAATCA
Organism: Suricata suricatta; assembly: GCF_006229205.1. Taxonomy (NCBI): domain Eukaryota; kingdom Metazoa; phylum Chordata; class Mammalia; order Carnivora; family Herpestidae; genus Suricata; species Suricata suricatta. The sequence continues at coordinate 107,466,931 of NC_043706.1, read as the reverse complement.
AGGTCCTTAACTAGAATATGGTCATAAGTGAGGAAACATGCCAGAACACCCTAAGCATCTAAAACATTTCACCAGTCCTATGACTCTTATTCAAGAGGAGACCTTCTATCTGGGGCCCACACATGAATTATTGTTATTTTAAAAATAATTCTAATAATCTCAGTTTTGCAGTCCACAGAAGACTAAAAACAGGAAACATTTAGAAGTTGAAGAAGAGAAAAAAGTTAATTTTGGTCAAATGAGAGGCAAAGGTAACTCAAATAACAAAAAGGGACTTTTGGTCAACTCATTGGCAAAACAATTACAAAAATACAGATAGTATATGTAAGGACATAAAAATTCCTAGCTATCTATAGCTTTGTGATTTAACAAAAACATTCCAGCATGTTTTCAGTGGGGCTTGAGTGTGCTGTCATTTCCAAATGGTTCATTAAATAACCTGTATCTTTATCAAAGTCTACTATGTAATGTGTTGCTTCCTGGGTGTTAGTTTTATTTTAAAAAAGTAATCTTTTAAAATTCTTTTAAGTAATATTTGTAATAGTATCTGAAAATATTCTAAGGTAAATAGAATGTTCATTCCTCAGTTGGAGAAACTGGGAACTGTACAGTTACTTGCTGAAATGGCAAGAGCCAAGTGCAAATCTGGGCCTATTATTCTATGAAAATGGCATTCTTAATCCTATATCTGGCTTGCAAGTGATTTAAAAAAATAATATTATAACCATTTTTTTCTGTTTAATAGATCATGAAAATATATGACATATTTTAAAACACTTCCTACCTAAATCATTTCATTCATTTATAAGAGAGTTCTAGTTAATATGGTAAACAGAGCATATGTATGAAATCCTTCAGGTAAAATATAATTAAAATGAAAATCATAGCTAAGCTTAAAAGGAAAGAAAGGAAAGAAAAGAAAGCTTTAAGTCTAATGAACAAGATGAGATTTTAAAGCCAACACAATGAATGAAGGTGAAATTGTAATCTTTGGAGGCATAAGAAATACATATGTATCCTAGGAAGAAGAGTTTCCCCATGCTATGGGTACTGGAATCAGGAGGCTCAGGTACAACGAGTACATGGAAATATGCTTTCTTCCAGAAAGAGAGAGGAGATAGGAAGTGGCAGTTTTGACCATGAATGAAGCAATCCTGGCCCATGCGTGGATGGAGTCAATCACTTCAAACTTGAAGCCCTATGCTTTTCTTATGCATGATAGTGGGGTCCAGGAACAACATGCATGGCTTTTGGGCATTAGGCTTGGTAAATGCAAAAACTGCCTTCTGGACTTAGAGCAATGATAGAGTCTTACTCAGATAAAGAGATACTTAGAGCAAATAATTACACAGTGTATAAATTAACCTCCAGTGATGGAATAGATAGCGTGCATAACAGAGATCTCTAGTCCAGGGACTACAGGTAATAGAGCAAATAAATTATGCTTTAAAACCAATATGTTTAATGTGGGGGCACCTGGGTGGCTCAGTTGGTTGAGCATCTGACTTCAGCTCAGGTCATGATCTCATGGTTTGTGGGTTCGAGCCCCACATCGGGCTCTGTGCTGACAGCTCAGAGCTTGGAGCCTGCCTGCTTTGGATTCTGTGTCCCCCTATCTCTCTGCACCTGCCCTGCTCACACTCTGTCTGTTTGTTTCTCAAAAATGAATAAACATTTAAAAAATTTTAAAAACCTACAATATGTTTAATGCAAAAAAAGGATAAAAGAATAAAAACCAAAAGAAAAAGAAAAACATCTAAGAAATGGAGCAGATTTTTAAAAGAATTAGATTATAACATAAAAATATATTCATTAAAATTTAAAAAGTCCATCACAGAGAGGAAAAAAGAAAAATATAAAATAAAAGTTCAGAAAACAACTGAATTTCCAGAAGGAAGAGATGGATCAATATTTGAAAAGAAAATGGTAGAGCATTTTCCTGAATCAAAGAAGAACATGAAAAGGCAAATTAAGACTATCAAGCAGAAAATATTTTTTAAAAAATTCACATCTAATTATGTCTTTCAGTGATATTTCAGAGTATCAAAGAAGAGGACAAGATTTTTAAAGCCTCTACAGAAAATAGACACATTACCTATAACTTGATGACAGGCAGACCCAGAGCCAGCTTCTCCTTAGGAACAACTAATGCCAGATGAAAATAGAATAATAGTTTCAAAGCACTTTGGAAAAGTAGCTTCAGCTAAGAATTTTACACCAAATAAATTATCATTAAGAGCTCAGGATAAAATAAATATTAGTTTTGATATATGAAGGATGAACATTTCCTTTACCCACAGAAGCTTGTTAAAGAGAGAAAATGATATATGAGCAATAAGAAAAAAATAGATTATGGGAAGATATTCTGAGAAACAATAGAAGACAAAGTAGTCTTTGAAATATGGGGGAACCATAAAGAATTAAAAATAAATAAAATAATAGTGAATTAGGAGAGTTATAAAAATAAAGCTAAACATATGGGAATAGCAGACAAATCATGGGATACAGAAAATTAGGGTGTTTGGGGAAGCTAGAGCATTTTAGTGCCCTTCTTATTCAGGAGGTGCTAAACACATTGATTATACACCGCTTTGTTAAGGGAGTTAGGGTAAAACATTGTGCTAACCACTAATAAAAGCAAACTAGAAAATGCAACTTCTTAAGAAGTATAGAATAAAAAGAATTTAAAATTCAAAACTCCAAAATAAGGCAGTTAAAAATAGTTTAAAAAATATGGTAAATAAGAAACATGAAAGGAAATTATAAGTAGGGTAAATATTTCAGTAATTCCTCAGAGGTGTTTTTAATCCTGCGGACATCGTTTACATAATGGCAACATTATTGAAAATAAAGTAATAGAATTACATTTGTAAGCAAGTACTAAGAAAAAGCTGATGTAGCAGTACTAATTCTAAACCCGAAGGAATTAAATATGAAAGCATTACTAAAGGTAAAGAACCATTATATAATGATAAAAGGAATGATCTACAAAGAAATTATCATTACATTAGGTGTCCAGAAGCTTTAAAGAAACCAAAAACATGTAAAGCAAACACTGACTGAATGGTAAAAAACAAAACAAAACAAAACAAAAACCCATTCATAAGCATAGCAAGAGCTTTTAATAAATTGTGAACACATGATATATTAAGTAACCTACAAAAATAGTAAGAATGTAAATGTTTAAACAATATCATAAGCAACTTTATGATACAATCACAGAATAGAAGCCTGCATCCAGTATAAAGTAAATACACATGATTAAAACAACAAGAAAAAGTCGACATGGAACATTTATTTACAGGGTAGGAAAGAGGAGGACCTCTTATGAAACTGCAGTGAAGGGCATCTGGGTGGCTCAGTTGGTTAAATGTCTAACTTGATTTCAGCTCAGGTCATGATCTCACAGTTTGTGAGATCAAGACCCCTGTTGGCTTCTGCACTGATAGTTACAGGTAGAAATTTACAGGTAGAGCCTGCTTGGGTTACTCTCTCTCCTTTCTTTCTGCCCCTGCCCCTCTTGTACTGTCTCTCTCACACAAAATAAAGGAGAAATAAATATTTAAAATATAAGGTAGTGAAAAATAATTTGCCAAATAGTTTCAGAATTTAAATAAAATGAACAAGTTTTAGAAAAATATAAATGACCAATTTCTGTAGTCTCAAGAATGATGGAAAATATGAAGATATATGGAAAAATTAGATATTAAATTCATAGTGAAAAATCTGCACACTCATTTCACTTCCAGAAAGGCAGCAGATCAACTTTTTCCAGGCAATTTTAATAAAATTTGAATATATAGGAAATTTTTATTTTATATGGGCACTTGCAGGTATTGAGACAGAAGAAATATAATCAGATGCTTTATAAGACTCTAGTATGGCCTTATACTAAGAGTATAAGTATAAGTGACAGACTGTACAACTATAGAAAGTCACAGAAAACTTAATTTATAGATACAGATTAAATATCACAAACAATATATTTTCATATTTAACTATTTATTGATAACAAAACACAACATGAAAATGTATGGTTTATCCAAAGAGTGCAAGGATAGTTCAATTTAGAACTCCTATCAGAATTAACCACATTACAGATCCAAGGAGAAACATTATATAATCATTAGGATAAAAAGAAAAAACTGTCTACTAAGATTCACAGAAACTCTTAAGAAAGCAGGAAGAGGCGGCCCCTAGGTGGCTCAGTCAATTAAGGGTCTAACTCTTGATTTTGACTCAGGTCATGATCTCAGGTTCATGGGATCAAGCCCTGTGTCAGGCTCTGCATGAACAGTGTGGAGCCTACTTGAGATTCTTTCTCCCTGTCTCTCTGCCTGCTCCTGTCAAAATAAATAGATAAACATTAAAAAAGAAGCACAAAGAGAAGGGAACTTGACTTGATAGAAAATATGATGCCAACAATAGCAAAAAAAAAAAAAAGCAAAACAAACCTACTTGACGTCATCCTTAATACAAAATTTTAGAGCATTTACAATAAAGACTACAATAAGACAAACGTCAGAATCCTACTATTAGATCTATAAATCATCATCATGATGCCAAATTTGAGAAGACTATGCAAAGTTGTAAGGTTAAAGGAAAAGAGAGGAAGGAATCATGTTATCATTATTTGCACCTACATTGAAAATCCAAGAAAATCTACAGCCATACTTTTAGAACAGAGTTCATCAAGATTTCTGGACACAAAATCAAAATGATTCCAAAATCCCAAAATTTACAGGTAGAAAATATAATAAAATTGTTAAAAATAAAATTCATAGTTCTTAATAACATTTCAGGTACCTAGAGATGTTAAAAATTTTTAAATATTTATTTTTTTTCAATGCTTTATTTATTTTTGAGAGAGAGAGAGACAGTGTGAGCAGAAGAGGGTCAGAGAGAGAGGAAGACACAGAATCTGAAGACAGGCTCCAAGCTCCGAAGCTCTGAGCTAGCTATAAGCACAGAGCCGGAACCCATAAATGGTGAGATCATGACCTGAGTTGAAGCTCAGGGAAGTGTAACATTCCCTCAACCAAATGAGCCACCCATGTGTCCCAATGTTTATTTATTTTTGAGAGAGATAGAGTGTGAGTGGGGATTGGCAGAGAGAGAGGGAGACAGAATCGAAAGCAGGCTCCAGGCTCTGAGCTGTCAGCACAGAGCCAGATGTGGGACTTGAACTCACAAGCCAAAAGATCATGATCTGAGCCTAAGTCAGATGCTTAACTAACTGAGCCATCCAGGTGCCTCTTGAGATGTTTTTTAGTGATAATGAGCTATGCAAGTCTTTTATGGAGATAATCATTATTTTTTTAAATGTTTTATTTATTTTTGAGACAGAGAGAGACAGAGCATGAGCAGGGAGGGTCAGAGAGAGAGGGAGACACAGAATTGGAAGCAGGCTCCAGGCTCTGAGCTGTCAGCACAGAGCTCTACATGGGGCTCGAATCCACGAACGTGAGATCATGACCTGAGCCGAAGTCAGAAGCTTAACCAACTGAGCCACCCAGGCGCCCCAATCATTAATTTTTTTGAATTACATAAGAGAAGACTTGAAAATTATAGAGATATAATATTCATAGTTGAAAATAATAGTATAATGACACAAAATTTTCTCTACTCAACATTGTCAGATGTTACTTATTCCATAATCAATCCATAAAGTTAATGTAACTTCCAATAGTGTTTTCCACAGAGCTTGACACACTAATTTAATGTTTATGTGAATGAATGAAAGCATAAAAGAGCCAAATGATTCTGAAGAAGCATCCAGAAGTGAGGACTTCCAACATGTATCAAAACATCTTACAAAGCTACACAGGCATGCTTCATTTTCTTGCACTTCATTTTACTGTGCTTCTTAGATACTGCGTTTTTTATGAATTGAAGGTTTGTGGTAACCCTGTGCCAATTAAGTTTATCTGTCCCATTTTTTCCAATAGCTCACATTGTGTCTATGTCACATTTTGGAAATTCTCACACTATTTCAAATTCTTTCATTATTACAGTATGTCTTAAGGTGATATGATCAGTGCTCTTTAATGTTCGTATCAGAATTGTTGTAGGGCAGCACAAATCACACCCACAAATGGTGAACTTAACTGATAAATGTGTGTGTTCTGACTGCTTCACCAATCAGCCATTCCCAGTCTCTTTCCCTCTTATTAGACCTCCCTATTCCCTGAAACACAACAATATTGAAATTAGGACAATTAATAACCTTAGAATGGCCTCTAAGTGTTCAAGCAAATGGAAGGGTCACATGTCTCTCACTTTAAATAAAAAACTAGAAATGATTAAGCTTAGTGAGACAGGCATGTCAAAAGCCAAGATAGACTGAAAGCTAGGAAATAGCCAAGTTGTGAATGCTCAGGGAAAGTTTTTTTTTTTAGTTGAAGTATAGTTGATACACAATGTTACATTAGTTTCAGATGTACAACAGAGCGATTAGACAAATTTATGCATTATGCTATGCTCACCACAAGTGTAACTACCATCTGTCACTGTACAACACTATTATAATATCATTGCCTACATTCCCTATGCTGTATCTTTCATTCTTGTGACTTATTCATTCCATAATTGGAAGCTGATACCTCCCACTTTCCTTCACCTATTTTGCCCACACCCCCTCCCATCTGGCAAAACGAAAGTTTTTGAAAGAAACGAAAAGTGAACACACAAATGATAAAGCAAAATAGCCTTATTGCTGATATAGAGAAAGTTTGGTCTGGGTAGAAGAGCAAACCAGCAATAGCATTCCCTTAAACCAAAGCCTAATACAGAGCAAGGTCCTACCTGTCTTCAATTCTGTGAAGGTGGAGAGAAGTGAGGAAGCTGCAGAAGTCTGAAGCTAACTGAGGTTGGTTTATGAGGTTTGAGGAAAGAAACTATCTTCAGATGTGCCTGGGTGGCTCAGCTGGTTAAGCATCCGGCTTCGGCTCAGGTCATGCTCTCATGGTTCGTGGGTTCGAGCCCCACATTGGGTTCTGTGCTGACAGTAAACTCAGAGCCTGGAGCCTGCTTCAGATTCTGTATCTCCCTCTCTCTCTCTGACCCTCCCTTGCTTGCCCTATTCTCTGTCTCTCAAATAAAATAAAATAAAAACATTAAAAAAAAGAAACTGTTTTCATAACATAGAAGTTCAAGGTGAAGCAGCAGGTGCTGATGTAGAAGTTGGAATAAGTTATCCAGAATATCTAGCTAAGACCATTAATGAAGGTGGCTACACTAAACAACATAGTTTCAGTGTAGATGAAACAGCCTTCTATTGGAAGATGATGCCATCTAGGATTTTCAGAACTGGAGAGAAGTCAATGCCTGGCTTCCAAGCTTCAAATGACAGGCTGACCTTCTTGTTAAGAGCTAATGCAGCTGAAAACATTAAGTTGAAGTCAATGCTTATTTACCATTCCAAAAATCCTACAGCCCTTAATAATGATGCTAAATCATCATTCAGCCTGTGTTCTGTAACTGAAACAACAAAGCCTGAATGACAGCACATCTGTTTATTCCATGGTTTAATCCATTGGTGAGACCTACTGCTCAGAAAAAAATATTTCATTCAAAATATTACTGCTCATTGACAACATACCAGGCCACCCAACAGCTCTAATGGAGAAGTCTAACTATATTTACATTGTTTTCATGCCTGCTCACACAACATCCATTCGGCAGCCCCATGGATCAAGGAATAATTTCAACTTTAAAGTCTTATTACTTTAAGAAATATATTTTCTTAACATATGCCATAGATAGTTATTCCTCTGATAAATCTGGGCAAAGTACATTGAAAACCTTCTGGAAAGAATTCACCATTCTAGATGCCATTAAGAACATTCATATCATGGGAAGAGGTCAAAACATCAACATTGGTTGATTCCCACCCTCATGGATGACTGGGAGGGGTTCAGGATTTCAGTCGTGGAAGTCACTGAAGACGAATTGGAAATAACACAGAAGTAGAATTAGAACTGACACCTGAAGTTGTGATTGAATTGCTGCAGTCTCATGAGAAATCTTGAACAGATGCATAGTTGCTTCTGGAAAATGGTTTCCTGAGGTTGAATCTACTCCTGGTGAAGACACTGTGAAGACTATTGAAATGACAAGAACAGATTTAGAATATTACAGCAATTTGATTGATAAAGGAGTGGCAGGATTTGAGAGAATTGACTCTAATTTTGAAAGAAGTTCTACCATTTGTAAAATGCTGTAGCACGTAGGATTGCATGCTACAGAGAAAAATCATTCATAGAAGGATGTCAATAAATGCAGCAAATTTCATTGTCTTATTTTAAGAAATTATTCCAGCGATCTTAGTCTTCAGCAATTACTACCCTGATCAGTCAGCAGTGATCAAAGCAAGACCCTCCCCAGACAAAAAAGATGATGATTCACTGAACTCTCAGATGATAATTAGCATTTTTTGGCAATAAAGTATTTTTAATTAAGGCATTACATTGTTTTTTAGACATAGTGCTACTGTGTGCTTAATAGACTACAGTACAGTATAAATGTAAGTTTTATATACATTGGGAAACCAAAAATTTATTTGACTCTCTTTATTACAATATTCACTTCATTGTAGTATTCTGGAACTGACCTCACAATGTCTCTGAGGCATGCATGTAGTAATTAAAGAAGTTAGGCATAAATATAGAAATGGCCAAATAGATCAGTAGAACAGAGCAGACAGCCTGAAAACAAACCCAAGCATAGAGGTAAATGTGGTTTATTACAGAAATAGAATTACCAATCAGTGGGGAAATAAAGGAGTGCTTAGTCAATGACATTAAGACAACTGCCTATTTTGGGAAGAAAAATCAGTTAGGTATTTTCTAGATATCACACAAATAAGGAAAAGTAAGTTCAACATAAATTAAAGATGTAAATGTGAAAAGCAAATGTTTAGGACATTCATCTCAGAATAAATAAAGGAGTAATTTTGAAATATCTAGAATGGTAAAGCATTCTTTATATAAAGTTTATAAAGCACATGCCTTAATGGAATATATTTGCTAAATCTGACCATAACAAGATGAAATACTTTGCATGATGGAAGACCATCTAACAAAGCTAAAAGACAAAAGAAGCACTGGAAGAATAATCTCAAAAAGATGACTTTCTAGAATATATTTTTATAAACTATCAAAAATCATTTAAAAATATTAACAAACCTAATGAAAAGTGGACAAAGGGTAGGACCAGGGATTTTACAGAAACTTGAATTTCTTCAAAGTATATGCAAAGATCCTTACGTTTCAGAGTAATCAAGCAAATACAGATTTCCTGTAGATTGCCAGAAAATTTAGAAGTCTACCTTTTCAGAGCTTTCAAGTTCTTTGAGAAAAGGAGAGCTACATTAACATTTCTCTGCATTTCTTAATTGACCTGGCAGAATTTTGAGGCATTAGCCAGCTGCACAACAGGGTGGGTGGTAACAGGAAAGGATGAATGGAGAAGGAAGGTTGTAGTGGTGATGCAGTGGTTGTGCCAGGAACTTGGACAAGAAAAGTGCCGGTCCTGGCCTATTCTTTATGGATAGCTCCAACTGGGGCCTGATATAAAGCTAGCATCAGATGTGCAAAGATTGCTTGCCTTCCAAAGGGACCTGAAGAATGACCAATGTTGTTAATAAAGGTAATCAAATCTTCCTCGAAGACAATTATATACTGATGATAAGTGATTAATATACAAAGAACTCCAGTTGGAGATCTCATTATTTAATCTTCTTTGACATATGTTCCTTAGCTCTTTAAAGACTTGCTCCTTGATTACAAAATAAAGCAAAATAAAAGTGAAATGGGATTTCATCATGGCTGGAATTTGTAATCAAATTGCTTCCTGAGCCTGGAATCTTACCCCAAACAGAGGATATAAAGGTCAGTATAGACTTCCCTTTTGCTGGATTGAGAATTTGATATTCCTTCTGCCTCCAGCCAGAGTAAGCAGTGCCATCACTGGATACAGAAACAAATCCCTCAGCCAAGTGGCGATTCCCAACTTCAGCCTGAGATGCAAAAGTTATGTGGGCAAAAACTAATCATTGCATCAAACTTTTTAGCCAGTCTCTCTTCTTAGTGTTATGAAATGTTCATTTGTTTTCAATTAAATTAATAAAAGTACTATCTAACTCAGAGAAAAATGCCTTTCCAAGAGTGGCAGGCTAAAAACCAGTTAGTTGAGCAACATTTATAGCATTGTGTTTGTTTTAGAACAAACCTGTCATTTTTAAATTGCTGACTCTACAGAGATAAGACTCCATCCCTAGTCATAAAGGCCAAAACCCACATTCTCTGAGCTATAATTGATAAAATAAAGGTCATTCACCCTGTAGAAAAGAGCTATGGTAGAAAGGAAAAGAGGGAGGATTATAATAACACCAACAGCAGCTACGTTTACTGGATGCTTTCTATTAGCCAAAAACTATTTCATGCCTTTTACATATATTAGGTAATTTAACTTCACAGCAATCTCACAAAGTAAGTCCCATTATTATTCACTTTAATAAATAAAATATTAAATATAAAGGCATTTGGAAAATATCTGGTACCATAAAATTTTGATCAAAGATGATGATGATGATGGTGAACATTATTGTTGTTGAGTAATTCTTCCAACTAGAAGAAAAATGATAGTCAGCCACTAGGAATGATTTAAGGAATGTTTTGAAAACATTCTCCTCATATGGAAGCAACATCCTTATTCCCTGCCATGGTAATTCAATTCTACTATCAAATGTAATCCATTTTTCTTTTTTAAAATTTTATTTAAACCCAAATTAGTTAACATATAGTGTAATAATTATTTCAGTAGAATTTAGTGATTCATCACTTTCATATAACTCCCAGTGCTCATCCCAACAAGTGCCTTCCCTAGTGCCATTTTTCTGAGTTCTAAAGAGTTTTCTTCTAGAATCCCATATTGATTTCCATTTGCCTCTATGAGGGGCAGTAAAGCTCTCTATTGTCTTCAAATGTGATAGCTGGCTGGGAGTATTCTGTATGTTAAACATTTCTTACATACTAATCTGTTTTAACCAATATGCTGTTGTTGGTTGTCCTCCAATTTTTCCTATAGTCAATATGATTTTATACTCTTTGGTTTCATCAATAGAAGCCATAAAATTTTTCAAAAGATGGTATTTTTCTACATAAAAGATAAAAAAAGTTGTTGGCTAAGAAAATAAGACTTGGAATTGCAAAATAAGAAGTGAGCGAGTGTGTCTTGTTGCATAGGGGACCATGTTTGTAGTCTCAACCCTGAAGCCACTATGTTGTATGACTCAGTGTTCTGATTCTAAAAAAACAAAGAAATTACATTAAATGATCTCTATTATCTGTTCTACATTTTTGATGCTTCAAAATGAGGTTTAGAATGAGATTAACTGAATTGTTTGTCATATATTACTATATAGATGCATATTTTGGCTTACTTTTTGTTTTTCTTTTAAAGTATGAAATGATTATATTTTAAATATACCTATTTGTTAGTTTCCTTTCATTCCCATTTTATTAATACTTTTTAAGCAAAGTTAGATGACATCTTATTGTACTTCCAAGGGGGAAGACGGTCACTTTAAAATTTCTTATAGTTCTGTCTCAGCAAAGGTATTAATCAAAGATGTCTAGCAGTTTGTTCTATTAAAACTATTTCATAGTAGGCAAGTGTTAAGTAAAACAAGAAAAAGAAATATTCCAAATTCTGGGCTGTCTTGTAAACATCCTTGCCTACCTGCATGAATGATTTTTTTCGTATGCATGTGTTGACTATTTGAATTTACAAACATGTTTCATTTTGTGCGATCTTTCAAGGAAAGTCACTGATAGCCAAGTACCACTAAGAAATAAAATACTAAGAGTTTGGTTCCTGCTTGTTGGCACTCTGACATTCATGCCTGTATACTGTGCTGACTATACATCGTGCTATGAATAATTGATTCTGATGTAAACGTTTCATAAAGTGAGTGTTAACTAAATATAACAAACTAAATGCCATCAATTAAATGTAATTTTCCTTCTCAGACATATACTGATTCTGTCTTTGACTCTGGTGAAGTTACCAGAAACCAGTATAGCATCTGTTTGTCTCTCCTTTTGGAAATTTGAAGGATACAACACTTTATAGACAGTATGTGATAAATTTCTTTAAGGAGAAATATTCTACAGATGGTAAATGTTATTGATTTTCCCTTTTTTAAAGTTCTATATTCAAAAAGCCATTAAACTTTGGTTTTTACTTATGTCACTTTACAACTGGAGTATTATAGATAAATCTTTAATATAATAGAAAGAAAATTTAATTGTAAGTAAGATTATATTTAGGCATTTGGTCTAACTTTCAGATTTCTTTATCAAGAAAAAGATATGTTTCCTAACTCATTTGTGAAAATCCCTAATGGTCATCACTTCTACTTTTTCTCTAAATAATCCTGACTGCTTCCTTTCACAAATAATAAAAACAAGAACAAGCTAAGTTTCATTGAATCCTTAATCTGGAAATTTTTAAAAAATGTTCTCATCAGCATACCTGGGTGGCTCAGTAGACGGATCATCTGAATTTAGCTCAGGTCATGATCTCACAGTTCATGAGTTGGGGCCCCACATCAGGTTCATTACTGTCAGTGCAAAACCCACTTCGGGTCCTCTGTCCCTGCCACTTCCCCTCGGGCTGTCCTCCATTCTCACTCTCTCTCAAAAATAAACAAACATTAAAGCAAATAAAAAATAAAAACATTTATCATTTTATTTTATTCCTACACACAAAACCCAATGAGTTTGGGGGAGTGATGCTAGCAAGATGATGGAATAGAAACCCCTGGACCCTCTTTCCCCTCATAGAGACACCAAATCAACAATACGTAGCTTATAAGGAAACAGAACTTCAGTAACACTGTAGACAAAATGGACCTAGCAGACATAGAGAACATTCCAGCCAAGAGCAGTAGAATACTCATTCATCTCCAGTGTACATGGATACTCCCTGGTAGGCCACATTTTAGGTAACAAAACAAATCTTCACAAATTTAAGAACTCATGAACTGTGAGATCATGACCTGAGCCAAATTCAGATGATCCGTCTACTGAGCCACCCAGGTATGCTGATGAGAACATTTTTTAAAAATTTCCAGATTAAGTATTCAATGAAACTTAGCTTGTTCTTGTTTTTATTATTTGTGAATTTATATTGTCATTGTCATGATCAAATCACCTCTAATGACCCAGTCCCCCAGTAACATAGCACTTTGAGTTAAGATTTCAATATATCAGTTTTGGAGGGCACAAACACTCAATCCATAACATTCCACTCTGGTCCCTCCAAATTTATGTCCTTATCATATGCAAGATACATTATTCCCATCCCAGTATCCCTAAAATTTTTAACTAATTCTAGCATAAACTCTAAAGTCTAAACTCCAAAGTCTCATTAAAAATCACAGAAGTCTAACATGAGTAAAACTCATGGCCAATGCACCCTGAAGCAAATTTCTCTCCAGCTATAAACCAGTGAAACCAAAAGGTCATGTACTTCCAAAATAAAATGATACGATAGATAGGCATAAGATAGACATTCCCATTCCAAAGGGAGAAACAGAAAAGAAAAAAGGGATTATGGTCCCAATTAAATCTAAAACCAAACAGGCAAATTCCTTAGACCATAAGGCTTGAAAGTAATCCTTTTTGATGCAGTGTTCCACCTTTGGACCCACTGTGGTGACAGTTTCTCTCTGGCTCTCCTGGAAAGGAGTTGTATACCAAAGGATAAGGCCATGGCCCCAGGGGCTTCAGATGGTCCCACCTCCATGGTGCTGCTGGTTACAGCTCACACTGCAGTTCTCTTCAGGGCTCCCACCTCTGAGGTAGGGGCAGGGGCATCCTGGCCCACGTTAATCAGAAAGGCAGCCCCAGACTTTAAGACCTCTCTGTATCTCCCTACTCTGCACCAACCCTCACTCTCTGAGTTTGTGGTAGAAGTGGCAGACCTGGTATCAGAATTGCCTTTGAGAGAGTACTTCTTTCCTTGTCTGTAAGAAAAGAACCTGGCTTCCCTATAGATAACTGATTTGGTTGGTATTCCATCCATACTAATCTCTTTACCAAACTGTTGCTTGACCACACCCTTAGTGTTCTCTTTTGATCACACTTTCTCATGTTTTGAGATTTGACCAGCTGCCTGTTTCCAAATAGTTAAGTTCTGGTTCCATTTTGTTTAACCATTCCATCCTTAAATCATTTCTTCTTGCATTTTGCTATTAGTAGGCAAGAGAAACCTTGCCTTAGAAATCTCCTCAGCTAAATAGCCAATTTCATCACTCACAAGTTCTATCTTCTACAAAGCACTAGAATATAAACACATGTTAGCCAAAATATGTTGCTACTTTATGCTAAGCATTGCCTTTTATCAATTTACCAATAACATTCCCCATTTCCATCTGAGACTTCATCAGGTCTTTCCCATCCATATATATTCTCTAAAAAGAAGCTTTTTCTATAGCTAGCCTCTTTTCCTTCTGAGGCTTTACTAGAATTGCCTTTAAAATTATGTTATTCTTGAAGTTTATTCTTAAACCTGCAGAACCAGGCTGAATTATATCCATGAAATGTTAGAGCCCTTGCACCATAATGGATTTCAATCATCATGACAAAACTTTTTGTTTAATCGATGTATATTGGGGCCTGGGTGGCTCAGTTGATTAAGTGTCTGGCTTCGGCTCAGGTCATGATCTCACAGTCAATGGGTTCGAGCCCCACGTCAGGCTCTGTGCTGACAGCTAGCTCAGAGCCTAGAGCCTGCTTTAGATTCTGTATCTCCCTCTCTCTCTGACCCTCCCCTGCTTGTACTGTCTCTTTCTGTCTCTCAAAAATAAATAAAAAACATTAAAAAATATATTGCTAACAATTTAGTTTTTTTCTAGCATGTACCTCAAATTCATGCAGCCTCTACTCATTACTCACTTCCAAAGTCATTTTCATATTTTTAGGTATTTGTCACAGTAGCAATTTCCGCCTTAGTTGGTTCATGCTATTATAACAGAATACCATAAACGGATGGCTTATGAACAACAGAAGTTTATTTCTTGCAGTTCTAGAGGCTGGAAACCTAAAATCAAGGCACCAACCAACAGAACTGGCATTTGGCGAAAGTGTGCTTCTTGTTTGCAAAAGCTACTTCTGTCTTCGTATGATAGAGAGGGCAAGAAAGCTCTCTCAGAGAGTGTCTGAGTGTCTCTTTTATGAGGGCACTAATCTCAATCACGAGGGCTCCACTCTCAGGACCTACTCACCTCCTGAAGTCTCCATCTCCTAATGCTATCATATTGGGGGGCTGAATTTCAGAAAATCCATTTTTGAGGGAGACTAGAAACATTCATCCATGACATAAAGCCAGACAAATACACTATAAGAAATTATCCCTGCTTGTGGTGTCTCTCTCTCTGTGTCTCAAAAATAAATAAAAAACATTAAAAAAAAAAGAAAATTACAAGCCAATATTATCTCTGATGAATCGAAATGCAAAAATCCTCAATAAAATATGAGGAACATAGGAATTCAACCACTCATTAAAAGAATCTTACACCATGACCAAGAGGAATTCAAGGATGGTTCAACATACTAAATCAAACAATGTGATATGTCATATTAACAGAACAAAGAATAAAAACTTTGTAATAATTTCAACAGATTAAGAAGAAAAAACATGGACATAATTCAGCACCCCTTCATGATAAAAACACTCAACAAACTAGAAACAGATCAACAAAATAAAGGCCATATACGAAGATCCCACAGCTAACATGATACTCAATGGTGAAAAAATAAAAGGTTTACCTCAAAACTCAGGAACAAAACAAGTTTGCCTACTTTCACTACTTCTACTTTAATGTAGTATTGGAAATCCCAGCCAAAGCTAAAAAAGAAATAAAAGGCATCCAAATCATAAAGGAAGAAGTAAAATTATCCCCATTTGCAGGTGAATATGTTCTTATATTAAGAAAATGCTCAGAAGAATGCTCGATTCCACAAAAAAGCCTGTTATAACTAATAAATGAATTTAGCAAAATTATAGTAAACAAAATATAAACATACAAATATTATTGGCATTTCTCTACACAAACAACAAATTATTTGAAAAGAAAATTAAGAAAATAATTCCAAATCTGGAGATGGTGGGGGCCACTGAGCAATGCAATCCTTATCAAATTACCAATAGTACTTTTGGCAGAAATAGAAAAAAAATTCCAAAAGTTTATGGAACCACAAAAGATCCTAAATAGCAAGAGAAATCTTGAGAAAGAGGAATAAAGTTGGAGAACTCACACTTTCTTACTTCAAAACAGATTACAGAGTAATAGTAATCAAAATAGTATCCTACTGGCATTCAGGGCAGACCTATAGACCGATGGAACAGAATAGAAAGCCCAGAAATAAGCCCATGCATATACAGGCATCTAATCTTCAACAAGGGTGTCAAGAATACACATTGGGGAAAAATAATCTCTTCGACAAATAGGTTTTGGGAAAACAGGATATCCACAGGCAAAAGAATGAAACTGGGCCCTTGTCTTACATGCCACACAAAAATCACAAAAGGAATTAAAATTTTGAACATTAAAAATGTACATCTGAAACCATAAAACTAGAACTAGAAGAAAACACAGGGGAAATACTTTATAACATTTGTCTTGGAAATGACATTGAAAGCACAGACAAGAAAGGGAAAAATATACACGTGGAACTATATCAAACTAAAAGGCTCTGCACAGCAAAGGAAATAATCAAAAGAATAAAAAGGCAACTTAGAGAATAGGAGATAATGTTTGCAAACCATATATCTGACAGGAATTTAATTTTTGGAATATATAAAAAAATTCTACAACTCAATGGCAAAAAGAAAAGTAATAACCCAAATTTTTTAAATGGGTACAATACTTGAATGGATATTTTAAAAAATGTAATGTTTATTTTTGAGAGAGAGAGGGATAGAGTGCGAGGGGGAGAGGGACAGAGAGAGAGAGAGACACAGAATCTGAAGCAGGCTCCAGGCTCTGAGCTTCAACATAAACCTCACAGACCACAAAGTCAGATACTTAACTGACTGAGTCACCCAGGCACCCCTAGAATAGACATTAAAAAAAAAAAAGACATGTAAAGTCTAAAATGTATATTTTTAAAAATTATCAATGTCATTAATCATCAGTGAAATGTAAATCAAAACCAGCATAAGATCTCACCTCATGACCGACAGTAAGGCTACTATAGACAAAGCAAAACAAAACAGGACAGTGATGGTGACAATTCAGATAAATAAAAACTCAACTATTGTTGAAGATGTAAAATATTTAGCCATAATGAAAAACAGAATGAAAGCTCTTCAAAAAATTAAAAATAGAGCTAATTACCATATGATCAAGAAAATCTAATTCTTTATCCAAAATAATTTAAAATAGAATCTAAAAGAAATATTTGCCACTGTATACTCAAAATAGCCAAGAGGTGAAAATCACCTAAATGTCCATTAAATGAGACATGGATAAAGAAAATGTGACACAGGGCACCTGGGTGGCTCAGTCAGTTAAGTGTCCAACTTCGGCTCAAATCATGGTCTCACATTTGTGAGTTAGAGCCCCACATCGGGCTCTGTGCTGACAGCTGGGAACTTAGAGCAGGCTTCAGATTCTGCATCTTCCTCTCTCTTTGCTCTACCCCACTCATGCTCTCTCTCTCTATCTCAAAAATAAATAAATATTTTAAAAATGTGATGTCTGATTCCAATATTATATGTTGACTAGAATTTAAATAAAAATTTGAAAAGAAAAAAAAGTGGTATATACATTCATATAGTGGACTATTATTCAGCCTTAAAAAAGAATACCCTGTTATCTGTGACAACATGGATAAACCTCAAGCATACTATGCTAAGTGAAGTAAGTCAGTCATGGAAAAATATATACTATAAGATTTCAGTTATATGAGGTCTCTAAAATAGTCCAGCCGATAGGAGCAGAAAATAGAATCATGTTGTCAGGTGCAAAGGTGAGGGAAATATTAGGAGTTGCTACTGAGTAGGTACAGAGTTCTGCCAAGCAAGATAAAAAGAGTTCTAGAGCTCTTCTGTACAACCACGTACATATAGTTAACAATATCGTATTGTACAATTAAATTTTTGTTAAGAGGACGGATTTCATGTTATATGTTTCTTACCACCAAAACCAATGGTAATCCTAATTGTAACCATAATAAACCCAATGAGTTAAGCCTACTGCAGATGAGGAAACTGAGGCTTAAAGAAGGTGCCTAATGTTTGTCTCTGTACCCTTTGCACATAACTTCAGCTGTCTGAAATGTTGAATCCTCTCCTTTGCGACCCACATATTTTCAACCTTCTTTACTATCCAGTTACACCTACCTCACTCAGTCCTCTCCCTCATTCCATAGTCTAAGGCTTGTGGTCAAAGACTTTCTCTCTCTTTATATCTCTCTCTCTCTCTCTCTCTTAATATTCCCCAGGGAGCCCTGATGAATATTTGGTGTACTATAATTACTGATTTAAAGATCAATCTAACTGACTCTTGCTTTTGTGGAACATAAAGATGCTGCAAGTAAAGGTCCTCTTTTGTTCTTTGGAACTAAAGATACTTCCCTTCTTTCTTCCAGTTTCAATGACATACAGTGTCCCATAAGTCATAAAGTAGAAACTTGATTGATCGACAGGCATTCAGTAGCAGACATAATTTAGCAAAACCTAGTCTGGGCTTTTTTCCAGAAAATTTCTTCTAATATGTTAGAAAGGTGAAGGAGAGGGAGACAGTTCTCACATTCAACACTCTCGGAGAGTACTTTGGCAGGAATTTATTTTGTGCCTAATATTGTAAAATATCATCATCTTAATGATGCACGTGAAAATAATAAAGGAAATTTAGTTTCCTGGCTCACAGGATTTGATTTCCTCTATTAACTAGAGGCATGCATCATTGCAGATTTGTAATTCCTTCATCTCACCTCTCTTAATCTTACAGCAATATCTAGAAGTCCCACCAAAGAGTGTTAATGAACCACAAAAAGATGGTCAATAAACTTTTCTCCTTCAGACTAAGAATCTAGTCATTGGTAGAGAAGTTGAGGATGGCATTTGCATTCACCTTTTAAATATTTAGGCCAGTTTCCTGACTCTTTTAAAAATGTGTTCATTGTCAAGGAAAAGCTGAACATTGTACTGTTCTTGGTGGCCAATTTAATATTAAAGGTAACTGTCCCTCTCTGCACTTAAAATGACCTCAATTTGTAACTACATGGATTGCTTCCAGAGTCATCTATAATTTAATTATATTTATCCCAGCCCATCTAGAAGAACTCAAAATGAAATGGTGACTTTGGTTTGTGAGGTCAGAATCAATAGCCATTAAGAGAATGAGGGATTTTTAAATCTAGGGGAAAAAGCAAGTACTTAAAATATCCCTTGCATCAGCCTCAAAATTCTGGGTGCTCAGACAACAGCAATATGGTGGAACTTTAGCACAATGTGTTATGCAGCTTTATTGCCTGGAAAGGTAGGAGTTAATGTAAGAGTTGACTGTCAACCAGAATACGAGTTAAAAGTTCAGCTTACAGAGTATTTTGGACTTGCACGGCACATTTAGAGGCAGACAGATCCTGAAGAAAGACTGAAATAGATGAAATCTATAAGATAAGAAGAAAATTCTATGTAGGCCAAATGTATGAGTTTCTCTAATCATGTCATTGGCATCATGTAAATGCCAGACACCATTTATATACAGCTTGGATATAGCAGATGTTGGCATTTAAGTATAGGTTGCTTGAGAGAAAATTGCCCTTGAATGGAAGAGGAAGTTTACTGGCAGAGAAAAATGATTTTCTCAGTTAACAGTTATAAGCCCAATAATAGAATTGTTTTCAACCAGAGGTTGTGGGGTGGGAAAGGAGGAGAGATATAATGATACTTCAATTCCAATCTAAAAAAGAAAAAAAAAATCAGCTTCAGTTGAAATTGTGGATGTGTGGGTTGTATACATAGAACCTTCTCCTCCCCTCTCCTCCAAACCTCAAGGCTTCATGTTAAATGGAACAAATCACATCCTTCGTGGTTCTGCTCTGTTTGGTACAGCTGCTTGCTGCAGGTGGTGCCCTAAAAATATATTGTTTGTTTATTTTGCAATATAGCAGTCTGCAGAGTGGTACCTCAAAGTGCAACAGCTCCCTTCTCTTTCTGTCAGTGAACCAAATGATGAAAGACGGAGACCTCCGCCAAACCTAGCATGAAAAGGCCCAAATAAGAGGCACAGGTTGTGCTTGAGGCTCAGCTTCTGATAAGTTCCATTTTCTTTGGATTCATGAAGCAAAGCTGACAAGCAGACTATCTGTCATCAGAGCCTCTGACTGGGTTTCAGTGAAGCAAAGCCAAGCAACAAGCAGCCTTTGTTGGGAGAATCATCGCCCTTCTCTGGAGATTAACATCTGTAAGCATCTGGGGTTTAAAGGGAAAAAGAATCTGTAATGGATCACAAAAGGAAAATAAAAGTGAAGATTAATCTCAGGTAAATGTTCATGCACATATATTTAAAAAGAGCTTTCAATAATTTTTTAATGCATAATGTAAACGTTCCAATAAGTTTTCCACACACAGTTAACCCCGATTACCTCACGGAGTTGTTGACACAACACAATAACTTGCACGTGAAAATGTTTTATACACTATATTTAAAATGATGCACAAAACTATATTTTCATTAAAATCATCCATAAATTCCTCCAACTCAGGCCAGGTTAAGTACCACAGCAGCTCTAAAGCTTTAAGACTTTAGAATTCAAAGTATATTGGTTTGAACCCCCCAAATGCGGGCATCATGTGGCTATGTAATTTATTCTAAATCATATCTCAGACTCACAAAGGACAATAAAGGAGTGTCTAAACATATGTTCTCATTTAGTTTTGGCCAAAAATTAAAAAAAATTTTAATGTTTCATTTTTTTATTTTTTTATTTTTTTAAAAATAGTTTATTGTCAAATTGGTTTCCATACAACACCCAGTGCTCTTCCCCATATCATTTTATTTTTTGAGAGAGAGAGCATAAGCAAGGAACGAGCAGGGAGAAAGGGAGACACAGAATCCAAAGCAGGCTCCAAGCTTGGAGATGTCAGCAGATAGCCTGATGCAGGGCTGGAACCCACAAATGCGAGAATGCTCAACTGATTGAGACACCGAGGTGCCCTTACTATCTTTTTAGTGTTCAGCTTCCTTTGATGACTTGTCTCTAAACTTTTACTTCGTAAGCAACACAGACTTTCCTAAACTTGTAGACTAAGCACATTGCTGAAAATGAATATACAGACAACGATTGAGTCACTGGAAATTTTTTGTACCTCACAGTATAATTTCACTTAAAATTGATTTTTCCTGTAACAGATATAGTAGATTAGGACTAAATCAAACTAAATGTGATATGTGACTAATAGAATGGTATAAAATTTCAGCAAGTATCATTTGCAAAATTTAGAAATTAGAAGAAAGAGAGTGAATCTACCCATAATTCTGTGATGAAGGAATCAATATAATTATGGAAAATGGGTAGGAAAAGTGAAGATAAATGACTGGGACTGATAGATAAATGGCACTGGAAAGTGAGGGGTAAAAGAAACAATTTGTATTTATAAATTTGCTGATAAGATGCTGATTAAACTTAAGAGATGGAGAGACTAAGAATCAATTAGGAGAGTAGAGCAAGGTAGACATTTCAGAATAAAAGAAGAGATAAAAGAAAACCAAAAAAGCCTTGAAGCCATGACACTCTCTAATTCAGTCCTTGACTTTGCAGTCATATTTTAACTAGCCTTGACCAAAATCATCCGTGACAAATAGCTGCTTCGTTAGGTACAATAATATAAAATATTGTGAATAAAGTTGGGAGGAATTACAGGTGATAAACATATGGGCATAAAAGGTTATGGTCTTGGTTCTCAAGAAATTTAACTATGGTTGAGAGTCCGAACAAAGGTCAGAGAAGAACAAGTGACAGAGTCAAGATAAATGCAGCCATGATGCCACAAGGGCAGGAATAAACAGGAGGAGAATGAAGACTAGGAATCATAAAGCTAGTTGTTAAGAAGACGTGTGAGTTGACAATAGTACGGTTTAAAATCCTATTTATAGGATTGGTAAACACAAAAGGTGCAGAAGGAACATTACAGATTGCTCTTTTTCTACTATGTAAACATTATTTAGCTTAAGTGTGTTTGCCCATATTTTTATTCTTTTTCACTCAAGTATAACATGCTAAACAATAAATTATCCCTCATATTATAGCAATCATTATAAATCATCTTTACAACCTTCCTTTGAGAATGCCTTGCTGTTATTTGAAAACACTTCCACAGTCTACTATTATTATTCTACCACTGTGTTTAGAAGTTCCAGTGAAGAGGAAATTGCCACCAAAGGCTTATTTCTTAAAAACTGTTTTATCAGAATAACTGATCATGACTGGAAGGATGTCCTAAAAGACAATGATATTATATATTACAAAGATGGTAACCTTTTATTCAAGGATAAAAAACATGTCATGTTTTTCAAAAGTTACTCTATTTTCGTATATTTATATATACTTTTTTCCTTTTGAAATAAAGTATAATTTAACATACCTTACTATTTATTCTGAAATATTTTATTTTTAAAGTTTATTTATTTATTTAGAGAGAGCAGGAAGAGTGAGAGAATGCAAGCTGGAGAGGGGCAGAGAAAGAAGGAGGGAGAGTCTCAAGCAGGCTACTTGCTGCCAGCACAGAGCCCAACCCAGGGCCTCAATCCCAGGAGTCATGAGATCATGACCTGAGCCAAAATCAAGAGTCAGACACTTAACTGACTGAGCCCCCGAGGTGTCTCTGAAATAATTTTATAATTACAAATTAATTATAAGAAATTGGATGGTACATGGTCCTTTGCCTAATTTCAGACAATTTAACTTAAATCTCATATCATAAAGAAAACCTAATTAATGGTGGTTTGTGGCAGCTTATAATCCTCACTACCATCTCCATATGTTGGTAATTTTATTACATGATGTGTCCAAGCATTCTCATAGGTCAAGCAATTATCTCATAGATCTCATAGATCAAGCTATTATGCTTTGGGGGTAGAGAAGTGCTTTAAATATTATGTAGAGAAGCAGATATTGTACACTAATGATAATGGTTGATATGGGATAAAATTTACCTCTGTGTAGACTAGTGTGTCGGTACAGTAAATAGTATCACACTGGCTTTAAGAATCATAGTCCTATCTGGGGAGTAAGTAAACTTAGTAAGGTTTAGTTCATTTTTGCACATTGCTGTGAGTTATTTTGAAAAAATAATAGTATTTTCAATAAGCAGTGGAAGATACTGAGCTAAGGAGAAAATAAATAATTCCACCTTTATTGTTTTCAGGCAATTTCTTGAGAATTATCTCATTTAGTTCATAATTACAAAATAGTTTATTATGCAGCTGGGTGTAAGATTTAAGGATTGTTACTCCCAGATTGTGAATATTTTACCTTATATTTCTGACTTTGCGTGTAGGGAATACCAGAGAATATTAAAAGCAAGAAAGTCTTAGACTTAATTTGACTTTAGAGGCTACTCAAATTCTTGCACTTTGCTTGTTCATGGACTCACACAACTACTCTCCAATTTACAAGGGGACCTTTCAGAAATAAAGCAAAATAAAATAAGAACCTTATAACTGATTTATCAGGGTCAATTTTAACAAAAAATTGGCTGATGATTGTGAATAAGACATCAGGTGCTATGTTCTGAGTGACAGTGTTGAGATAACTTTATTACTGTCTAGAGGAATTGAGAATAGGTTAGAAAGTTACACATGTGCCTATTTCAGAAGCATCAATAGGTCTTGATATTTCGTATTCTTACTATTTAGGAATAAGCCCAGTTTGGGCTCTAGAATTAATTTGTGGAATGTTGTTTATATGCTTTGCAGAACTCAATTGTGCCAAGAAATGTCCATTCCCATTCTATTTATTCACTGCCTCATTCTCCTTTTCAGTAACTTTGTCATTGGAAAAATCCCTTGTTTGCAATTGCAATTTGGTTCCTCTCCCTATGATTTTGTGAATATTTTAAAAACAATTCTGAAATTACAGAAAGACAAATCACATTTATTTCATTTACTGGGTTACCACTCTTTGACAAGTAGGTCTATGTATCTGCATATCCAGGAGAACTAGAGTTGGAGCAGCCTATGTAACATTCGGAGCCAAGCAGTGAAGCTGTTGACCCAGCACAGGAGCTAGGAAAGAAACCAAGTGCTTGTCATTCTGTCCATTTCTATCACAGGCAGCAAGAATTTCTGTCCTAAGAAGAAAACCATTGTAGGGTCATGGACACTGGACTAGGAATCAGAAGATTCAGTTTACAGTTCAAGCTCTTCACTGACTTACTCTTTAGTGTCAAGATATTTCAGACACCGTGTAGGTCTGCAGATTCAGTACTTGATAACTGGGTAGACCCTGCAATAACAGAAGGGAAACCACTTTCAACTCCTGGGAAGGAACTGATGGAGGAGCTGCAGCTGAGGCACCTTTTTAGTATTACAGAATCTTTTTTTTTTTTTTTTCAAACACCATGTGTTTCTGAGCACTTTAAGACTATAGAGGGATCAGTAGCAAAAGGAAAGGGAAGGCATTGATATTTCTGATGAAGATTTTCAAAACTACATTCACCTAGGCAATATCTCAAGCCTTAAGGGCACATAATTTCCAGAAGTAGGTCATGTTTATGATATTTTATTAAACAAGTGAATAAATTATTTCTATTCTCAGCCAGCATTAAGAACCACACCAAGAGAGAGAGGGTGTAAATGAGGGAGAAGGGCGAGAGAGAGAGAGAATCTTAAGCAGCTCCATGCTCAGTGCAGAGGCCAATATGGGGCTTGATCCCATGACCCTGGAATCATGACCTGAGCCAAAACCTACTAAGCCACTCAATTGCCTCAAGAACCATTATTTTAGTGCAATGACCTTTAAACATTTCTACTTCCATATGTCCTAGAAAAAATTTTAATTCACTAGAAACTATACATATTTGAAATTTATGTGTGATATTTTCAATCATTATTTTTTATTTTTAAAATGCATTTTATTTTTTTAAGTAACCTCAGCACCCAATGTGGTCCTCAAAGTCATGACCCTGAGACCTAGAGTCACATGCTCTACCAACTAAGCTAGGCAAGCGCCCCCTCACCATTTTAAAGAGACATATTAGTCTTTGAAACACATCTAATGAAATTTGAATATTGCTGTGATGTGAAATTCACCTTTCATTTAAAAACATGCATCCATTCAAAATGATGCAAGTTCACAACTCAGATTCACTACTTAATAGCAATGTCGTAAGCTACAGCAACGTCGTAAGCTACATTCAAATCAGGACCCAAATCTCCGCCAACCAAATCTTTGTGAATATGTCTTTCCAGATAAAAGAAGGAATCAAAATGCAGTGTGACCAATAAGGCATTTTCGTCATTTTCGTCCATGAACCACGCACTTGGTAACACCCAAAGAACTACTCCTGGGCCATTCCCAGCACAATCCCACAGTAACTTAGATAAATGTTTTCAAAGTTTTGAAAATTTCTCACCAGTTATTCTTAGGCAAGTCTGACCAAGCTATTTGGCCAATATATATCATCATTAACTGGGAATAACTGGAAACATCTGTGGCTCCATCCATCTGAAGGCACATGTTTTATCTTCAAAAATTTTTACCACAATTTTTTGAACAACAATTTTATCATTTTGAAGGACCAAACTGACTCCATGACAGGCTTCAAACAAGCCTTAGAAACTGGAAAGCCTAAGTTTCTCTTTCCCCAGGTGTGACTCAGCAGCAACAGAAAGAAAAACAACCCACCTGTGGCTCTAGCAGATACCACCACCGATACCACCACCGGCAGAAGCCAATCATTAAACGCCTGATTCCTGCTGTTTTAGTGAGCCCGCTTAGTTTTTAATTAGCCAATCCCCCTGCGCCACGCCAACCTCTGCCGATGTGCCGCCCAATCATCTTGTAATCCCTGCCCCTCACCCCAACCCTGCCCCGACTGTAATAAAAACCCTGCTTGAGTGATGGTCGGGCTCTCAGCATGCAACCACTGTGTTGGTGAGGTCTGAGAGACTGAACTGAAGCCCGAATAAATGCCGTTTGCTTTTGCATACGTGACTCGGACTCCTGGTTGTCCTTGGGGGAATCCACGATCTCGGCATAACAATTTCATGTACTTTAAAAAATACAAAGTTTTCCAAATAGGGAAGAGATATGACTAAGGATGAACCTTGACAGTGATCCTATTTTTATCTATGAACAATACACCAGGTATTAGAATCTTTTCTAAAGTCTTGTATAAGTCCCTGCTAATTTGTATGTGGTTTCTAAGTCAATTTTAATAGTTTGGGAAATCGGTTAACTTAATTACATTTTTACCAATATCCTCTGCTGGTATCCTAAATATACTACTCATCAATCTGCTGTGAACTTTGAAGTGTGTTGGAAGTAATGGAACTAAAGGAAAACAAAACCCAGCAATTTTTGTTGGAGAGGCACATCTCAAACTTAGAGATGTTGGTCCTCGGGAGGTAACCAGTGAAAAGAGGGATTAAGTATTTGTTTCTGTTTTGTTTTTTGTCCAATGTATAATTTGAAATTATATATTTTAAAATATAAACTTCAGTACTGATAAATATTTTTCCCTTAAAGCTTCATTTATTTCCATTTCCTTGTAAAACACCCTCCATTTGCATTGTGTTGGGTAGGGGAAGTGAGGTATGGTGTGTGTGTAACAAGTTATGAGGCACACCCACGTCCATGCCCCTTCCCCACGGCAGACATGGCTAATCAATTATGGCACTCTTTGCCACTGATGAACTTGGAATTTGGGGGTTTCAGGAATTTGTTTCCTGCCAGCTTTTGCTGGCATTCAGGTTCTAGTCCATTTTCTATCCTTGGTATCAGAGAGAAACTTGGGTCAGCATATCCATCGTTGCTACTGCCTAAAAAATCTTGGGAAAGGCTTTTAACCTGTTCTGCAGCCCTCACAGCACTGTTACCCAAATCACAAGATTTAATTCCTGTGAATACATTTTGTAAACCACGCAGTTGCAATCACATACTGTTTGAAGAAATCGGCTTAATTCTTCTGTAATGGGAACAACAACATCTCTATAGCTGATCTCCTCCCTCGCTCTCCCCATACATATTTATTTGATCTATTTTGTCGGTGTGGATTTTTTTTTCTTGGTTTTATTAAAACGGTGCACACCTGTATTCCTTTTGAATGCGGTATCTGATACTAACTGGAAGAAAACCCGGCAGAAGGAGGAGAGGGCTCAAGTCTCACACCTGGCTCATCATTATGGCGTTCTGGCAGTCCTCTCTGCTCGGCTGGAGGCTCTGTGATTAATAGCCCCCCTTCCCAATTATGTGGATATTATACTTGTCTTCTTTTGGCTGTAGATGGAAGATGTCTTATGTATGTACGATGCAAATGTGGGCTTTGTGAATGCTAATTTCCAAATCAGCTAGGAGGTGATTGGCAGAAAACCGAACAACAGGGTGACAGGATTGCCAGGGGTCAGGAATCTGTGAAAGAAAGGCTGAGTGAAGTTGGAGTAAATGAGCTAGAGAGATTTGGAGTGAGTCAAGAGCAGTCGCTGGGAGAGCAGCGGTTTGTGAAAGCAGATCCAAGCCAGCTATCCAGGAAGAGAGGCCAGCTTCAAAGACTGGTGGAAACAGGGAGAAGCCGGGATTTTGCTGACTTTACAAAAGGCAGGATGCAGCTAAGAAGAC
This sequence comes from Suricata suricatta, assembly GCF_006229205.1. Taxonomy (NCBI): domain Eukaryota; kingdom Metazoa; phylum Chordata; class Mammalia; order Carnivora; family Herpestidae; genus Suricata; species Suricata suricatta. The sequence goes on along the minus strand of NC_043706.1, from coordinate 107,439,074 downwards.
AATATCATGTTATACACTGCACAAACTGTCTGTATTCTCTGTCTACCACATCCCCCAAATATACCTATTTGCACCTGGTTTGTATCCTGAGGAGCCTCGCCCTATTTTTGATGGTAACATCATCAAAGTCAGGGATCCTGTCATTGCTTCTCAAGGTGCCAACAGGGACAAGTGCTCAGGAAGTGTTCATTGGACCAACTGAATTGAACATTGGATTTTTTGGGGGGTCATTTGCATAACATGTAAAGTGGAGGAACAGAGATTCAAGATACTATTCCATCTCTTTATACTTTATTTAAAATATTTTAAGTTTAATGTATTTATGAGAGAAAGAGAGAGAGCGAGAGCGTGTGAGCAGGGGAGAGGCAGAGAGAGAATCCCAAGCAGGTTCCACAACTGTCAGGGCGGAGTCCAATGCAGGGCTCGAACTCACAAACTGTGAGATCATGACCTGAGCTGAAATCAAGAGTCAGACACTTAACCAACTGAGCCAGTCAGGTGCCCTGGCACTATTCTCTTAACCATGACAGTAGAAGTGATCAGAATGACTACAGGAAATCTAGTTGGAAGGCCTCCAATAAGTAGGTGGACTAAATTGTTCAAGATTAGGCCCATCTTGGTTTCCCTTCTAAAACTCTAGTTAAGAAATGCTAGGTTTCCTGTACAGCAAGTGCTATATGGCAAGCCCAAAGACAAAGTGTCTTTGAAAATTCTCCAAGTAACTGGCTTGGGTACATTGTCGCTAACTTACCCTCAGGTGAGCCACAGTCAGCACTGCCCAAGAAAAATCCCCGCTGGTACAGAACAGGTGGGAAGGGGGGCAGGAAGAGATGCTGGATCCTGTGATGACTTGCTCAAACTATTTCTCCACTCAAATAGGAGTAGCTTGAAATACTGGTCACATGTGTTCTTAAGGACACTCTTTTCATCTTCTTTACACTCTTGCCACTTTGCATTGACAGATAATTTTGCTTATGTAAAAATATTTTTTCCTTGGGCAGTATGTCAGCTCCAACATATACTTCTATGTCCATATATATATACATTTTTTTTTTTAGCAAATTACCTGTGTGCCAAAATTTTATCCAGGTTTAAAAAATCTGTGAATATAGTGTCTACATACACATATTAATTCAACTAACTCTCTAAAATAGTCAATGTAACTATCTGGGCACATAAAGTATTTCCTTATAATATCCTTGACATAAACATGGAAGTTTTCCAAAATGTGTGGGTACAGTAAAAAAGGAAGTTCCAGTGAGGGAATTTTTATCTAAAAGCTCTCTCTACCACACAATCTGTCCCCAAATACCAGAAACATTTTATTTTTCTTTTGAGAATGAACACTTCATCTAAATTGGATTTTAACTAATGAAGTTATTTTTTCTATCTCCTCAAATCTAACTTATTTTTATTTCAAGATAATTAAAACGAAGAGTTCTAGAGTTGAAGGCTATTGTGGAAGGGTGTGTTGGTTAAGAAGTGTCTCAGGTTGCATATATTGAAGGAAGAGTACTTGATGCTTTAGCTAAACCATAATTCAAATATTGTGGAAGTAATTTATGCTGATGACCCAAACTCTACATTCTCCCTCCTTGTTGACCATTTTGTGGCTGGGTGGGACCGTGTGACTAGTTGGGATTATTTTGTGCCTGGGTGGGACTGGTGGCAATGAACTACGAACAATGAGCTTCTCTGTCTAAGGAGAAGCGTGATTATGCCAATGTTAACACTCCAGATCTGTCTTTGCTCCCCCAGGCATGGCAGCCCATGAGGGTTGAGATGGTGGCTGCTCCACCAACTTTGTTTTCTTAGTGACAGTGACACTAGCAGAAGTTTATACTGATTCATAGAAATAAATCTTTATGGTTTTAGTCACAAAGATTTGGTAATATTTACTAGCACTTGGCCCATTGTAATTTACATGTGTATATGTACATGTATGTGTACACGTGTATATATATTCATCCTTTTAAAAATATAATAACTATGTATTAGTTACATAAACTGATACATACACATTCACATGCTCTTTTTTGTTGTTGTAGTTCTAGAAGAATTTTATGTGAACTAATTGATGCCATTCTATCCAAAACCTGTTATGTCTTGTTATTTAAGTATTGTCAGTTCATATCATTCACAAAGTAATTAACTATTACTATTCTATTTGTCATTAAGAATTTTAAGGCTCTACCCAGCAGTTGCAGATTTACATTGAGTTTAAGAAAAATATATGTAGAACTATACATATAGGATCTGTAATAAATAAATGGAGACATGTATAATAAAGTTGTCTTTATAAATCCTACAAAATTATGCATTTAGCCTTACTAAAAGGCCTTTTTGAGAAAAGGATGTGTTTATTTATCTCTTTGTCATAGTGATATAAACTAATATTTTTATATAACAGGCATATATTATACAAATATGCTCTACAAATAGTGTATACAAATACATAGGAATCATAACTCCTACTGCCTCCTAGTGGCGGGAGGGTTCTTTATTAGTTTAATAATATGAAATATGGAGGGATGATAGTCCTAGAAGTAGAATTTATGAAAAGCTGAACTATTTTGACAAAGAGGGGAAATGATAAAAGGTGATGCATTGTACCTTTGGAAAATCTAGGAAGAAAAATATGGGCAAATGGAGATGAATTCCCGGGCCTAGCAACACAGACAGAAAGAAGCAATGGAGAAAACTATCTATTAAGATCTTATAAATTTAGGCAGTGTAGCATGTTAGTTGTGAAGACTCTCTGATCTTTCTGCAAGAATCTTTGGGGAAGTCTTGTTTACCAAAAGCCAAATGATCAAACCTTGGATGGTTGGATTTCTCATGTAAAATGCTGACGATGCCAAAGTCTGCTGATTGATTTACTGATTGATCACTTTTTACTATGCCCTGGTTTAACCTGACAAATCCTTATTGAAGAGGGCATTAATTAGAAATAAGCAAATAGCCATACTTTATCCCCAGATTCCATTTGTGTGCTCTGAATTTGCATAGGAATAAAACAACTACGGAAGCACTAGAAGGAGAGGTTGGCTGTCAACACTTACTGCGAGGACAATCTGGAGGGAACTGTGAGCCACTTCTATGTACTGGTACTCCAGAAAACACCCTGAGACCGTGATGTAGCGATGGTCTTCTGGGGCCCAGTCTGGTGCAGGTGTCACTGATGTCACCGTACATCCTGGTCCATTCTCCATCCACCAAGATCGGTGCATTGAAATATTAAATGTCAGGATAAGGTCTGTTTCCTGCAAGAAGGCAATTTATAAGGATGAGAATTACTTTATAAATATTAGTTCACTTATTTGGGACTGACTTGGAGTTTTCCATTTGGAAATGTGAGGTTTTCTTCCCCTTCCCCTCACTGTATTTTATGAGCAGAAAGAAAGCATCTTAAATAAAACTATTAGTTCCTCTTGAAAGTTATATGTCTCAAGATTTCATTTATGAGGTTTGCCTGACTATAATAATAAAATAAAAATATTTATTAGTAAAATTATCAATGACTGACATTAATGATAACACTGAATAGTCCTTACTTTTGAGGACTTATAATTTATTAGAAAAGGAGTAATTTAAACTATTTTATCAAATAACTTATTTAAATAAGTTCATCTTATTTTAAGTCAGCTATATTCTCAATCTGAGAATGTTTACCTCATACAGAGTTTAAATATTAAAGTTGTACTTCAGTTTGGCAAAATTTAACATAATGTGGATAAAGCTAAAATTTATAAGACTTTACAAAATAAAACATAATATTACTTGGTCATAATATTTCTTTGGAAATATCATTAGCAAATTATTATGGGGTGGGGATAATAAGTTAACAAGTCTTTAGATGAAGTTCAGCACATTAGGTGATATGTATCAATAGATGGAATAGAAGGTAGAATCTGCACTTAGCTCATAATCACATACAGAAATATGGAGCTATGAATAGCACACGGACAACGGTTGTTTTCTAGAAAGAGAATGACTAAAAGGAATACAGCGAACATATTCTGTTACTCAGCAAGTCAAGGAAGATGAATTCTAATAGAGTGTCAGTGGTAGAAAATGGAATTATTTCACTCTCAGTGATAGCACTACAAGTTAATAAATGCCAACTATTATCACTCTAAAACGAGGTGCTGGATTAACTAGGCAGATCCTGCATAGAAAATATCTTAAATCAGGTTGTGTGACCTTGAATGCTCACTCACACTGAAGGTATGAAAGAGTTCAGCTGAAGTGGCCAGGGGGTTTGGAGACTGGAAGGGTTATTCCTCTAGAGTGAAGTATGCTAGGAGTCATCTGTTCTCCATGAGGAGGAGTGGGGATGGGGGAGCAAGTCATTTCTCTTTATTTCAAGCCAATTGACAAAGGTTTCAAAGTATCTTTTGCAACCTGAAAATGGCTAAACAAAAAGTGTCTACATTTTTCATTACATTATTTGATTTTTGAATGTTGAACCAGCCTTGTATATCTGACATAAATCCCTCTTAGTTGTGGTATGTAATTCTTTCTGTATATTGTTGGATTCATTTTTGATAATATTTTGTTGAGTATAATTGCATCTACATTCATTAGAGGTATTTATCTATAGTATTCATTTCCTATAATGTCTGCGTCTAATTTTGGTATTAGGTTAATGCTTGTTTCATTGAATGAGTTAGAAAGTTTTCCATCTGTTTTTATCCTCTGGAAGAGATGATAGAGAATTAGTGTGATTTCTTAAGTGTTTGGTAGATTTACCAGTGAAACCATCTGGACCTGAAGTTTTCTGTTTTGGAAAGTTATTAATTACTTATTCAATTTCTTTAATAGACATAGACCTATTAAAATTGTATATTTTTTCTTGTTTGAGTTTTGGCAGATCTCTAAAGGAATCTGTCCAGGTTATCTAGGTTATTAAATTTGTGGGAATAGACTTGTTAATAATATTCCTTTATTATCCTTTCAATGTTCATGAGATCTGTAGTGATGCCTTTCTTTCATTTCTGATATTAGTAATTTGTGTTTTCTCTAACTTTTTCTTAGCCTGGTTAAAGACTTGTCAGTTTTGTTGATCCTTTCAAAGAACTAGCTTTTGACTTAATTGATTTTTTCCATTGTTTCCTGTTTTGAATTTTTTAAATGTTTATTTATTTTGAGAAAGAGAGAGAGTGTGCGTGCATGAGGTTGCATGAGCAGGGGAGGGGCAGAGAGAATCCCAAGCAGGCTCTGCTCTGTTAACACAGAGCTCAATGCAGGGCTTAACCTAATGAACTTTGAGATCATGACCTGTGCCGAAATCAATAGGTGGACGCTTAACCAACTGAGCCACCTAGGTGCCCCAAGTAGGTTATCTTAAATGTAAACACATTTACATTACACCCCAAGGTGTAAGATTTATGTTTTGACCTGTGTGTTATTTAGAAATGCACCTTGGGTTCGTGGGTTCGAGCCCTACATCAGGCTCTGTGCTGACAGCTCAGAGACTGAAGCCTGCTTTGGATTCTGTGTCTCCCTCTCTCCCTGATCCTCCCCCGCTCCTGCTATCTCTCTCTGTCTCTCAAAAATAAATAAAAAACATTTTTAAAAAGTTAAAAAAAAAAAAGAAATGTACCTTGGGGTGCCTGGGTGGTTCATTTAGTTCAGCATCTGACTCTTGATTGCTGTTCAGGTCATGATCTCACAGTTCATGAATTCAAGCACCAAGTCAGGTTCTGTGCTGACAGTGCGGAGCCTGCTTGGGATTCTCTTTCCCTCTCTCTGCCTCTCCCCCACTCTGGTGTGTACTCTCTCTCTCTCTTTCTCAAAATAAATAAGCTTAAAAAAATAAAAGAAATATACCTTTAATTACCAAGTATTTGGAGATTTTCCAGTTATCTTTGTGTTATTGATTCCTTTACATTTTGTGGCATGTTTTTTACTATCTTTCTGTAGTGTTTCTATCACTAATTCTTTTTAAACTGACCAGTAGAGCTATAAAAATTCATTCAATATTAACTTCTACTTGGTCTAACACTTTAGAACCAATCAATTCCTTTTTAATTTTTTTATTTTTTTCTGGGGACCTCTGAACTGGAATCCCATAGGCTTCTGCTTCCATCAGCTCTACGCAACTGAGGCATAGAATTGGACATAGTTAGACTTCACTTAATATCATTAGTTCTCCCTTCTGTTGGATCCCTAGTTTTCTGCATTTACTAAGATGACCTTAACATTCCCCTCAGTTTGACTAAACAGGTTTCTTCCTAAGTACAGGTCTTCACCTTCTTTCCGTACAGGACTTTCTCTAGAAACCTTACAATTAAAAATTCCTTCTCTGCTCCTTCAAGATGTAAATTTTCTAAAGCTCAGGAATATCTTTCTTAAGGCCCTGGAGCCATTTCTTTGAAATGTAATTGTCAAGAAAGAAAGCATCCCTATCTCTCAGTGCCTGTGGGTGGGCAGAAAACTAAGTCTGAGAAGCAAGGATTAACAAACACAGATGGCCTAAACACAGTGACTAATCTTCCCCACCATATCCTCAGGTACTTTTCCATTAGCTCACCACAGCATTTAAAACTCCTCCCAACTATTGTTTCAGTGGAGTTGAGTTCAGTTTCTCTCCTCTGTTGCAATAGTCATAAATAAAATCTTCCTTGCCTGTTTAACTTGGAGCTGAGTTCAGTTCTATACTGACATCTCTCTTCCCTACTACAGATGTTAAGAAAAGCTGTCTTCCCATTTTAACAATTGTCCAATGCAATTCTTCTTAATAGCTCTCATGTCTCTTACTAGGTTTTCTCCCTTGTTTCTCAGAGTACAAATGCCGTTAGTTTTTTAAGAACAGGTGAATGATGTTAAGTCTTATGTGTTTTCATCCAGGTTTTATATTAGTTGGTCGGTATTTTGGCTTCTTGGTTGAAGATGATTTGCTCTCAGAGTGGGTGAATATTTCTCCATTATCTTCTGATTTCCATTATAATAGTTAAGAAATAGGATATCATTTTGTTTACTGCAATTTTTTATGTAACCTGTTTTATTTTCTGGTCGTTTACATCTTTTTGTTTTAAGTAATGAAGTATTTCAAAAACACTGATAAGTATAGAGGGAAGGATAGTAATACCATTATAGCCATACTCAACCTCCTTAAATCTTATGCTACATTTGCTTACTGTCATTCTTTTAATAAAATTTTATACATATAAATGATGTTTTCTCTGTACTCCTCCTAAACATTATTTCCTTCTCCATAGAAAAACACTGTTATGATTTTGGATTAATATTCTCATGAAAATCTGTGTAGTTTTACTAAACATTTACATACTCATTAACAATATAATATACTGTTTTTAGGTTTCAAAATGTGTATATTCATCATGTGGAATCTAAAAAACCAAAACAAATGAACGAACAAACAGACAAAAAGCTGAATCAGACTTAAAAATACAGAGAACTGATGGTTACCGGAGGTGAGAAGGGTGGTCGGGATGGGCAAAATGGGTGAAGGGCAGTGGGAGAAGCAGACTTTCAGTTATGGAGTGAGTAAGTCATTGGAATAAAAGATACAGTATAGGGAATATAGTCAATGGTATTGTAATAGGGTTGTATGGCGACAGATGGTAGCTACACTTGTGGTGAGCATAGCATAATGTATAGAGATGTCAAATCACTATACTGTACACCTGAAACTAGTGTAACATTGTGTATCAAATATACTCAAGTAATAAGTTAAAATAAAAACAATAAAATGTGTAAACCCTCTAAATTGTTTTGGTTTCCTATTATATTTTTGAAGTTTATCCAAATAGAAAATCTTCTTTTAGGGGTACCTGGGTGGCCATCAGTTAAGCCCCCAACTTCAGCTTGTCATGATCTCACAGTTCATGGGTTTGAGCCCTACATAAGACTCTATGCTGATAGCTTCAGATTCTGTGTCTCCCTCTCCCTCTGCCCTTCCCCTGCTAATTCTCTCTCTCAATCTCTCTTAAAATAAATAAACATTAAAAACAGAAAATATTTTAGTTTGAGGTTCTGAAGTACCTTGATGGCTTTTTTTAAAATTCATTTTGTTTGTAGAGCTTCTGGAGGGTCTTATAATCCAGGAACCTGTTCCTTCCATTCTACAAAACATTCTTGCATTTTATCTTAAATTGTTCAATCCCATCTACTTTTTCTGTTACTATAGAAATTTCTGTTAGTCAGACATTTGACTTCTAGGATTGACTTCTTTACACTCTTATCTTTTGTTTCCTAATGTTCATATCTTACATTTCTCTTTACTCTCTTGGAAATTTTCTTTACCAACTTCTCACAGTGTTATATTGAACCATATATTTTATTTTTAATATCTTGAATTTTCATAAGCTATTTATTCCTCTCTAATTATTGCTTTTGTGTATAGCTAATATTTTTTAATTCTTTCTGGACTATAACTTTTCTCAGTTTTCTTATTTATTATTTTTTAAGAATTGTGTTTCCCACATTGTTTTTGTTTTATCTGAGTTATTTTTACCAAGCAAATAAGTATGTAAATAAGTTAGTGACAATAAAAATAATTAGATAAAGCATCTACCATATGCCATACGCAACATTCTTGCCTTTATGAGTGTTCATCATGTGGTGGGGAAAAGGGACAACGAATATACAAATATATCCAAATATCAGCATAGCAATTAACATACGGAGAAAAATGAATTCAAGTAAAAAAACAGAAAACCCAGACGTGGGTCATGGGAGGAGTGTAAACAATATATCTCACATTATTTTGTGTTTAACAGGGTCCCGACTAAAGTATAGGAGTGAATAGAGCCTTTTCTTAGAAGTCTGGTGATCTCTGGTTGTTCTTTCAGAGCAAAGAGGAGAAACTAAAGTTGTGATGCATTAGTGGGATAGTCAGCTAGTATCCTTCACATATGATGACTGGGCGGTGCCTTCCAAATGCTACATCTGTATGGATCTGTAGGACTTTGTTCTCGGTCTACCAGTCTACTTATGGGGTAGAGTAGGCACCTGACTTTAGCATGTCTGGGCTTAACTGGGAAGGAGTTGCTGGTTTTGCTGCACTGTATGAACTTCCCCCCCCCCCCCCCCCCCCCCGGTAGGCAGTCTTTATCAATCTTCATTCTCATGTGTTCAGAAATTTAGCTCATGATTGCCTATACCTCAAGAGTCCCATCTGTCCAGAGAATAAGTCTGGTCATACAGATTAAAGGGAAAGCCCAGGACAGTCTAATTGCTTCTTGAACAGATTATTTAGTGTATTCCCATTTTCAGTCTTGTACCTTACACCCTCCATCTACTTCTAAATCCTCACTTTTGAAGGGTTTTATAGGTCAAATCTGTAAACTGGAACCCTTCTCTGCATGTTCATAATAAGCTAAATGTTTTTCCACTCTGCTAGGTGGCTTGCCAAATCTCCATCTACTTTCTATCTTCCAGAAACTGATGACACTTCTTACTCTTCCCTTTTTCTATTCTCTTTCATTGTTGGTTTATAAATTTTTATTCTTTACTGTCACTTTGGAGGAGTTTGGGGATGAACTATAAGTAAGTTAGTATCTTCAACCAGCAATCATTAACTGGACGATTCCTGGCATTATCTTATATTCTCATTTATCTTCCTGTAGATATTTGAACATAAAACTTTGTTTTTTCTATGTGGATTATTTTAAGCACAGAATGTAAATTCCTTGTTGTAAAACAGACAAGAAAGTTCTCCCCAAAGTTCCCTTTTCAATGCAACAGAAATTTCTGTGTGAGCTGTTCCGTGTATAATCAATATGTTATTTAATTCCCATATATTTTATAAGTTTGAGCTCAAAATTAAAAGAACTTTTGAGACAAAGAACAAGTCTTGATAGCACAAAAGAAGACAGAAACCTAGAAACTGACTTGTGCATTCTGGATGGATACATATTGGAAAACATGAAAAAATGGTCTCATAATTGTAGGATTTAAAAGTTTTTAATCTAAAGAAAACTTTCATAATTATATGTTCAGATCAGTATGATAACAAAAAACCCCTTTGTATCAATATACTTATTCATGTCTCTTAGTAAATCACTAAAAAGTTTAATTTAAAGGACCCCATTATTGGTCATGCCAATTTTCATAATAACAGGGTCTGATGTGTTACATGAAAGCTGTTATTAGCACTAAAAAGTTGTTTCTGGCAGGGACTATATGCATTCAGGTAAACACAAGAAGCCTAATTGCTCAAGAAATAGTAAGCATTTGATTAAAAAAAAGTTGACAAGCGAATGAGAAAAAGATACTAGTAATATCTCAGAATTTCAATAGAAAGCTAACACTTTCACAGCTTTATGGCATTTGAGGAAGAGAATATATGCATATACCTGAGAATATATTGTAGAGATTAGAAGGTGGAGGGTGGGAGAGAAATTTTGCATTGCAGCTTTAAAAACCTGAAATGTTTTCTTAGATTCTTGGAGTTTTCTATTACATCTTCTTTTGGAATAAGAATATTGAAAATTGATATGTTCTCATGTCTAGACTGCATTATTATCAGAAAGGCTAGAAGCTGCACTTTGTAATAAATGGCAATTAGGTTATAGTTGGCAGCATTGTTGCTAACACATATTAAATTATTCATTTACTATATGCAAAGCATTCTATGAGGCCATAAAAATGAAAAGTGATGTGAGATGTGATCCCTAACATTATGAGGCTTATTGTCTCTCTTTGAAGATAAGGTATAAAGAGGAAATGTATGGAGGTTCCTCAAAAAGTTATAAAATAGAGCCACCCTATGACACAGCAATTGCACTACCAGGTATTTAACCAAAGGAAACAAAAATGCTCATTTGAAGGGGCACAATGTTTATAGCAGCACTATCAATAATAGCCATATAATGGAAAGAGCCCAAATGTCCATTGACTGATAAATGGATAAAGAAGACATGGTATATGTATACAATGGAATATTGCTCGGCAATCAAAAAGAATGAAATTGCACCATTTGCAACAATGTGGATGGAACTAGAATGTGTTATGCTAAGCAAAATGAGTCAGCCAGAGAAAGACAACTAGCATATGATTTTAACCATATGTGGAATTTAAGAAACAAAACATATGAATATAGGGGAAGGAAAAGAAAAATAAGATAAAAAGAGAGGGGGACAAACCATAAAAGACTCTTCTTTTAAAATATAATTTATTGTTAAATTGGTTTCCATACAACACCTAGTGCTCATCCCAAGTGCCCTCCTCAATGCCCATCACCCCTTCCCCCCTCCCCCACCTCCATCAACATTCAGTTTGTTCTCAGTATTTAAGAGTCTCTTATGGTTTGCCTCCCTCCCTTCTGAAACTTTTTTCCCTCTTCCCATATCACACGGTTTTCTGTTAAGTTTCCATAAAAGACTCTTAAATACAGAGAACAAACTGAGAGTTGCTGGAGAGAGGGCAGGTAGGCGATGGGCTAAATGAGTGATGGGCTTTAAGAAGGGCACTCCTTGGGATGAACATTGGGTGTTATATAAAAGTGATGAATCACTGAATTCTACTCCTGAAACCATTATTACACCATATGTTCACTAACTTGGATTTAGATAAAATGAAAAAAAATAAAATTAATAAATAATATTTTAAAAAGGAGGAAATACAACAGTACAAGTAAGCATTTGAAAAGTACCTGAAGACTGTGGACAATCTATCCACAGGAATTTGGAGAGTGTGATGTCTGTGTATTCTAGAAGGACAGTGTCCTAGAGATGGAAACTCTAGCTGGGTCCTGAAAAAAGTTTAGTCTTAGATCGGCCAACAGCCCTTGGAGTTGGGGTTGGGGGAAGATCATTTTAAGTAAAGGACCCAAATAATCAAAACTGCAGAGCCATGAGTATTTGTATATTTAAGAACTTGTATATTTAAGTAGCCTTAATTTTATGAGGTGAAAGTTTGTGAGAAGTAATAGTGTAATATTGCTTTGGAAGATCTTGATCTAGGACTAGATTGGGCAGAGATTTAAATGCCAGAATAAACATCCTGGTTTACTGAAAGACTTTTGATCAACAACAAGATATCAACACTGTCAAACATGAATGCGGTGGTTTTGCATTCTGTAGGATTGGGGCGGGACAAGACAGGAACTAAGAAGAGAACTGTACAGGCATTGTTTAAAACAATCGTCATAATGGAGGTAAAGACTCATCCTTTAAAATTCAAATGCTTGACCTTGTTCATCCCATACCATTGTCCTGACCTCTACAAGACTCCAGGGAGGATGGATCAAAATCACAGCTTTTGGAAGTCAGTGGAAGAATGGGAACAAGTTAGCATTCTCCTCTCTTTTACTTTAAAACATACTTCTGGTGATGATATTAGAAGAATGCCAGCAAGCACATTTAATAGAAAGAAGTAAGTTTTAACAACAAAAATACTCTAAGAGGTCAAAATTTATTAATAAAAGCATGCATATTTAGTTGTCAGGACTCAAGGAAGTAGTTAGGAAACCTTGTAATTGAATGATATTCTGTATTAACTGATGATGCAAGAGATGAGATAGTGGGGAAGGTTATATTTGACACCAAGTATCACTTTTTTCAACGAACTCTTAATTATTTACAGCCAATATACAATGTAAACTGTGTTACAGTTTGAAATATCACCAGAGAGCATCACTCTATATCTTATTGCCAATATGTACATATGGATATCAATTCATAGGAAACCCTGAAAATTTCTTAAAAATTATCACCATCCATGTCTTATTTCCTGTTGGTGAACTTAATAGTCTAGCCCTAAATATAGCTGTATTTTTCTTTTAAAATATGCATAGATCTATGCAGATTTACAGATAAAAACCCCAATGCTAAATTTATCCTGGTAACTTATGAAAATCAGTGAAAGCAAATTATATTCTTCAAGATGTCAAGAAGAAGCTGAGAAAATATGGATTTGTGAAGATAAGTAAAATTACAAATACATTTTATTTAACAGGCTGAATGAATGTTGCATATGTAGGAATGCAGCCCACAACATAAGGAAGTTCCTATCTACCAGCTTCCAAATCCAAAGATGTGATTCATCCTATTATATGTTGAACTTAAGGGAAGGAGATGGGGCATCGGATATACACCTGTGCCCTTTCTTTTAGAATCTTCAGCAATGGGAAACTTTGAGATTTGGATGCATATGGGCCATAATTCAATGTAATAGCATTGCTGGTGTTAACTCCAATTTCTAGTTCCTGTCAAGACTTATTGAAGAGAAGAGTTTTACAAATATTTCTGGAGCATGGAAAACATTTGCAACCATGGCTCCAGAAACAGATGAGGAAAGTCCAGTGGGATTTGGATTGTTAAAATTTAGAGTTTTAAAAACAAAATGTGTTTATTTTCACAATATAGGAAAATTCACTAAAGATTTAATATAAAATGTTTAAAGTTCATTGCTATTGTATATTTTTATTTTTTCTTGCCTGAAAACAGGTTTCTCATGTCTGTGTTCCAACAAAGCCTATTATTTCACTTTTCTAAATTGTATCCTGACTGCCTTCTTAGTCCAGATAAATGTTTTATGTTATCTAACAATTGGTCTGCACTTTCTGCATTCTGAGCATTGCTGCAAAAAAACTCATTTTAATAAAATCCTCCTCAATACCTCCTATTAACATCCTATACATCTCTCTGCATTTAAATTAATACGTTGGGCTACTCCTTCTAAGAAGCTTTTCCTGATTAACTCCATTTCTTTTTGAGCACCACAATATTATACCTAGTACATCTTTATATATGTATATGAATAGCAATATTATCTTGGTTAATTGCTTTCTTCTTATGGGTAAAGGAGTTTGTTAAGTCCCAAATATAGTCACTGTTCCTGCTCAATAAAATACGTATTAAGTCTCAACTGAAGAAGAAAGTTTGCATCTGAACTATAGAGAATTTCATTTTAATGTGATCCTTGTAATGTTCTGAAAGAGACGGAAAGAGAAAGAGACAAAAAGGGAAAACAAAGAAGGAAGGGAAAATAATTCAATACGGAAGCCTCTATGCTAATGTTAAAGTTAATTGAACCTCCAGGCTCAAAAGTCCTATTTTTTTTTAACCTTCTAAAGTTAGGACTCATCAGCTATGAGTAGGATCTAAGTTTGGCAAAATGAGTTTTTCTCTCTTTCACACCCTTACTAGCAGATGCTAGAGGCAGAATTTTCTCAGCTGGTTACAATAATGAAAGATCAACTTCTCACTGACTTTATAGTTTTCCATGTATTGAAACCTCTTCAGGCAGCTTTTCCTGCTGTTTTCTCACTTCCCGTTTGTTCCCTCCCTGCAGGTATCTTTTCCCATCTTGTGAGTGTTCCTTTCCTGTCTAAGATCTTTGAAAAGTGATCTGCATTCACTCGAGGGACTTAAGAAGGCAAAAAAACAGGTTAGCTATTTCGGGAGGATGTTACTGCCATTTTAGCACTCACCTGAAGGCCACCATTTCATTTGCTTATAAAGGATATATATGTGGATTTTTAATTGGCATGGAGGCACACAGGTGCTGATGATCTCGATGGCTTGGAAATGTTTAAGGAACACTGAAATATCCTTCTTAATAGTTCCCCACCATTACTGCCAGTCATCATCCCACCTACATGTGTAGCCCACCCCCACTACCGACAATGACATTTTCCCAAGGTCAGAAATTCTGACTTGGATAGCATCTGTGCTTGCCTCCAAGGATGTTAGATTGTCAAGAATTGAACTGGGAGCCTAATTTCATTTTGATCCATAGTTCAAAATGTCTCCTGGTTAAAGTTGTCACCAGAGATGCAAATAGAGTCTTAATGTTCTTTCCTCTCTTCATTCATTCTCTTGGAAGAGAAGAGATCATGAGAAAGTGACCCCCCCCCAAAATGGTAGCAAGATAGAAAAGGAGCCAAGTGTTAGTGTTATTGATGATGGGCTTCACAGTCATGTTTTAGTTATTGAGAATAACTATAAATGGAGATGAATGAAATATACTAGTCAATAGAAATTTTCTCTATAAAATCTCCATATATCTTTTCATCTGGAAGATAAGTATGCCTCCTAGTCTATTGTAAATTCAGCAACTTATTGTTAAATTTAAGACCATATACACTGCAAAAAGAATATGCATTCAACAACAACACTTAGAGGTAGGGGTTACTATCCTCATTTAACAGAAGGAAAGAAAATGAGACTGAGAGCACATTTATAATTCTATCAAGTTATTTTTTATTTAGGATAAAACTACATTTCAAACCTATTTTTGTCTGACTTTATCCCTTCTCACTGGACCCAGTTACTTCTTAGGAACCTTTTTTCGGTCACCCAATAGATCATTGCCAAAACATGATATTAGGCATTCTTTAAGAGAATGTACTAGAATAAAAAATTGCAGACACATACTTCATACAACTTACTTCAAAAATTTCCAAATGCTACTCAGAAACCTACTCAGCGCTATAAGACCTTGACATGTCCTCTTAGGTGATTTGTCAGCTCTAGTCCAAAATTCATTGTACCTTGCATTTATAGAAGAGTTATATTTGCCATGCATTTGGATGATGAAGCTTTTAAAGATATTTTAGTTTATAAAGTTATTCTCATGATAGAATTTTTTTTAAGTAGTAAGATTTGTTTCTGTCTAGTTTTATCCTGGCAAGTACATAGATCAATACTGCTTAGAATTTGTGGAGACAAATATAAATAAACCTCTAAGTCTAAATAAAACACCTTTAAGTGTATGTACCTATTTCATTTGGATTGCTTCCAAAATGCTCTTTGCAGCTTTTGTAACACACAAGGCCAAGAAGCTACTGGTGGAAAGGTCGTTGGCTTGAAGAAAACATTAAGAAACAGAGAAAAATACTTTTCATCACTTTTAGAGAGAGAGAGAGAGAGAGAGAGAGAGAGAGAGAGAGAGAGAGAGAGAGAGAGAGAGAGGGAGAGCACTTAGTTCCTTAGTCTGCTTCAGGAAGAGAGGATATTCCCCCCAAAAGTGTAAGCGAAGGCAGAATTAGAAGTTGGAGACACAAAAATGCGGGAAAGAAACACTTCAATCACTTTGTTGCAATGCTGGAGAAATGAGAGTGGAGCCTTAGTTCATTAGACAGTCGTTCCTTCTAGAAATGGTGCTGCTCATGTAGCGGCATCCCCTCACAACCTACTTCTATCTAGAAGATGGGCGTCCTTCCATTTAATTTTTTTCATTTTGCCTACAAAACGGAGGTATCATTTTCAAAATATTATTTTCTATTTATGGATGATTCTCTTAAGAGTATAAAAAATGAGTTGAGAAGTTTTGAAAAGAAATAGCTTAATAATTTACCTTCCCAAGGTGGTTATTCACACCCATAAGCCAAGGAGCCATTAATTTATACACACTAGCACATCCAAGATGAAATGGGAAATCACAGAGAAAAACATTGTGGTATAATTTTAAGTTACAGGTGGATTTTGTTAAGCTACTGCAATAAAGGAATAATAAAATGGCCAGCTACTTTTCAGTGAGCATAAGGAACTGTGTGATATCTCATGTTCTCACATACCTAAGGGATCTTTATAGCTTTATGATCAGACTGTTTTGGGCTTTGTATCTGAAAACAGACAATGATAAAATTGCATCCTGACACTGTATCAAGGGTAGTTGTGGCAACTGAAAATCAAGTCGTGGGAACCTTGAGAGAATTTTGGTTGAATTCTCTGGAAAAGAATTGTCTTCATATAGTTAAAGAAATATCAAAGGTCAGAGTGATAAGACTCATCATTTATTATTAACTCCAGGGAGACAGCCCAAGGTTCAAGTTGATGAATTTATCTGGAAGGTAAGCCTGATACACCCTGAAGGAATACAAGTGCACACAAATAGAATGGGTGGTGTTCCAAGTAATGAAGTCCTATGGCTAGTGGTGGTTGTGCAAAGGTTGGATGGCCCTTTGAGTGAAGAGTTGTACTTAACAACTTATAGTCTCTTCCCTCAAAATGATTCTGTGATTATATGAGTAGAGATCAAGGATCACACATGATATGATTTTCTGTTGCCTAGGTTTATTCAGTGCCACTTAAATGGACAGGGGAATGTAAACTTCTGAAGTTCATATGAAAGAACTTAGAAAAATACTCTATAATTTAAGACTACAAATGACTAGTTTATGCTCAGCTGTTAAAAATCTGCCTCCACGGACAACTACTCATTTTGGCTCTGAAATACTACACTATGCTGTATTTGACAATGGTTACATATAAATTCTCAGCATCAGGGCACTTAGAGAATCTCTTTAGGAGTATCAAAATCACTTAAACACTCTTGTGAAAAGGAGCAATTTTAATAAATTTTCACCAGTGATTGCTCATAGCTACTACAATCAAGGGAGTGACTTGAATTTACACAATGAATCTGAAACGATTCCCACAAAAATCCATGCAATCTAAGAATTTAATCGTTAGAATATCTAAAAGTTCACTTACTGTTATAGAAAATAGCCACATGATTTTGAGTAACTTCACACTTAAGAAAATTCAGTCACAAAGGAATGGAAATTTATTGTGAATCCTGAGGCTAAACTCAAACCTGATGTGTCTGACTCTTTTCAGTCTAATATGTAGTAATTAATTTTACTGGATGCTACATTGTCGCTTAGCATGGATTGAAGCTTTAGTTTTTATTAACTGTATAATTTGGTTTCTCCCTAGTTGAGTTCATGTTAATCATTCTCCATAAAGAGAGATATATGTGCCTGTCTGAGACCATGGAGAATAAGAAAAAAGGAAAAAGAAAAATATTTTATGTTCAGGAATATTTTGAAAGAGCTCATGTAATTCATAGGAATTTCCTTCTTTTTTTTTCTTCTTCTGGTCTAAATTATCCAGGTAATTATGTAATTTCTCTGCTCTGTTTGCCAATAGCAACACAGTAGAGGTGGTGGGAAAAGTAAAGACTGTGAATAAGAAGATAGGAGCTCATGACCATGGGCGTCATTCTCAATATTGCTTTTTCATTCAGTAATACAGAAGAGATAATGACCATCCCTTTTCAGGTAATTGAGTACTAGAGAAGTAAAATGGGAATTGTTACCTTTAATGAGGATGAATTTGGTCTTAGTGGTAAAGCTCTGTAGGGTATTGAAATAATGAGATTTCTGATGATTTGTAATTATTAACCATTTTCATCAGAAGAATCCTGCCTTTGACTGAGGATTAGCACACAGTTGAGAACCCTTTCTCATTGCTTTACGATACTTTCCACTATAGCGTAGGACAATCTTGACATACTTTTACATTATTATTGCCCAGATCCTGTTCCTTGGTTGCTCCACTTTGTCCACAGTCCACTCCCAGCCTATACCCCTTTCTTCACCTCTCCTTAAGTGTAAGGAGTCTATATTTGCCTGTATATGTTTCCAAACATACTATTGGCTGACTTGTTCTGCTCTTGACCTTCTTTCCACAGGAACCTAACACCCCAGACTCCATATGGAAATGTAGTACCTATGTGAAATAAGATACTCGGTCCTGCCTGTGTGTCCTGACATAAAGATTGGCTTCAGGTCCTGGGCCTTACAGTCCTTCTGTGCCAACAGCTTTTCAAGACCCAGAGCACCTAAGCATAAACCCTGGAGTCTAAATATATTCAATAACTAATTACTGGTATAAGTATCTCTTGAATATGACAAGTATCTAATATAGTTTCTGAATTGCATATTGAAATCAATAGATTTCATGTACATATAATGAATGTATTGTGGTCACGTGAGCTCTTTAAAACTAGGTTTAACATTTCTTCTTGACTAAAATGGATTTCTGGAAAGTCTAAGAGTTTTTGCAATATCTTAATGCTGGAAAATTTTTGATGTATATCAGATTTAAACCATAAACAAAGAGAGGCTAGAGGAATTGAATAAGAAATTGTATTCAATTAGATTAATGACTACAAGTACGTTTATCTTTACTTCTCTTAAGCTCCAGGGTATTGTTTTCTTCTTCAGTGTAACAGAAAACAATATTTCTCCTGTACATATGGGTAAAGTATTTCTTCCCATGGGCCTAAATATGTAAGGAAAAAATCTTGATTCACTAGTTTTGGGGGGTATAATTTGAGATGGGAAATAGTATTAAGTATGAATTTTGGGGCGAGTTAAGTCTGATAGAAATCATTTCAGAACCTTCCAGAGGCAAATGATAAACTGCTTATCAGTGTTTGAGGAAAATGCCTAAAATTGCAAAAGTTAGTTTTGGGGGCAAAATCCCTTGAAAGTGGGAAGACAGAAGTTCTGATTCTGTTCTGAACTTCTGTCCCCCTCCTCTCTGTGAGATTGTTATGTCCCTGGGGCTTACTTCTTAGACCCAAGGAATTAAAAGAAAAGTAAAAATACTTATTTCCCACTCTTGAGCTTTACAGAGATGAGAAAGAATTTCACTTCATCCTTCCTCAGGAAAAAGGATAGGAGAAATAAACCTTCCACATCTCTCTTTCCTCTTCGCCTCATCACTTCCGCCAAGAGTGACTTATCTGATGGCTAGGTTTGGGAAGGAGATTGAGCATGCTCAGGTCAGTCATACGCCTCTTCTTATTTGGAGCCAGCTTATCAGCAGAATGCACACACAATTTTTCTAACTTCACAGGGTAAAACAGGAAGTCACATGCTATATCTTCTTTATAGCAATATTTATATGGATATCTTACAAAGATATATTCATATTTTATATGAACTTATGCCTGGAACTTATGGCTGGAATCTGAATGATACAAACTGTAGACTAGAACATGGAAACAGGAAACTATTGGGGAAAAGTCTACACTACTCAAAGGGCTCACAACACCCCATAGCTCACTTTTTAAAAAATTTTTTAAATGTTTGTTTTTAATTTATTCTTGAGAGACAGAGAGAGACAGCATGAACAGGGGAGGGTCAGAGAGAGAGGGAGATACAGAATCTGAAGCAGGCCCAGGCTCTGAGCTAGCTGTCAGCACAGAGCCTGATGTGGGGCTTGAACCCACGAACCATCAGATCATGACCTGAGCCGGAGCCAGGACGCTTAACCAATTGAGCCACCCAGGCACCCCATATAGCCCTCTTTTGAGGATTGCTGAGTTGGGGACCCAAATCCCTGTCCACCACTGACTGGATGATGAATATCAACCTTTTACTAAATAAGGATCAACAGAACAAGTTGGATCCTGTTTCTTGTCTAGGTTAAACATAGTACATTTAGATAAATTTAGCTGTATATGACTAAAATATCCATCTTCAAGTCATTTACAGTATTCCAAATATGCCTTTGTTCCTGAAAACCTGAAAGTGCATGACTATTTCATGAAAATTAACTAAAACTATAGTTCTCCAATATAACAGAGGCCATCATTGTAAAGGGTAAAATGATAAGACATGATTATAGTCTTCAAAGACTGTACAATCAGACACACAGTCAATATAAGTAATTATTACATCATAAGATAAAATGTGTCTGTAACCTTAGTAAAGATTAAACAAACAAAACCCCACTTTTGAAGTTAAGGTCACATCCTGTTGTGTTATTATGAAAGGCTTAATAATGGAGTTGATATTTTAAGTGGACCTTGTAGGACAGACATTTAAGTAGGAAGAGATATGAGAGAGAATTATACTCAAAGCTACAAAGTGAGCAAAAGAATTTAGGGGCACCTGGGTGGCTCAGTCAGTTAAGCGTCTGACTCCTGATTCAGCTCATCATTGTGAGACTGAGCCCACATTAGGCTTAGGGCTGGGCATGAAGCCTGCTTAGGATTCTCCCTCCCTCTCGCTCTGCACCTGTCCCTTGTTCAAGAGTGCTCTCTCTCCCTCTCTCTCTCTCTCTCTCTCTCTCTCTCTCTCTCTCTCAAAAAAAAAAAGAAATTTAAAAAGGAAATATTTAAGAAATGGTGAGGAGGTCTATGAAGCAACATGGTTTGCTTTGCATATGTGTATGCATGCGTGTGATTATTTAAGAGTGGAGAGGCACAAATGTGTGTGTGTGTCCAAACATGAATGTGTGTAAATGCATGTGTGTGTGTGCATGTGTGTGTGTGTGTGTGTGTGTGTATGCACAGGCCCCCTGGGATGGTCACTGTGGGGTGGGGAGGCAGTGAGTGGGGTGGGCCATAGGGAAGATGAGGGTCATGGGGCCCTAAAGCAGAAACAGCTGAGATGACTGAGTACCTTGGGGCCAATGGAGCATCATTTTGGTTATAATACCCATTAGCACCCAAGACTTTTGCACAAGCTAGGAAGCCAGCTTGGGCGATTGAGGATTTAGACTTGCACTGCACAAGGAAAGGTGAAAAATGGAGACAAACATATGATGACAGCTTTATAGATATTATCTCATTTCATTTTCATTACAATGCTTTGGAGTAAACATTCTCACAAGGGGTGAGAGAAAACTGAAACTGAGTAATTAAGTGACTTGCTAAAAGACAAGTAGGACCTGCAGGGAACTCATGCTTGTCTTACTCCAAAGTTACTGGTTTCTCCCCAATATCAGAGACTTCCAAATTTTAATTACTAGCATACTTTCATCCTTGGTTTGCCTTATCACCACTTGTATTCGTTTCTGAATATTTTTCTTGTAATTAAATTACACTTTAAATTTCTCATAATTATTTATTTTGGAAAGGAAATCCATTAAACTATTTGATATGCTAGTGATGCTTTTTTTAAAAAAATCAAATTTAGAATTCTTGTGTAACATAGAATCCTCTAGCTAGCACATGATAAGGTATCTTTTGTAATAAAAAGCCCATTCTCCCCCCAGCCCCGAAGATTCTGGCCTGGCTTAGCTCGGAATGAAGACACAGGGCTTAGTAAGCAAAATTAAGATTGCATTTCAGATCTTCACTTCAGGCAGATGCTTTGGAGCAGGGTACAACCCACACAGCTTTATGTGGTGGCCCTGAATAGGCTCATTAAATTTTAAAAACCTGCCTGTCCATCTGCCCCCAGAAATAATCTAGCACTATTTTAGAAATACTGCATTTCACAGTATAAGAGGGGGCCATCAGTTGTCTTCATTATCCGTGAATTCCCCTTTTTGACTTCTACTTATGTATGGGAAGCATTTAATGAGGCATGAGGCATTTCACAGAATGGATTTCCTGGGTGTTTAACACAACTTTAAATGCATGTTAGATGGATGGATTTACACACTTGGATATGTAAATGCTGCTTCTTTGGTCCACGAATCTCCACTGTAATAATGTTGATGATAAGAGCTCAGGTATCCAGGACCTGCCCTTGATATGATTATGTCATGACTCCATGATTCATTTGCTGCATACTTTATCAGAAGTTTTAGAGTTCCATCAGTTCAGAGATGATCTCAACATTCCCACAAACTCAGCAGAGAGCTTTTCGAATGAGGCTCCTGGAATCTGGCCCTTCACCTCCACTTTTATCCCATTTGCTGTATTCTTACTTAGTTCAGACCCTGGCAATTACCTCTTCTTTAGATATTCATGCAGAAAGCAAACAGTATTCTTTTTTTCTGTATTTGAATAGTAACAAAAATAAAGTAAATCTGATTATAATCATTACTTTTTTAAAGAAGACAATGTATTACAGTAGAAGGAGTGCGGACTTAGGAATAAGACACACTTTGAATCTGGCATTAGATGATTTCTAACTGTAATCTTAGCTAAGTTAATTAACCTTTCTGTCTTCCTCTTTAAAATGTAGATAATACTTTTAAGGTTTTGTGTCGGAACAAATAACAAAAACAACTACAGCACAAAGTGAGTGCTCAATGAAAATAATTTCTTTTCTCTTTTCATAATAACTTTAAATTGTTAAAAGTAAGTGAGATAAGGTATTCAAGTGTTTTGAAAAATGCTTTTGCTCAACCACTGGATCCTATCCAACTATTTGGTATTATTGAACAAACTGGCTATTTCCTGCTTGCAACAATTTCAAGCAACTGCTTCTGCCCAGATGAAAAAAAAACCAAACGACTATGATTTCACATTCTTGAGTCACAAAATCTAGCATTTTTCTTCCCTTGGGACTAGGGTCACAGCTTCCATGAAGAGAGGCATCTGCTGTGGCTGTGAGGAAAACTTTGCTTAAGAAACTGACATGGGGGCACCTGGGTGGCTCAGTCGGTTAAGAGTTCAGCTCAGGTCATGATCTCACAGTTTGTGAGTTTGAGCCCCATATCAGGTTCTGTTGTGACAATGTAGTGCCTGCTTGCGATTCTCTCTCTCTCTCTCTCTCTCTCTCTCTCTCTCTCTCTCTCTCTCTCTCTCAGAATAAATAAATAAAGTTAAAATAGAAGCTGACATGTAGTTAAGTCTTCTAAATAACTGCTGCCCGTACAGTTTAAGCAGATTTTTAAGAGAGAATGTGTCCCAGGGAAAGAAAGAAATTATGTCCAACTATGGCTTTGTGATATATGTTTAGACTCTTTGATGATTGTATTTAGTCCCTAAGTGGAATGAAGGAAACCATCCTGTCAGGAAGACAGAAGAGGCAAACGCAAATCAATATTGCAGAGGATGCTCAAGGAAATGACTTTTCTTCCTACGTGGTATTTTTGATATGTGAATGATACATCTTAACAATTTAACTCTCTTGCTTTAGAGCAAAATAAATATGCAAAAACTAGATTTGAGGAAGCTAGAAGTTAAGATTGGAAATTTTAAGAAATTCAGCAATACAAATGAGCCAGTAGAGTCTATGTAAATGACCCAGTGAGATTTAAATTCACACAATGATGAATTATTCCTAATTAAATAACCATTTGCTCGGGTGATATTTTCAGATTCAAGCCTCTGATTTTAACAGCTACCTATTCTGATTCAAGACAAGCAAATACACACCACAAACAGACACAAACTTTTTGAGAACTACATATTGCCTGTATTAAAAGTCCTATATAAAACGTGTAATTCTGTTCCCTGCTTCTGAGAAGGTGCAGAGAATAAATAATATCCTGGCTCTAATTTATAAGACTTCCTCATTTGGGATTTTGAAAGCAACGAAGTTTTACCAATAAGCAGATCAAAAGGTTGAGTTTAGCTTTTGCTAGATGTTTGCTAAAATAATTTCCAATCATCCCACCATTTCATGACAGGATAAAAAAATTGGTATTTAAGCATTGGAACTGAGCTCATTTCTTCTCTAATTTGTATAATCCTTAGAGTTTTAAAGCCACAAAAGAGCTCAGAAATTATATTATTTGTTGGTAAGTAACAGAACTAGATAGAAGTCCCAAATCTTCTAAATTTTATTGCATTTTTTAAACACTTTTATTCTTCTAGTGTAGGCAAATGATGCACTCTCGTCCGGTTGACCTTATAGAGATCCTCATTTAAACAACATGCCCTTCCATTTTTTCTTCTTTTCTCTAACATTAGAAACATACTATGGTTACTTTTATTGAGCCCTTAGACTGAAGTCTGCACCTAACATAAGAGTCCAGGGAAGTTTTCTGCTCTTTAGAGGTCGTAACGGGGTATAGGTTATTATTACTTGACTGATATCCTTTTCTCCTTCTTTTGATAATAGGAATTGCCTTTCCATGTGACGTTAAGTTGACCAATCACAGTACTTCATCCTCCTAAACACAGTGATTTATAAAAAGGAAAGCCCTGTTTCAAGTATGGACAATCAGAGTCTATTTTGAAGGACTGAAATGGACCTCAGAAAAAGCGTCTGTATGTCTCTTTCTAAGACTGAATATACTGAAGACTGAGAAAGTCTGCAAAGATCTATAGGCATCTCTCCTCCAATATCGGGGGTATGTCTGGGAGTGAAGCAATAACACACACACACACACACACACACACACACACACACACACATCAGAAAACAGTAGAAAAGGCACGACAAATTCAGTTTTTCTTCCTTTTTTTAAAAAGAAATTAAATTCTTATATCTTTGGATTCTGCCAATCCCGAAATTAGATACACAAGCTTAGAGTTTCCAGTTCATGAGTCAATACCTTCCTTTTTTTTTTTTTTTTTTTTTTTTTTTTTTTTGGCCCTAGACCAGATTGAGTTGGGTTCTTATCCCTTGGATTTAAAGAGTTTTAATATAGGAGCTCTTGCGTGGTTCTGTTAAGTATCCCACTCTTGATCTCACAGTTCATGAGACTGAGTCCCTCATTGGGCTCTGAGCTGAGAGTGTGGAGAATGTCTCTCTCCCTCTCTCCCTCTGCTCCTCCCCTGCTCATGCTCTGAGTCTCTCAACAATAAGTAAATAAACTATAAAAGAATTTTAATACAATGTTATTCTTTATTTGCATCCTCAAATTTTCTACAGCCAATTGCACTTGTTATTACACACAGCCATCTTTCTTTACAACTCTAAGATCTAAAGAATCATGCTTCTTTCCATGTCCTTTATAACTTATATTTTAATGTTTAATAATGTGCCCTGAGGAATTAGTTTTGGTCTTCTGCTGATAAGCCATACATTCTTAGGGGGTTTCCTGTTCTCACAACTGAGTGTTTTCCTTCTCTACAGATGATATGTCCATCCCACTCCTTCCCCTGAAGCTTACTCGTGCATGTGACTCGCCGAAGAAAGGTTCTAAAGTGAAAACATTAAACAAGTTTTATTTCCCAAGATAAAAACAACTAGAAATTGGGGAACAATGAGCATTGTTGTGGGTGAAATGATGTCCCCTTCACATATATCCATGTTTGAACCCCCAGAACTTGTGAATGTGACCTTATTTAGAAAAAAGACCTTTGCAAATGGAATTGGATTAAGGATCTTGAGATGAAACCATCTAGGTTATTTGGGTATGCTCTGAATCCAATGAGAAGTGTCCTTATAAAAGCCAGCAGAAGAGACACAGACAAACAGGAGAAGACAATGTGGACTGTGTCCACAGGACTATGCCCAAGGAATGTCTGGAGCAAGCAGAGCTGGAAGAGGAAGGAAGGACTCTTTCCTAGGGTCCAGGGAGGGAGGATGGCCCTGCGATATCTTGATTTCAGAAGACTACCTCCAAAAGTGTGAGAGAATAAATTTCTGGGGTTTATGGTAATTTTTATGGAAGTCACAGGAAATTAATATAAGGATATAAAACATACATGTGAAAATCAATTACTTCAGAACCAATGAATAGGTATTATGTATGTATGCATTTATTTATTTTTGAGAGACAGAGAGAGAATGCAGAGAAGGGGCAGAGAGAGAGATAGAAAATTCTAAGCAGGCTCTGCTCTGTCAGCACAGAACCCAATGTGGGGCTTGAACTCACAAACTGTGAGATCATGACCTGAGCTGAAATCAAGAGTTAGATCCTTTATGGGCTGAGCCACCCAGGCATGCCTATAGGTTGTTATTTTTCTCATTGAGGTTCCCAGAATGGGCCATGGTCCTGGATTGCCCTGGGAAAAGATTAATTCTGGACGAAGAAGAAAAAAGGTAAGTGGATGCAAAGCAGAGATGAAAGGGAATTGCCTCTAGCCAGAGTTGGGACCAGTTTTCAAATATAAACAAAGTCTTATTTGGGGATCTCTTCTCAAATTCTTTACTAGGAGAACAATATTTTCTCTTCCAATAAAATTGGTAATATTTTCTTGAGGCAGTGATATATAGTAAAAGGTGCATGAACTCCATAATTAAGGCAGGTCTGGGAGCAAATTACAGCTTTAGCCACAGCTCTGGGATCTTAAACTGTCTCTGATCCAATCAGAGAAAATAAGACGTCAGATCTCTCTGAGAAAGAAACTCTTGCTCTCCTCTTTTTGTTTTTTTGAAATTTTATTTTATTTTATTTTTTTTACTTTATAAAGTTTCATATTTTTTTAACAATGCAATTATTTTCCATCATTTACAATA
Organism: Suricata suricatta; assembly: GCF_006229205.1. Taxonomy (NCBI): domain Eukaryota; kingdom Metazoa; phylum Chordata; class Mammalia; order Carnivora; family Herpestidae; genus Suricata; species Suricata suricatta. The sequence continues at coordinate 107,412,325 of NC_043706.1, read as the reverse complement.
CAGTAGTTACAATGACTCCAAACAGAAAAGCAAAGTAAAAAATCAAAACACCAACTTCTGTTTCATGTAATTAGACTTATACAGAAATTAGAAGGTTAAGTAACAACTAATCACCTAATTTCACAGCTATCTGAAGTGGCAATTGTTATATAGCAGCTTATCTATGATACATTCAAGATAAATGATACAATTTATTACTTGTTCATAAGCTACAACACAGCCTCTTGCTCTCCTCTTATAGAGTCAAATGTGAGAAGAATGTAGTGTGAATAGTCACTGATTTACCTTCTGACTCTGAGGGGGCATCTGGTCTTAGAGTAGAGCCAACCAGAAAAATTGAAACTGAGATTGGGAGGGAAGCGAGACATTGGTTACATGATTTAAGATTTGGAATTCTGCTCTGTGTATCCTCCAGACTTTTTAGTTATAAGACCCAGTAAATCACATTTTGTCCAAGACACTTTACCCAAAGAGTGTTGATACACAATGTAAAGTGACTTAACATAATTCTTGAACTGTAGTATATACATTATAAATATTAGAATCTTATTAGTCTGGAATTTCATCAACAAAGTCCCAAAGAAAGTGTCTTAAAGTAGTAGTTTTTCAGCTGTGGCTGTGCATTAGAATGACCTGAACAGCATTCTAGACTGACTAAATCAGTCTCTGGAAGTGAGACTTGGGCCTTGCTATATTCTACCAGTGCCCTGAGTGATTCGAATGTGCAGCTGAAGCAGAGAACCGCTGTTTTATGGCTCACAAACAGGATTGGTAGGGAAACGGGAGGAAAAAAGAAGGCTTTTACTTTAAATAGCAACCCTCAGTATTGCCTATTTATTGTGTCAAGATTTTGAAGTTCACTACCTCTATGGAGACAGCTTCTAATCTTGTTTTTGTTCCCTCTGGCAAATTGTTGCTAGTTTTCTTTAGCAAAAGTTAAGAGAATATCTTTTTGGCCTCAGTAAGCTGTGCTCATTTATTTTTATTCTGTGAAAACCCCTCCAAGCTTTTGAGCTCGTTATTTTATTAGGGACTAATAAATTTAACTTGACCATACACACTGCTAAAAAGCTTAGTGTTCCATATGAGGCAAGCCAACAGACCAAGTTATCTCTAAAGCGTTCAGCTTAGCCTATGAAAGGTATTAATGTTACATTAATAGTCAATGTTAAATTGTGTGTAATTTATAAATTTTTTTTAGGTCCCAGCCTCTGCAAACATATAATACCAAAGATGGCCTATAATAAACCCTGGAAACTTCTAGAATAGTGGGAATTTGAGGCTAGCATTTGGCAAAAGAAAGAGCTCAGGCTTAGGGTCATGAAACAAGTCTTTCTACCATTAAATAGCTTTGTTTTCCAATGTGAATGTCAGTTTTTCTCATTTTTTAAATTAAGTGAGTAATATTTCACCAATAAATCTTAGAGGGTAAATAAATCATAGCTATTTGCATGGATAGGGTTTCTAAACCCAACAATCAGTATAAAATATGTTAGAATTTTTGGAAAAAAACAGGATTACTATACATATGAGTTTTGCCTGTATGATCTGAATAATAAAGATGGTTAATAAATAGTAAAGTAATGCTTATCCAAAAAGTTGTGCCTTCTGGATCAAAGAAGAATCAAATCTGCAAAAAGCATTGGGACTATGCTACTGCCTTATCTCTTTCTATTTAACGTCGATTATGTCTAAGGAAAAGGACTTCAATATTTGCTGGCATTTATCACAAGCCAGGCACTTTTAGATAATCATTATTGGTTAACATTATTTATTTCAGTACCTGACTGTACCAGACACTATCTCATTTAAACCTCGCAACAAACAGATGAGGAACCAAGGAGAGCTCAGAGACCTTGAGAAATGTAAGGCTATATTGAAAGTAAATACAAAAAATAGAATTGGAACCAGGTCTAACTCTCCAGCTATTTGTCTGTAATGATGTTACTCTGATTCCCAGTTCCAGCACAAAACAGTTTTTCCACTAAGAAAGGATAGGTAACACTGACAAGCATCTCACTCATTCCCCTCTCCCGATTCCTTGTTTAGAAGGTACAGTTCAGTGCAGGTAATGTGCTGGTTCAGAGTCGTCATTCACCAGGGCCAAACCCTTTGTCAGATTTTAGTCTGACCTCATAGCGTTTCCTTGATGCTCTCATTACCAGAGTGGTACTACCTTTTGGAGACGCTGATCTCTGTGAAAGGACAGGACTTTACAAAATGTAGGCATTCTTTTTCTAAATGCCAACTGTTCTTCTAAAAGTTTTGCATTTCTTTCCCCCCTTCAAGTAAAGTGGAATTATCAGTTTGAAGAACTGAATGCTTTTAATACCTATTAAAAGTTTTTAGAGACCATACTGTGAACACGGAATATTTTATTATCTCAGTTGCACACCAAAGATATTGGAAGCTTAGCAATTTTCAGAAATTGAAGAAACTTCTATTTCAGAATTAGCCAAAACCATTTCTTTACCCACTGTTTCTCTAAACAGTCCTATTGGTTTCCAAGGAGTGTAGAAGGTAATTTATCTGACAGAAGATCTGCTCCTCCATTTTGAATGGGATTGGAATTACAATGCTAATGTGGCACAGTCTGAGAATCTTTGCAAACCTTAAAAAAAAATGTGGTCCCTCCCAATGCCCAGCTCCAATACTTGTTATGTCTCTTTGATCCTCAGGTAATAAATCAAAATTGAAAATAATTTTTTCTTCATGTTCTAATTATGCAATTTAATTCCTTTTCTTAAATGTGATGATTAATGTGGAAACCCTTCTAGGAACTCTCAGGAAGAGAGAAAGTTTTTTCCATTTTTTTCAAAAAGAAATTTGTAGAAATCTTAGGTGAAACATGGTCTTATTTTAGATTCATCAAAAGGAAACCAGTGCTTTATTTAAAAAACTCATGTACACAGAAACACCTGGCCAGAAGATGATTACCATATTGACAATGTCACAACAAAGACTTTAGAATAAATGATTTATGAATATATGAGCCATGTTTGTCTCTCACTTTTTCATATTTAATGGGACTGCAATCTTAACATGTCAGTCTAAAAACCATCTTTTGATTAAACTACTTCCTCTCCCCCAATCAAAGCATTATTTCTGTAAATTTGCTCCTCATAGCCACCATGTTTCCCCTTCTTCTAAATGTCCTTGTTTTCAGAATTGTAGAATGTATTGTTCCTTTCAAAATTTAGATTAGTCAATTAAAGGATTTCAGACTTACTTGGAGAACAAACTTATGAAATGAAATACACTGACGAGAACTTCTAAATAACTAACCATAAATATAAGAAAAGAATGTATAGGGAAATACAAAAGGGGAGAACTTGGTCTTCACTGAAACAATCCAAAATAAGATATTAATGACCTTATTACTATAGGCATTCTACGAAAATGATTGAAGAATTAGTGAATTTCAAACAGGTGCTATTGCTGATATAAACTTGTACAAACACTGTGCTCTTTTACTCATTATATTCCTTAGAGTAAAATATTTGCTTTTGCCTTTATTTGTCCAGCTACAAGAAACAAATGCTTCATTTCTGCCTTCTCTATTCCAAGTTTGTCTATAAGCAGACGGTTTCTTAAGCTCAAGTATCACTTAGAATTCTCCCACTGGAATGTAGAGGTTCAACTGGATATTTGAATTATCCAGATAGTCACAATACAAAGAAAATTCAGTCTTCTATTAAACCTATATTTATTTATTAATATGTTTCCCCACTACAACTCTTCTCATTCATGGTTTCGAATCACAGAGGGTTATCATAGTTACTATTTGTGGGACCACATTAAGGTTTTAGAACCTAATCTCACTCACATTTTTATAAGTTGTGTACATTCTGTTTGTTCACTTATCTAGCAACCATTTTGGACATGAGTGAGTCCTTCCAGTAAAGGAGTTGATACTTCAGCAAATAAGGCAGCTAATAACATTTGCCTAGGAAATACTGTAATATGAACTAGAACCTGTTGTATAAAAATATAAAATTATGTTTAAGAGAATTACATGGAAAGAAGCTCACAGAAGAATTCAGTGTGGATACCTGATTTAAGCTGCTCGTGGAGGCATATTTAGGAATTCATTAAAGAGAAAACAGAAAGAGGAAAGAATGGTATGAACAATGCTATTGTGCAAGCATGAGATACATCTGAGTTATAGAGAACAATGTGATGATCTGAATTGTATGCTGAGTAGGAAATTACCTTCGAACCAGATGAAGGATGACCTTGCATCAAGGAAGAAGAGTTTTTGTCTTTATGTCTTTTATTTGATTTATTTATTTATATTTTTTAATGTTTATTTATTTTCAAGAAAGAGAGATTGAGTGAGTGGAGGAGGGGAGAGAAAGAGGTGGAGACAGAGAATCTTAAGAAGGCTCCAGGCACTGAATTGTCAGCACAGAGCCTGGCATGGGGCTTGAATCCATGAACCATGAGATCAATATCTGAGCCAGAGTCAGACGATTAACTGAGCCACCCAGGCACCCCAATATGTCTCGTCTCTTATTTTAAAATAGCTATCCATTACTGAGCACTAACTGTGTACCAGGCACTAAAAGAGATACTTTATTTGTAATATATCTATCAATCTCATAATGATTCTTTGGGATAGGTGTTATTCTATTTGTTAAGTGTAAGACCAATATTCAGATAAACATTTTGCCTATGCTTATAAAGGTGGTTGGTGAAAGGTCTTGAAGTCAAACCCAGGTTTATTGGTCTCAAAAGGCTGTCCTTTCCATTACACCATACTCCTGGGTATTTATTTTGAGGAAATGAAGGGCTGTTGAATACTTCTGCAGGAGGCATATCATGACCCTAGCCATTCTCTTGCATGTATGCACCAAGGAGGATAGTCTGTCAGTGTTAGGTCAAGTGAAGAATAAGACTTTTTAAATAAATGTAGTCATGAGTCCAGGAAAGTTTTACTGAGCAAGTTGACAGTAAAGAATAAGTCATAGAAATAATAAGAATGCACAAAAAATATAACATGTGCATTGGATACTTTCAATAGAAATAGATTTTGGATTAAGATATGGCCAAGTAAGTTACTGCTGGACCAACACTCCGGTAAATAACAACCGTAAAGTTTAGGCAAAATACAAAATGTATTTTGAAGACACTGGAAATTGAAAAAAAGCAGGCAAAAGTAGAAGAAGAGATTGGCATACTGCACGTGGCATATAAAATTCTAATAAAAGCCCACTGAATTTCTGGACAGAAGAATAAGAGAACAGGGTGAGGGCTGCTACAGATGTTGGGAAGTAAAGGGAGACCACGAAAAGGAGATAGCCAGAGGGGAAGATCCCCACATTCTGTATGTAAATATGCCCAAATCTCTGACTGACTCCAAGAAGTAGAATGACGAATTAAGAATCCGATGGAAATGTGAGCTACTGCTCAAGGTATAGAATTTGACTTGCACTTTGAATCTAATGAAGTTAACCGCCCACTAAAACTAATCATTGACAAGAGTGAAACCTTGTTAGATTCTGGTTATCTTCAGAATCCTGAAGTCTCCTACTACTTTATTCCGGGTAAAGTCCACATATGGAGAGTCAAGAAAATACTACTCATTTGGAAGAGCAAAACAATCAACTGAAAGCAATCTTGCAGTACTCATATTTTAGAGTTAGCAGACAGGTTTTAAAGCAGCTGATAGAACATGCTGAATGATGGGAATAAAAATATCCTCACAGCAAATGAAAAGACGGGAAATATCAGCAGAGAAGTAAATTATTTTTTTAGAAAAGAACCACATGAGAATTCTGAAACTAATAAAACAAGTATCAGCAAAAAAGTAAATTATTTTTTAAAAATGAACCAAATGAGAATTCTGGAACTAAAAAACAAGTATCTGGAAAACAAATGAACAAACACAAAACACTGGATAGGCTTAACAGCCGATAAAGATGGCAGAAAAATGAGGGAGTGAAAATGAAGAGAGAGCAATAAAACGTGTGTACTATGAAGAATGGAAGGACTGAAAATTGAAACAAATATCAGAACCTTAGGAATTTGTTACAATATCAAATGTTTTAATATCCAGAATAAATATATATATGTGTACACACACACACACACACACACACACACGATGGAATATTACACAGACATAAAAAAGGATGAAGCCCTGCCATTTGCGCCAACATGGATGGACCTGAGGGTATTACGGTAAGTGAAATAGGTCAGACTGAGAAAGACAAACATCATGTGATTTTACTCAGATGTGGAAATGAATGAACAAGCAAAAAGCAGAATCAGACCTGTAAATAAGGCAAACTAATGGTTGCTAGAAGGAAGGGGCATGGGAAACACAGGCTACCAGTTATGAAATGAATAAGTCACAGGGATAAAAGGCGCAGTATAGGAAACATAGTAATGATATTATAATAGCATTATCTGGTGACAGATAGGAGCTACACTTGTGGTAACATAAAATAATGTATAGAGGATGTTGAATCACCATGTTGTACCCCTGAAATAAATGTAACACTGTGTCAACTATACTCAAATAAAAAAACTTTAAGTTCTAATATCCATGCAATTGTAAGCCCCAAAGGAGAGGAAAAATATTTAAAGAAATTGTGGCTGAAAATTTCCAAAATCTGGGGTTGATATGCAGACTAAAGCTCCAGGATAAAAATTAAGAAAGCTATATGTAGGTACTTCATAGACAGGCTGCTAAAAAGGAAAAGTAAAGAAATTTTGCATGACAGACGTTGCATCAGAAACAATGAAATGGAGATTACTTGCTTAAACTTGGCATAGCAACGAAGTTGAAAAATTAAAGCGGTAGCAAATGTGAAGAAGTCCCATTTATTTATTCCACATGTATTTAATTTAATGCTCTCTTCTAAGTTTCAGGCACTGAACTAAGTACTAGAAAGAGTAATGAACACAATTAAGTTTTCATCTTTCTGGATCTTACATTCTCGTGGGGAATGAAAAGAAAATAAATTAAATTTTTAGTTTTAGTAATTCTGCTTGAAGTCCTTACATCTACGGGGTCAGTGTAGCTTGAAAGACACTGGACATGCCATCATATTTAGACATTTCCTTACTCCAAAATTAACCAGGGATCAACCTATATAAAATGATTATTTAGATTCTCTTGGTAAGATTCCTCTCTACATTCAGAAATAGGTTGATGAATGGAGTGTTATGCAAAGGTAAGCCAGCTGGGTCTAGGTAAAAACTCACCGGGTAATAACTTGATTAAATCATCTGCAAATCTGGCAATCTGTTTTGAATGACCAGACATCTCTTAGTATACATGGTTTTTCATGTCCAGAGCATTGATTTATGTTAACTAAATGTCATACAAAATCGAGGTACTTATTTGTTAATTTACAATGAGAAATAATACTTATAAAGACTAGAGTAGTCACACGGCATGATATCGTCCCTGTGATAAAGCACATGGGATGCCAAATCATCATCAGAAACCCATTTTAATTTTCCACAAGAAATCACTGTGATAGGGACAGGCAATATTCAAAGTGCATATCCTCATTGTCCTTTCTTCCAGTAGGCAGACATGCATAAAATATAATCAGAAGGTAGTTTGGTGAACAGAAAGTCAGAACAAGGGGAGGCAGATGAATGGAGGTTCTAATAGCCTCAGGAGGAGATAACCTGATGTATTCATCTCCCCATCTCGCAATGGTCTTGTTATTGACATGGAAATACTTAAAGTGCTCAGCCTCGCTTCCCACTGGACTGTGCTCGCTTCGGCCCTGCCACCATCTGTGCACTCACTCACGCTCCTTTTTCTATTCTTCCAATTATTTCCGCTACTGCACATGCATGCTTTGGATTTATTGAAACATTCAAAAAGTTACATTCCAGTCCTGCTGGCATGAGAACTACTTGCTCTTTTTTAGGTGACTTTGTATTTCTTGGCTCTTGAACATGTTGGTTTGATAGTGTAATTCCCACAATATTATCTTATTTCCCTCACTTTTGTAGTTAGTTCTTCCAAAATTCAGATGTTCCTGAGACTCTCCCTTGCAAATAATACATAATAACCACATCAGTAATCATCATCAGAGACACATAGTTGGAAATGATTTGATAAAGTTATACTCTCTTTAAGATGTCTACTTACTTTTGGGTATAGTGAATATATCTTTCCTGCACTTTTTTCCCATTTTAATCCATATATTCATAAAGCTTAAAAGTGACCTTAGAGATCATCTGAGTCAATGGCTTCTTTTATAGTAGAGGGAAGTTCTGACTCAGAGATTTTTCAGCCATACAATATGTAAGTTGTATATACTAGAAACTAAAGTCGGGGTCCACTAACTTTGGCCTCCCCTTTTCTCTGCTGCCTGAGGGGCATACGACTTTAAGAACTGGATTTCCACAGAGATTTACGCTGTATCCTACAGGATGGTAACTTCATTTTTTGAATATTTTACCATAGGATAAGCACATAAAAAGAAGTAAGTTTGAACTAGTCAATTTGCTGTTATGTGAAATTAATTTATCTAAAATAAATTGCTGCTGTACCACTAGTCATAAAAAAGGAAGGATTTCTTCTTTAATTAATGCAAAGCAATCTGTATTACTTGATTCTGGATTTTTTTTCCCCCAGCAGTTTTCACATAAAAACTGTGTGCCTGTAAATAAGACCTTTATCTAGTCCAAAGAGATGGAATGATTCAAATGAAAACTCAGCACAAATTATATAGTGAAACTAGAACACATATAAATTACGGGAAGAAAGTGAATATTTATTTGAAGTATAAATGGTAATCTTTATATGAACTTTGAGAGTTAATGGTAGTTCTACGAGGAAGCAAACTGTTATAAAAAGTAGAAATACCCACTATTGTTTCTCCAGCTGCAAGTAAGACTGAAACTCAGTTGATGCCCACACATAATGCAGAATTTAAAGCTGATAAAAGTAATGATTTCTTTCTCAACAATACTGACCATATAACACTCAAAATGCTCCCATCTTGAGTCTTCGTCACATTGTGGGGACCTCAGGATAAAATAGCAGGTCCAGTTTAGTCCATTTGTATGCCTCAAGGGAGTCACATTTAAGCAATATTAGACAAGCTCATTACATTATAAACAACCAGCATGAGGGAGACCAAATTTCTTTAATATATATGTCTATTTATCTCCTTGGTTACATAAACACACACAGATGCATGCACACACACGTGACTATTTTATTCTGCTCTACCTATTCTGTCTACATTTTAAAATAAAATGTTCATCTATTTGCTTTTGATAGTGTTTATTTTCTTGATCCTTTTCTTCTCCTTTAATGACTTAAGTCAGATGTCCAGCTTTTCTAAAATTTTTTTAATGTTTATTTATTTTTGAGAGAGAGAGAGAAGGAGCATGAGCAGGAGAAAGGCAGAGAGAGAGACACTGAATCTGAAGCAAGCTCCAGGCTATGAGCTGTTAGCACAAAGCCTGATGCTGGGCTCAAATTCACAGACAGGGAGATCATGACCCAAGCCTAGGAAATTGGATGCTTAACCAACTGAGCCACCCAGGTGCCCTGCCAGCTTTTTAATTTGGATTCCCTAAAGAAAAGATGATCCAATTAATAACAACAATAACAAACTGATAAAATATTTTTAAAAGAAGCAGATTTTGGATAATATTCAAGTAAGCTAGTTCTAATTTTAAAAAATAGAGTTAAGGGTGCTTGGTCAAACTTCTGGCATAAAATAGCGTTTTCTGAAGTTTTCATTTTTTAAAATGTTTATTTATTTTGAGAGACAGCATGAGTGGGGGAAGGGCAGAGGGAAGGAGACAGAATCCCAAGCAGGCTCCCTTTCACAAAGCCCTATGTGGGGCTTTATCTCTTAAATCATGAGACCACGATCTGAGCCGAAATCAAGAGTTATATACTCAATCCACTAAGCCACCCAGGTGCCTCTCTAAATTTTTCTAAGTAGACTTTGATTTTGTGCAAATTAGTGTTCTTTAGATTGAAGTCAGAATTCAATAATGATAAGAAAATTCTTTTATGTGTATACTTGTTGAAATAAGACAATAATGATGTGTAAGGTTACAACAGAACTTTTCTGAGTCAGCTTTCCTGATTTATAAATATTCTATTGTTAGTCAAGTAACTTCCTTAAAAAAAGCTCATAAAATATAGTGCATCAGGAAAAATGTCACATAGAATTTTATTCACTTTTTATTTCACCTACTCTGTGGTCAAATGCACTGATCTTGTAGAAGTGAAGTAAGTAAATGTGAATCTAGAGAGAGCAAGGTTGTGCTTTGGAGGCAAGGCCCTAATGCCACGTCTATAGTCTAGAAAACTCGTGTCAAAGACAGCAATATTAAGACCTTACAGCAAAGTGTGTGATAATATTGTATTTAAAACTGAGAAGAATCAGAGTTTACTAATAGAAGTGAATGACTGGAAACACAACCCACATTTTACCCAGTACAGATAATTCACCCAGGAAAAGATATGAGAGCACTTTATGCTATGGCAAATATCAAGTCTAAATCACAAAAACACCGTATCCATCCCAATGCATATTGAATCTAAATGCCAGTCATGAAATGGTGTGAGAATCAACTTCACGCACATATTTTCTCATTCCTTCATCAAATTAATATATTTTGAGTGTATGTAATGTGTCTGACACTGAAATAAATTCTGGATAATACAACAGAAGATTATAATCTTGTTTGTGCCCTAAACCCACAGCTTAGAAGGATGTGTAAGTAGACATTATAATACACTGTCTTAAGCATTTCTGAATGAAAGGTCAAATACAGCCATTTTCTCAGAAAGCAGGTGCCTGAGAGTGCTATGAAACTGGAAAACAAAAGGACAGACAGGCAAAGCCAGCTTCACCGAGAGGGGATGTGAGACATAATAACAATAAGAAGAGGATGAAAGATAAATCGTTAATTTAAATTTAGCACTACACTGGGCTTACTACATGCTGGAAATCTTCCATGCACTTTTATCTACTAATTAATTAATTTAAACCTCAATCTACTGGGGACAGTTGGCACCACTATTGTCTGCATTGTAAAGATAGGAAACTGAGGCACAAGGTCACAGGTAGTAAGGTATGGAGTCAGAGAAAAAAACCCAGGCATTCTGACCCCCGAGTTTAAGCCCTCAACTACTCCATTGCCCCCCCCCCCCGCCCCAGTTCTTTTTCCTAAGCAAACCGTCTGAGACACATGGTCGTGAACTCTGTGAGTTCAGGAGGGGTATTTCCATTGTTCCAGGAGAAGTGAGTGGTGCAGGGCTGCTAGAGACTGGGTGCACACTGGGGACAGTATAGAAGAGGGAGTGGGCAGAAAGGCAGAGGACAGACTGGGGACCTTCATCATCGTCACTCATCCTCCTACCCTCCTCATGCCAAATGTTCAAGATGCCCTTTTAAATTTCCCATACATCATGACTCCTAGGGGCCAACAGCTGAATGAGTTTTAAGAAATATTTGATTAAGCAATTTTTAACATTTGGAGATGCTCTGCTTTCTCTTCACCTCAGATGTTTTCAAAGCCTCCTATAAAACCGTTCCAAGGCCAATGATGAAAGAATAAAGTGAAACTGATGTTAGCCTCAAGCCTTGTAATGATTGTTTTGGCTGTCTTTCTTTATTTCTTTTTTTTTTTAATTTATTTTTTACTCTCCAAATAAGATCATAAGAGGTTTTTGCCTTCTCTTGCAGCTGCAAGAAAGAGTATTTATTTTCCTTCATCAGATCATTTCAATTGAGGGGAAATATTGGTCAGGTAACTAGGAGCATTGTTTGCATTCCAGACAACAACTGAAATTAGAGGTGGCTTTCTGGTTTCCTGCCTCACCCGTATATCTTCTCCCTGAACAATTCCTATGTTCGCTTACATTGAGGTTTCCAAGCTCTTAAGCCACAAACACTCCCAAACCCAGAGCTTCACCAAACAAACCACAATAACATAATAAGAGACAGCTGATTTTCAGCCATTAAGAGACTACACCACAGGCTGACAAATCTTCATGGACATACGTATTTCCTCACTCAAATGTCATTAACACTACCACCCTGTAGCCCAGTGACAGTGGGGTGAAGAATTACAGTATGTAGGTGCTTGCCTGTGGCCAGCAATGCTGCCTAATGAACATCTTGACCCTCTCGGTCAGTTTTTCCATTTCCTTAAGTCATGTCAAAATTGTCAGTCCCAGGGCTGGGTGTGAGCCACAGAAATGTTTTGTTTGTCAGGCACAGTGTTTTAAAAAAAAATATATATATATATATATATATATATCTCAAATTGCTTGCCAACATTTAAAACTCAGAAGTTTCCATAGAAATTTTGGAATGCCTAGCTTCTTCGGAAAACTTGGAAGATTTGGCAAGATAGGGTTCTTTAGGAAATCAATTGGAACTGCGTAGCCACAGATCCCTTTGCAGGTGTGGGGGGGGCACATTCCTTCCACGCCCACCACCATCCCCCTCAGGACCAAGCAGCCTGGTTAGCTCCAGCTAATATTTGAATTCTCTTCCTCTGTTGCCTCTGCTACTTTAGACAGTTAGATCTTCTTACCCTCCAAATACACTACCATTTATTGGAGAAGATAAGGAAGAAAATTCAGTTCAATTTATGAAACATTTACTAAGTGCCTGGTTTGTGTCAGTAATATGTTTAGTGTTAAAGGTAGGGGGGAGTTGACATGAGTAAATATAGTCTCTGCCCTTAAAGAGCTTGCAGACGAGTGGTAGAAGAAAACAGACGTTGACAAGAGATCACGATAAAGCCAAAGAGTTTGATTCATTTGGTAAGGAAAACATAAATTTTATCAGAGGCAGTTCCCTTTTTAGCTTATGCTTATAAGAAAGACATACCAATCTATCCAAGTATATACTTATACCATATATACATGCACACATTTTATCCATATACAGATACATGCCTTTGTGTATATACATGTATAACAAAGAGTAAGTTTTGAAGTCCAGTGTGGCAGTAATAACTTGAAGGTCGTTAGTTATATGCTAAAATCATACTTTATCATAATCATTTATAATGAGCTTTAGGGTCCAGTGTCTTTACAGAATCCATTTGAATTATTCTAAATCTCATATAAATTATGAAACAGGTTTTTACAGTATTCCAGGTTCATTCTTCTGTCTCTATGCCATTTCTTTTGTGTGTTCCAGAAACAACTCTAAGTCCAACAAGCTCCAATTTTTCCCCTCCGTAATTTCACTTTTCCATACTGCTGGCAGTTCATTCTTATTCACGTTGATGAATGACCTGGCAGTGCCATCTGCTTAGTAACATAGGAGATGATTGTTAAGTCCGCATTTATGTGACCCAACTGCTGTCCTATTTAATTACTAGCCAATTTAAATGGAGTCCTTTCTTAAAATGTAGTTCAAAATTATAAAATATGGATTCTAAACCCCTCTTTGGAAGGAACAAGAATGGGGCTGGTGATATGAACAGAATGACTCAGATGAAAAGTTCATTACAATTACTATTACTGATTTACTATTACTATTACTCACTGGCTTCATGAAGATTAAGTTCTCTTTCCTTTTACTTCTCCATTTTCCTAATTCCATTTATCTAAGTTATTTTTTGAAAAGGATATATTATTATTATTTCTATTATTATTATGTGTTTACCATTCATGATAAATGCTAGAAATTATAAAATTCTAATTCTATTCCTAAATGAAAAGTTCTCTTCCATTTTGATATCTCTAATGTGTATACAACTAAAAAAGATGTTGGTAAATTTTATGAACCTATTCAATGCAAACTTCAATGCAAAGCTCCTTTGGTAGCTGAATTTTAAAAAAATCTACATGCAATGTTGAAGACTTTAACACTGAGATATTACTAACTAAATGCAGAGAGCAAGTAGAGATGTGATTGTCAATTTATTCAACCTTTCACATCTGCCCCTTTGCCCCATAGAAAAGAACTCTCTATTGGACAGAAAACAAAGTTGGCATGGAAAAAAAAAAAAGCGTAAGTCTTCTGGGAAAAGCAGGCCCCAAAATGCTATCTGCTTTTCTTTGCTCTAAGATCAAGGTATTTCCAAGAAATAGAATATTTATGAGTACAGAGTTGTAGGAGGCAAGTAGAGGTACTATCACTTTGGGAGGATTTAAAATAGAGGCCAAATGGAAATTTTAAATATGTATAAAACCTAAAAGATGAAAACCAGCACCAACCTAACTTGAGATCTTTAAAAAATTCTTTCCTAAAGTCCAAACCCTTATGTTTCAAAAGCTTTTGTATCCCAAAAGAGTTCATCTTAGGAAAAGATGTGGACTTTAGGAACAAACACTGCACAGAAACAAAACCAGTGGGGGCACAGGTCGCCTTGCCCTCCTTGCAACAGCAACCCCACTAAAAAGATTGTCCCTTGCTCTTAATATCTGTAAGCTAAACCAATTCAGTACAAACATCATCAGCAAACACAAATAATTTTAAAGGAAATCATGTTGCATATAACAAAGTTGTTTTTTTCTTTGAGCTGGCTGTAACCTGTCCTAAATTCATGAAATTGAGAGTTCTTCAAAATAATCTATTTGAAAAAATTCTGATACAGTATCACTTTTTCTTATCATTTTACATGGAAAAATTTGAGCTCAAAAGTCTATTGGGGAAATACCACCATAAAATCCCCCATAGTACAATTTGAAATTCTGTGTATTCCATCTTCAATTAACTGTGGCATGTTTCATTACACAGGGAGCCAACATATCTTTCTTACTCCGACGTCTTGTAGTTTGGAATTATTAAAGGAAAATGTGATTAATTATATTCAATTCAGTAGTTTGTTGTACATAGACTTATATTGTTCTGTAATTGTGCTCTGAATGTTGGTTTCCATCAAAGCTGCATGCTAGAGAGGAAAAAAAATATGTCCTGTGCTTTATTTCTTTTAACTCAGCTATATTTTTAAATAGTACCATGTAAACAGTAAGGGCTCAGTAAATGCTTGTTAATTATGACTCTCTAACTACACCACTAATTTGCTTACAGACTCAGGGAATAAAATTAATAATAACCAGTCCATAACCCACCTTAATATTTTAAATTATTAATTTGTATAAAACATTTTCTTTTATTTTCAAAGTCCTAACAACTACAAAGATTGACTTGGTTGTTAAAATATTGTTATAAAGCTACACAGGGTAGGGCTTATTGCTCTCATTTATACTGTAAAAGGGTCTCTTTTAAGTGTTTGATTCACTTATGAGCCCAGTGTGACAAGGTAAGAGGAAGCCCAGGTGTTTCTATTCCTCTGTTCATTCATTTGACAAATATTAAAGGGTGTCTTCCCTGTACAAGACATTTTGCGAAGAGCTAGTCAGGATACAAGAATGAGTCAGCAGAAGATCTTGCCCTTAAGCCTTATGATACTTTGTTGTAAGGAATACAGTCAAAGGCAGGTGGTAAGGCCACTGAGCCCAGAGCCTCGAAATCTGTAACCAACAGATTCTACAGCATGACATGCAAATGGATAAAATAACTGGGAGGGTAGATTTCATTCTGCAACTCACATGGATAAAATGCTTAAACAAGTACCTTTGAGTTGGGGGAAAATGTCACTTCTCTGTTTTATATTTTTATTACAATTATTAGGTATTAGTATTAAAACATTTAATATTTTGATGAAAATAATTAGTAAAAACTATCAGGAATGGAGAAATAGATCTAGCAATGATCCATCTATTCCTCATGAGAAGAGGAAGAAGGTGGAGAAAGAAATAAAAGGAGAATGGAAAAGAGGGGAGGGAGAGACAGCTCCCTTCTGGGAAAGAATTTTAGAAAGTCTAAAAATGCTTTTGTTCAACCCAAATTTATGAATAAAATGCAAACTGGTGCAGAGTCTTGACACTTGGTAAGCTAGCAAATGAACCAGAGAAGATCTAAGGAGATAGCAGTCAGGGATTACACCACATTATTTTAGTATTTGTATTTAGTTTATATCAGTGCTTCCCAAAATGTAATGTGAATATCAATCACTGAAGGAACTGGTGACATTTCATGGTCTTGGGCCTTGGGTCTCAGGGTTTCTCATTCAGTACGTCTGGCATGGGGTCTGGCAATTATCAAGTGGTGTTCAGCTATGAGAACTACAAGAAATGGTGCTTGCTACTTTGCTTTGGTCTAGCCTTGCAGAGAAAGCTAACATTTTAATCCGCAAAGACAGAACATGTCCCTTACACTCTTTGTATCTCACACCTACAATTGTGGCATGGTCATCCTCTAATGGCAGCAAAGCCCAAATAGCTGAGACTGTCTTGAGAGGCTGATTAAGTCCCTCATGAATTTACAGTTTTGTGATACTTCATCTTCTGAAACCAACATTGCTGAGATCTATCTTGGATTGATTCTTTTGAGTTTAGGTAAGGGGAAATGGTTATATATTTATTCACCCTAGGGTGACCACACATATTGGTTTTTCCACGAAAGTCTCCTTAGCCCTGTGGTTCCATTTTATTGTTATTTTCACTCTTTAAGTGTACCAGCTTGGGCAATAAATTATATGGCCATCCTATGTAAATATAATATAAAACAAAAGGGAAATGAACTTGTGAAAATCCTAATTTGTGGAGCAATTCAATGAAGAATAGTAAATTTTTATGCTTCGTTAATCAAATATTCTATTTTATAACCTTAATAATTTTAAGTTGACATACAGACACAGAATAAGAGTTAAATTGAGGTCATTTGTTAATTTTACACATTGAGACAGTTGAAACAAGTAATTCTTGATTTATTTCTCTGAAGAGAATTATATATTGTTAACCAAAATGTATGTAATAGAAGTGGATATGCAGAAAATTAAGGAAAATTAATATAAAAATTGACTATCAACAAAACCATTTCAAGTGACAGAAGTAATGCAAGTATAACTTCAATAAGAGCACAATTCTTTGAAGACAGACGTGACACATCATTTTTGATAGCAGAGAAGAGGAAAAATATCAACATACATGGAGATATTAGAGCTTATAAAATAAAAGTATGTGGATTTTGTGGGTTTGGGCTCATTTAATCTTTGTACTACTCTTGTCTTCTGTAAACTGGGAATCATGTCTCCTAACAGGGATATTGTGATGATTAAATCATAAAGGTGAAATAAAGTAGCACATATTATAAATGATTTATAAATTCTAGTGACAAAACATGAGCCTGTCTACTCTATTAGGTCCATCGTTCAGTGTTTTTGTAATTAGATGACTAGATGTCACTAGATGAGATCTTTTAATGAGATATGGCAGTAGCTGATTCTTTTTAGGCATATTGATTTTAGGTTGAATACCATTAACAGTAATTATTACATGATAAGGACATTACCATTAGGGACCTAGAGGGGACACAGAAGGACTTGGTCTCATGGAGCTTGTAGACAGTGAAAGTTCTACATATCAGAATATGAGTCATGCAGGCAAGGAAACCACCTAAGACATTTTCATCCTCAAATACATAGATTATAAAGAGAAATGTGGATCAACAATGTCTGAGTTTACAAAGTTGGGAGTTAGAAGAAGAACAAAGAACAAAAGAGCAATTTTTCAGAAAATAAAAGAAAAAGAAACCCTTCACCATCATAGTTTTTAGTCTCTTCCTTAGCTTTTTTTTTTCTTTCTCCTTTTCATATCCTGTCTTCCTTTCTCCTTTTTTATGCAGAGCACTTTATGCCTTATGTGAATCCTCAAAATTCATCTAAATGTGGCTTATGATATGTTATAAAAAAAGTTATTTCCAAGAGAATTTTGGTATTGTTAGACAATCATTTATGCCTGTTAAAAATACCAAATTGCATACATGAGCCAGAATAAAAAGATATTTAATATAAAATACAAACAAAATTTTTATGCAAAGAAAGCTGCTAGACTATTTAGCCTTCACATGATCAAATATACATTTTTTCCCAAATGAAATTAGTATGAAACATGTACTCTTGTAAGCTCAGTTTTAGAAGCACAAACACCTGAGACTACATAAAACCAAGGAGAGACAGTATACTCCAGTCATTCATTTATTCACTCACCTATCCAAAGTATATTCAGACCCCAAATGGCAGCTCATGGGCAGATTTAGCATCCAGATATGTTCTATGATGTCTACAAAATGATGCTAATACCTATATATTGGGAGATCCACATTAATATCTAAACATATACTTTTATTTGTAATTAGGAGAAATTACAGCACTAATTCTGAACTCCTACTTTGGTAGCAAATGGCTGGACCCAATTTGCTGCTGTCCCTACTGGTTGGGTTCTTCAGTTTGCTACTTAGCATGTCAATTCTCATTATCTGACCATTAATGATACTTTTTCACTCCTATGTTTTACAAGCCTTGCTCATCAATTCTAAGCATCACTGGAATTATTTCATCCCCCCCATCCCCCCATCCTTATTGCCCACACTGTAGGCCATATTGCCATTGTCAGCAGCCTGGGTATCTTCAGCAGCCTTCCAAAGTTTCTTTCTTTCCAATCACTGCTTTCTGTCTTGCCCTGCTACTCACATTTCCTAATCAAACACCTGCTCTTCAGACACACTGCCCTTTGTACAATAAAAATCTTACCATCTCACACTGGCTCCCTTCTTCCTGGATTGGGCTTTCCATTCACTTCTTCAAAACCCATGGTTGGCACTTCTGAACCCTATACTCTAACTATGGGAAATGAGCTTGAAATGTGGCATTTCTAAGAGTATTAAGATAAAAACATTTGTCTCAGATAGACAAGCTGATTAATTTAAAAAAGAAGCTTACTTACTAATCCAGCACTTCAGGAGCACAGAATCCTGTAAGAACTATGCAGGGTAGTTGTCAATGGACACAGGCATCAGAGCTTGAGTTCAAAAGATCAAAATCAATAGTATTAGAGTATTCTTTCCAAAGCATGGTAATGGTATAACTCCCATTGGCTTTAATGGAAGTCATGAAGCTAACATGCTATGTAACCTTTTAAAAAATGGAAGGATTAGCATTCAACTGGAGCTGCCTAGTGGTGCGTCTATTGACAGAGCATTATGCACAGAGCTTGAATTGATCAGAGTGACTTAAATTTCCTCTCTTTCCTCTGATATAAACTGAGTACCATGTTATCCTCCCTGCCTATATGGTAATGACTTGAACATTCAAAATGGAACTCAATGGGGATTCAAAAAATTCCATCTGAAGCGGAAGGTCAATGCTTTTGATGTATGGTTCACGTATCAGTAGTAATAGCATTGGGAAATTTTATTTAGTCTGATGGCTCTTCATGGTTTCATTTAAGAAAAATATAGGGAAGGCTTATTAAGTGCAGAGCACTGTTATTTATTGACAAAAATATTTCTGGTCAAAACTGAGAGAATATCTCCTATTCCTCTACTGGTGGAAATATTTGTTTTTCAAAAAAAATGTAACTGAATTATTATTTACAGAGGGCTTACCTGACTTTTTTTCTGTGATATATTAAAATAAAAAGAGTCAAAACTATTCTGCAATTGTAAAAAAATTCAACTTACAAATATATGCTAGACAAATTTAACCCTTTGGAGTCTATTTCTTGCTACTCAAGGATTCCTCAGATACTCAATAATTTCAAAGTAAATTATTTTCTCTAAAAGAACTAAACATAAAAATGAAAATACAAAAATGAATTATAAACACAGATTCCTGAAAATAAATATTTTAATAGGGTTCTGGGGTAGCTCATTGTCACATAAAATGTTTAATATGATATAAATCATGATTGAAAAATAAATCTCCTTTGTAAAAATAAAATTTAGGTTCAATAAGGTTGACTGCTTTAATATTATGTGTAAGAGCACATAAATATGCCATTGGTTTCAGATGCCTTTGTGGGTTGCCTGGAAAAATAGTTCTTTCCACTTGAAAGAGCTACATATATGGATGGCATTTAGAATTTCACTGGATGCTAACTTCTAAATGTTCACAGTGTCTGTGGGTGCACATAAGCAGTCACTTATTACATCCTCCTATAAACAATACCTGGGACCACAGTGATGGCATCCAGTCACATCACAGATGCTTGGTTTGCTGAAGTGAATATTAACACTCCCTTTTACTCACTGTAACACGGTTCTCACTCAAACCATGGTCCAATGTTTCTGCTTTCACATATATTCCCCAACATAATGAAATCCACTTGGGAGCCCTGGAAATCTTAACTAGCATAGATTTGAGAAGTCATGCCGCCAGATCCCTTAACAGGCTATTTGATGCTCGGCACCACTTTTGATTTAGACAGAGCCTCTGACACAAACAGAGCATGCCTTGTATATTCCAGAGCATTGTGTTCTATTTCATCATACCCCAAGGATGTCACTTATCATCACTCTGGCCATGCAGAGCTGAAAGAACAGGAGAGGTGGATATTCTCTGCCATTCACAGCTGGGCTCGCTTTTGGCTGCAAAAGAAAGCTACTTGACACATTGTGGACCATTTCTTAGCCATTCAATGATATTCAAAGAAGAGCAAAGAGCACCTTTCATAAAAGTGGCATTTCAACTACTCTCTCTTTTCTTATTTCTAGCCCTCACCCAAGAAATATCCACCACCCTAAGAGATGATCAGTTTTGCAGGATACTCAGGGTACAACGTCCACGGCTGTGTCTCTGCCTTCACACACAGATTAAAAATAATTCTAACTCTTTTGAGCTGCAGTACCATGTGCTTTCTTTCAGCAAGGGATTTCTATGGAATTTATTGAAAGACTAACAGATGAAATGGAACCATGATGTCTTGTTCCAATTAAATGTTTTGCTAAAATCCACACTCACTGCAGGCTGTAAACAGATGATGTCTCCATGTTTCAAGATCAGTTCTTATCTTTCACACATTATTTTACCCGTTTTACCCTTGGATTTCCTTACTCCTCATCAGCTTTTTACTCAAATTTCAATTTTCGATATTATCTAGGTTAAGAATAAAAATGCACGATGAATCTTCCAGGACTGTATGGGTTTGGCAGAAACCAAAGACAGGAAGTAATCATTAGCTTTTCAAAGAAGAGTCCACTGGTTGGGAAGAGGCTGATTGTGTTCCCAGTGATGAAATTTCAGGTTCTTGAAAGAACTATAAAGGGATATTAGTTGAAAAGAGAAAACACATTTGTGTAACTCATTTTCTCTATGAATTTGAATATTAGTCCCTTTAGACTGACTCTAGAAATATTTGATTTATTTCCTTGCTGAACAAGGAGATAAGGAGAAGAGGGGTCTATAAATGAAACCTTGGGAGTGTGTGTGTATATATCCATAAGAGGGGGGCAAGTAGAAATGAACATAAAGTCTATGAATTATGAGGTTATGTTCCATTCATGACTCTAATAAACATCTTGTGAGCTTGGTCATGTCTCTTATCTCTTTTGGTACTTAATGTCCTATGTTCAATAGTATGATTTTTTCTTTTTTTTTTCATGTTTCTTATTTATTTTTGAGAGACAGAGAGAGCGCAAGCAGGGGAGGCACAGAGAGAGATGGAGACACAGAATATGAAGCAGGCTCCAGGCTCTGAGCTAGCTGTCAGCACAGAGCCTGATGCAGGGCTCGAACCCACGAACCATGAGATCATGACCTGAGCCGAAGCCAGACACTCAACCGACTGAGCCACCCAGGCGCCCCATGTTGTTTTTTTTTTAATTCAAAATATTCACTGGATTTCTTTCTTGGGCTCATTCTTTTAGAGCCCTCCTTGGTGCTCCTCTCTGTGAAAGGAGTATACTTCCAACCCCACTGACATCTGGTTTGGCTGTGGACTTCTTTCCTCACAAGTGTGAGTGGAAGTGATGCATGCCACATCCAAGCAGAAACATCAAGACCTATCACATGGTTCTGTTGTTATTCCTTTTTCTTCTGCATCAGGACCATATATCCCAGTAAGGGGATATTAAGTATGAAGAGAAAAGATGCCAACAAAGCACATTTTTTTTCATGAGTTTTAAGTTTAAGTTGGTAGTTTGGACATTTATTAATTCATAAAGTGATGTACAGTTGACACTTTTAAAGGATTATGATAAAAACAAAAAAAGTTTTATGCTCTTGACTCCTTACAAAAGAGAAAGAAGACAATTAAAATTTTAAACATTCAGTTAATTAGGGAGCTATAACCAATAAACACAGAGGTATTCCAATCAGCAAGATCCATAATGACTCTTTCCTGGAAATGTAATAATTAAAATGGTTTCAATTGTAGTTTCCTAGAAGTACATTTTAAGGAAGTTACTCTATCTAGGTAATTTTTCATAAAATATCTAATGCTTTGAATTTTCTCAGAAAAGGTTAGACAGCTTCAAAGTTAGATGTTTTAAGAAGGAAGAACTAATGACTATTTGACAGGTTTAAAAAGTCGTACTTGACAGCACGGTTATAGCTGTTTGATAGTAAGACTCAGATGTCTGCTTTATTGAATGTCAGGCAGCAGAGCTGAAAGATCATCCAAATAACTTCTCTTCTTTAAAACTGCAATTTTTCATCTAAAAGCACAAGAGTAGTTTTAATCAAATGGTGATCCCTAATATCCCTTATAGCTCTAAAACTCTATGATTTCATGAGCTCAAAGCATTTGTTCAGGGTTAGAGGAATTTTAGTTCTGTTATTTCACTCTAAACTGGAAGTCTGGATAGCCAAAGTCTTTTAGAATCTGGAGATGACTCTGAGGTGGATAATTAAATATTCTTGTAACTTCCCTTTCAGATTTAACACATTAACAATGTGCATTATTAGTTGCCTTTCTGAATGCATTTTCACTGCAACACACAGGTACAGTTTATTTTTCATGTAAAGGCTGTCAAACGAATGATATCAGCATTTCCATTTAATTATGTAACTCAGATTATTACTCATTCTGGTACAGAGTATGATAGTAGGGTTGCAGATAAAATAGAGGATGCTCATATAATTTTGAAGTGCAAACAATAAATATTATTTTAATATAAGTATGTCCTAAATATAGGGACATATGGCTCACTTAATATCTATGTCTGATTAAGTAGGTTTTCAGTAATTGCCAGCAATTAGGAGTTTTAATCTAACTATAAGAAAATGTCTGTTCATTTTTTAACTTCTGGAATTGAGATGGTGTTATAGTTAATTTTATGTGTCAGGGGGCCACAGAATGTCTAGGTATTGGTTAAACATACTTTCTTGGTGTTTCTGTGAGGAAGTTTCTACATGAAATTAACATTTGATTATTAACATTTATAGAGTAAAGTAGATTATCTTCCCCAATGTAGGTGGTCACCATCCAATCTACCAAGGGATTGAAAAGAACCAAAAGCCTAAGAAAGGGAGAAATAACTTTCTCTGCTTAACTGTACTTGAGCTGGAACATCAATCTTCTCTTGCCTTTGGATTTGAACTTGACTAGAACTTACACCATCAGCTCTCTTGCTTCTCAGGCCTTTGGACTCAGACTGAAAGTGTGTGTGGCCTTCCTGGGTATGGAATTCTCAGCTTCTGTATTCAGGTGAGCCCATTCCTTCTAATACATCTCTTTATATACACATCTTCTACTGGCTTTATTTCTCTGGAGAACCCTGACTAATACGGATGGGAAAGAGAACAAAGAAATACTCCCTTTTTATATAGTTGACTATAATAAAGTTGCTGTGCCCTCTGTTGGTCTGCCCCATTGATCTTGCTTATTATGTATGGACTTGTTGAAGCAGTGTTGAAGAGATATTAAGGCTGAGAGACTGGGGCCAAAGGTAAGAGGTCAAGATAAAGTAGAGTAACAAATCAGAAGGCAAGGAGTCTGAATGACAATCACGGGCATCAGTAATAAGAAGAAAGATTCATATTGAATAACAACAAGCCTTGTGAAAAGAAGCCACTGCAAACTGATGGTTTCTAAGCCCGGTTGGATTTTTAGGGTGATCCCAACATCATCTTATGTAAACCCAGACAACTTTTCTTTGATTCATCTTTAATTTCAAGCTTTTAGATTCCTCTCCAACTTCCAACACAACAACTTTTCACTTGTCTCTTAGTAGGTGACTCTGGCTCTCACTTCACTTCACTACTCCTCAGGAGAAAAGTTTCTCAGTTTTCTTCCTTAGCAACCTTCTTTACACACTGCTTGCACTTATTTTTTCACCTGCTCCCCTGTGACAGGGCAGAAGGTGCTTTTCTCTGGTCTAATATAATCCCTATCCCTTTTCTCTCAATCTAAGCCTCTTTCACTTTCCTCTCTGTTGCTCTGGAACAGTCCCTCTATTAAAAAACCAAAACCAAACCAAAACAAAAAAACAACTCACATTTCCCTTAAGGTATAGTCATCTTTCCTTCCTCCCCAACCAAAAGTTGTTAGTCTCATTTTTTTATTTCCTCTTTGACAGAGACTTTAGGATGACTAAATTAAGTATTAGATCTTAATACTCTGTGGAAATAACTCTAGGTACATCACCTCCTCTTTCTGACACATTAGTCCTTATTCTAAAGGAGTTTTCTGCAGCATTTTACAGTGTTGATTTCCTCCACTCCCACCTCCTCTTTTTTTCAACTCTTTTCTCCTAATACCGTGTTTGAATTCCTATCTACAATGTTTCATCTTTCTTAGGCTCTTCTCTCTCTGTCTCCTCCTAAAGACTGATTTGCTCAGAGCTTTGTTCATGGTTCAATCCTCCTTTCACTCTCTTTTCTCTACTTATATTTAAATGGATTTAATAATTTAAAATTGTGAGTTTCACTGTATTGAAGACCTTCAAACCATAGCTCTAGGCAGTCATGTTTTGTTCTGTTGAGTTCTTTGAGTTCTGTAATCTGACTGGACGCCCTTCAGGAGTCTACTCCTACCTCAACAAGTCCAAAACCCAATTTATCTTCTGTGTTCACCTCTCCTCTCTTCCCTCACACTGACCTTAACCTACGTGTATACTCAGTATCTTTGCAAATAAAAAAGTTAATTCCAAGAATGGTGTAAGTGACTTTATTTTTTTTAGTGTTTATTTATTTTTGGAAGAGAGAGAGTGTGAGTGGGGGAGGGGCAGAAATAGAGAGGGAGACCCAGAATCTGAAGCAGGCTTCAGGCTCTGAGCTGTCAGCATGCAGTCCAATGTGAGGCTCAAACTCATGAACAGTGAGATCATGACTTGAACTGAAATTGGACGCTTAATTGACTGAGCCACCCAGGTGCCCCAGAATGGTGTAAGTGACTTTAATTGGACTAACTAATTTATCCTTGTAATAATCTTGTGCCTTAGAAACTCTAATTAGGAAAAAATATAACAGCATCAGTAAATACCTACTTTCTCAAAACATGAACCCGGAGGTTACTTCAGGCTCTTCTCCCACTAATTACCTAAATATTTCCTAAGTCTTAGTTAATCTATTTCCATATTATCTCCCAAATTCTCCCTTTATCCCCACTGATATACCCTTAAGTCATGTGTAGCAATAGCTTCCAGACTACCTTCCACAACGTAGTCACAGTGATCTAAAATTCAAATCTTACTGTTTCTCTCAATATTCTAAATTCTTGAGTAGCTCCCTGCAGTTTTTAGAATAAAGTTCAAATTTCTTAGCTTAAAAGACTCTTCATGAACTTATTTCTTTCTGTTTTTTTTTTTTTTTTTGCCAATTTTCTCATTAAGAAAGAGGTGCCTCTCCCTCTTCTTGCTTCCTTAGAGGTCCATGCACTATGAACTTCAGCTCTTTGAAAACTGAGGTAAAGGAAGCCTCTATCTCTGCCTGCACTGCTCTCTTTACCCTTTTCCTTTATCAGACTGACTGGTAAGACTGGGGAAAAATCAGAATGTAAAAAGTGGGATAGAGGCAAAGTGGCACAGCCAGATGCCACAAATCTTATGGAAAACAAAGTTGTAGGCAAGAGGGTAAAAGAGTGAGGTCATGAAGAATAAAAGACTGCTGGGACACTTGGGTGGCTCTGTTGGTTAAGTGTCTGACTCTTGATCTCAGCTCAGGTCTGGATCTCAGGGCTGTGAGTCCAAGCCCTGCCTTTGGGTCCTTTAATTCTTTCCCTATCTTAGGGCTTTTAGTAGGTGATGCACAACAAACAAACAAACAAACAAACAAGCAAACAAACACCCTCATCATCTCCTTTGGATGGCTGAACTCTTTAAGAAGGCATTGCCATTAGAGTGAAGACAAATTTCAGTTAGGAGGTGGAGATGGAAGAACTGTTCTGGGAAGAGACTAAAGGTTTGGAAGAGCTTGTTTACCATGGAAGTGACTTTCCAGAGGGCAGAAGGATGTGTAGAAGGAGCAGCAGTGGATGTCAGCTGAAGGAAGGATAAAATGGTCTGCTGACAGAATATAAAAAAGAATAGATGGGCACCTGGGTGGCTTGGTCAGTTAAGCATCCGATTCTTGATTTCAGTCATGATCTAACATAACAGTTCACGGATCGAGTCCATGTCCAGCTCTCTGCGGACAATGCAGAGCCTGCTTAGTATTCTGTCTCTCTCCTTTTCTCTGCCCCTCCCCTGCTTGTGCTCTCTCTCTCTCTCAAGATAAATAAACAAACATTAAAAAAAAGAAGAAGAAGAGATCTTTGGAGGTACTTCCACCTGGATTTTTGATAGAGGAATGGCTAGCCTAAAGTTCACAGCAATTATGATACCTAACACTTTTGAATTCTTACTCCATGCCCAGTACATTCCAAGTACCTTACCATGAAATATTCTGCTTTCGTTTTACCTGCCAGGGAGAAAACTAAAGCAGAGGAACCTGCCTAAACTTACAGAGCTACAGAGTGGCAACTCCAGGCACAATCTTAACCACTGTAGGAAATGAGAACTGTATTGTGAAGTGAGCATATTGTTAGCATGGTTTGGGTCCAAGTATTGATAAATAAATATTTTCATTGCCTTTGCAACTTAGCTCTGGGTGAAAGAGAAGGTGAGTTAGATCTTTTTAAAATTCCCTAAAGTAGAGGTTTTTAAAGCTTTATAGCTTAGGCAAACTATAGCTTTCCTCAGTCAGTCTATGCCCTTTCCATGTTAAGTGTTAGGAATCAAAATAATTATGCAAAAGATTATGCAGAATGACTCTATTATGGTTTAAATAGTGTCTTGCATATTTCTGGGGTTAAGAGGTTCCTCAATTCCTGCATTTCACCAATGACACTAGTCATGTATTAATGCAAATCTCTGTTGAAACATTTTCTTGCATGTAACAGATACCAGTGGAGAAAATATTATGTATATGAGTACATAATTATATAAAAACAATTATCTAAAATATTGAAAACTGGCCAAAACCTTATGTAGCCTTTTGTTGTTTTTTTGTTTTGTTTTGCCCTTGAGGCTAATGAATATAACCTCTATCAGACTCCAAATTTAGCTCAAACTCTATAGTCAAGGACATTTTCATTAAAGTGGCCTTTCTTCATCCTCATTAAAGTTGAGTGAGCATAAAGTCTTGACTCTTTTTGGGTCTATTCTCTCAAGAAGAAAGGTTGGTATAGTGAAAAGTGTATGGATTTTTTATTCATCAAGACCTAACTTTAGCTTTATGTTTAATTAACTATATGACCTCAGGAAGGTTACTAAAATTCTAAACTGTGATTCCTTAAGTGGTTAGGTCTCTACCTGAGACCACATCCTTGATTAGTTCTTTATTTTACCTTCTCCTGCTTCACTCTCTCAGTGAGAGGTTTTTCTTGAAGTGTACCCCTGCCCCACAAATTCCACACATGGTAGCCTTATCTCAAAGTCTGCTTCTAGGGAACTTGATATATGACACCTGGCACACTAACATCCTTGTGACATTGCATCAGTGATGGGGGGCCTGGGGATTTTCACTGGTTTGTTTTGATTTGGCTTTCAGCTAAGAATTTCCTTTTCTCTGAACACCTGGTTCATTCCCTGACCTTGACCAGTGCTCTTTCTTCTAGATTTCTGATGTCGTTAAAATTTACCTAATGTAACAACTACACATTTTTATTGTGATTCTGTGCATGTCTCTCCCCTAGAATGTTTCCTGTTTTTAGCCTCAGACCTTGTCAGAGTTCCTTATTCACAGAATAGGTGAAATAACAGTGGCATATACAATGATAGGGGAAGAGAAAGAAGAGGAAAATATTCATTACTATCTGGTTCTCTATTATTTTTATCAATATCCTCAAGCAATAGCAGTGTGACAGAACAAGAACAACAATACCCTTTAAAATTGCTTTCGTAACAGAAGGGAACCAAAAAATTGTATGTATAATGGACAGTGACAGTACTGTTAGTAGAAGGGAGAACATTAACCAGTCTCAGCAGAAGAAAAGGTTTAGGGCCTTTGCAAAGTTTCTCTTCAGGCATGCCAATTACTACCTGGAACCTAGTCATCCCAGTGAAACCCCAGCCTGCTTCTCTGGATCTTGAAGACTTTGCTAACTTTGTCATTTTCTTCCCTTGGGCTGATGGAAATTGTTTCTTCATTTCTTAAACCTCCTGTGAATCCACTGACTGAAGCCCTCTTATGAAAAACCTATGCAATGCTTTCCTTGTGAATTTGAGAGTCATCTTAGACTTGAATTACCCCTCTGACTTAATTTCTCATTTTGTCCCACTCCCTGAAAATACCACCGTAATGTTTGTCACAGACATGGGGCCTGTGCTAGGAACCACAAAGCTGTGGGCCCCCACAGCAAGGTGAAAATGGCATCCCTTCTGTTCCCAGATTCTTTTTTTGTATATGTCCTATCCCTGAGATCTAAGTGTATCTCCTGAAAGAGTCAGTTTTGAAATGAAGATCATTTCCTCTATTTCTTTCAAGCAATGAAAGCATAGGACTGTGCAGACTTCAGTCATCTATATAAAATGGATTCCAAAATTCCTGATGCAGTTAACATGCCACTCAACCAAAGTACAAGTTCCTGGCAATCCTAGTTCATGGGGACATAGTCCTGACACTGGAGATGACCCCAAACCTCTGAGCACAGAAGCCAATTGTCACAAAACGTCAGCATCATAGTATAGCCTTAGGGTCTCAGGGAAGAAACTGACTGCTACAATTTAGCACATAATTATTGATTTGTTTGCCATCTGGATTTCCCACCTCAGCTACCAGCTCAGGTCAGGCCGGCAGCAGAACAGAAGGGAATGGACATGAGTTTACACTAGAAGTAATGCAGGTGAGAAGTAACCACTGAGAATTTGGCAAGTAGTGGGAAAAGGAACAAAAGCAGGACCATTTTGCTGCATTTTGGGGAATACTTTAAGAATTAACACACAGTTCTAGCATTCAAAGATGTGATTCCCCCCAATAAGCTTTAAAGTTTAGAAATTGGCATGTATACATCTTGTCAATAAGTCTGTTTAATATTACTTTATTTTTCCTGGAAGACTTCATTTTGCAACAATGGATTTCCTAAGATGAAGAAGTTTTACAATGGAGGAAATGTGGTATTAATAGTGGCCCCAAATTATTAAAAAGAGCTTAAACTGCACTTGAAGATTTTCACTTAGGAAGATCTTACAATATTTAATAAATATTAGAATATCTCTCATAGGGGAAAGAGGTTAAATAAGTAGTTTGGAGATTATTGAAATTATAGTTCAGTTATCTGGAAAATTCACTTACTGACTTCTCTAGCAGCAGCAGAAAAATGAGGCTTTATATTGAAAAAACCCTCCTCCTCAGTGTTTGTTTTCCTTTAACAAGCGAAAACACTCAGCAAAACGACCTATATTCTGTTAAAGCATTTTTTTGCACGGATAATTTCTGTTCCTTTCATATTGATTTATAAAAGTTAGCATGCTATATTTAACTACAAAATATATATTTCTCTGATTTGCAAGTTTATCTTTTGCCTTTTGCTTTTAAATGATTATATACTAGAGAGAGGTATTTATTCTGTATGCAGATGAATAAGGAACACAGTATCATTATAAGAGGACATTAAAGAACTATAATATATTATTTACCATAATGAGAAAATACACAAAATAGGTCACTGAAGTAGATTCTCCCAATCGTGAACAATACTTTTTTATTATAAGTCAAGATAGGAAATATTTTCCAGAGGTTGCACAAACAGACTAAACCACAGAAATAACATTATTTCAGATAAATGATCAATCTCTCTATGGTCCCCGAGGCTTATTTTAAAGGAGCTTTCAGCTGGGGGTACACTAGAAAGTCTGTGATGCATGTAATAGAATCAAGAGCTCTATTACAATCCCAAATTGGTAGCACCTCTGAGTATCTCTGGGCTCACTTTCTTGAGAGGGATATAGGGGCCCAAAGTCCCAAATAACTTACCATAGCTCACCCAATTATTAATACATAATTGAAAGTGAATTTCATTTATTGAGCTGACCTGTGCTACAGGTTTACTTTAGAACCTGATGTACCATTGTAAATGGTGGCAAAGATTCAAAAGCAGTAAATCCAAAGAAAACATAAATCTGTTAAGTAAATATACATAAATATTACTAACAATTTTTTAATGTTTACTTATTTTTGAGTGTGTGTGTGTGTGTGTGTGTGTGTGAGAGAAAGAGAGAGAGAGAGAGAGAGAGAGAGGAAGAGAGCACAAGCAGGGGAAGGGCAGAGAGACAGAGACACAGAATCAAAAGCAGGCCGCTGTGCTGACAGCCAGAGCCTGACATGAGGCTCGAACTCACAAGTCATGAGATGATGATCTGAGCTGAAATTGGATGTTTAGCTGACTGAGCCACCCAGGCACCCCACTATAACAATTATTAATACAGGCCTCAGATTTTTAAATTCTTATGGAAAATTTTTTCCAAGTCCTCATTGTCCATGAATATTTTTATATAAATGATGGTCTTAAGTTACAAGAATCTTAGTAAGGATTCTTAGTAACTATTTGGAAGCAGAAGGATGTAAAGGGTGTAGAAAACTAAACAACAGTTTTACCTACATCCATAGTATACATCATCATTTTGATACAAGTACTTTTTAATAAATTATCTTTCCCTGATGCTGTGTTAGGGACGATTCATTGATAATTAAACAGACATGATCTCTGACTGCTATAAAACTTACACATAGGAGAAATCATTGAGACTTTAAGTGATATGTAGTCAATAGATACTGCATTGGAACCTACATAATTTACTTGGGCCCTGTATAAGCAATGGGGCATGCTCAGTTAGTGGTTTCTTGTAGGAAAAGGAGTTTTCTGGAGTTAGTGCTATTAGAAGGATTGGACTTTTATTGCAAAAATGCTCTTTTTATAAGCCCGACACGTTATGCTTTGCTACATTCCCAACATGTCTAAAGTTATAAAGGAAGAGTTGATTGGTGATATGAGCAGAGATATTTCCTTTCCCATTTCTGTGTTCTACCAGGGGAGATATTTCCTAAAGCAATCCAGCCTCCTTCTGTATCCCCTATTCTACCAGTGCAAGTGGCATGATTTGCCTCCTTGGAGGTTTGGAAGAGGCCCAAGGTGACCTGAAGCTCAGCTTCTGCCCCAGCCTTTTCTTTGTGGGTCTACCTGCAGAGATCACGTGTTCTGATTGCTCTCAGCCAGCCAGTGGCCTGGCTCTGAGCATGAGGCCAACTTCTGTGGGCCACAGCCTGCAACCTCAGTGCTTTGTCCACGGATGAACACTGCATGCTCTGGTAGCAGCTGTGGTGGTAATGAGGGAGAAACTGGGGTTGGAATATTCCCTCTTTCTTACCCCTTCCTTTTTTTAAAACTTGTTGTTCCATCATTGTTATTATTATCATTATTATTGCAAAATTCACAAACAGCAAGACCTTTTAATGTATAATTCCAAAAGTTTTGAAAAGTACCTGTACCCGTGGAGTCAGGTAGATAAGAGAGTTCTATCACCTCCCCTCACCCCAAATTTTCTGCTGTCTCTGCAGTTGTGCCTTTTGCAGATTGTCATATGAAACGGATCCTTATCAATGTGATTGTATTATACCCTTTTGAGTGTTGCTTCTTTCACTCAGCATGTTATTGCACATGTCAGCAGTTCGTCCCATTTTATTGCCGAGTAATATTCCATTCTATGGAAGTACCACAATTTATCCACTTACTTGGTAACTTTTGCCCAATTTTTGATGATTATGAATACAGTTGCTGTATATATTTACCTACAGATTTTTGTGTGGCTGTAATTTTTTATTTCACCTAGGTAAATATCTAGAAGAGGGGTTGCTGGGTTATATAGTAACTCTATACTGAACTTTATTAGAAATTGCCAAATTGTGTTCCAAAATGGCTGTGTCAGTTTGCATTCTGACCAGCAATGTATGAGAACTCCAATTACTTTGAATACTTGCTGGTACTTGATATTGTTGATTTTCTTCCTTATTTTAAACATTTTAGCCATTTTAATTAGTGTATAATGGTAACACCTCTGTGCTACCTGTACTTTAAATTTGTGTTACCCTAATGATGAATGACTTTGGACATCTTTTATATGCTACTTTGCCATGTATATATCTTCTTTGCTCAAGCATCCAATCAAATATTTGGCTAATTTTTTAAAATTGGGCATTTGTTTTCTTCTTTTTTAGTTTTGAGAATTCTTGAGATAGGCTATAAGTCCTTTATTAAATATATGATGTGAGGTGTGCCTTGGTGGCTCAGTTGGTTAAACGTCCAACTTTGGCTCAGGTCATGATCTCAGGATTCTTGGGTTCCAGCACCGCCTCTGGCTCTGTGCTGACAGTCAGGAGCCTGGGGCCTGCTTCAGATTCTCTATTTCTCTCTGCCCCTCTGCCCTTTCATATTCTGTCCCTCTGCTTGTTCATGCTCGCTCGCTGTCTCTCTCTGTTTCAAAAATAAATAAACATTAAAAAATTTTAAAAATATGAGCTAAAAATATTTCTCCTTTTATTTGCTTACCCATGTATAGAGAAGAGCAGAGGTATACATTTTGACCAAGTTCAATTTTATCATAGTTTTCTTTTATGGATTGTGCTTTTGGTATCTTATCTAAGAAATCTCTGCCTAACCAAAGGTCATAAAGCTTTTCTGTTATGTTTTCCTTAGCAGTTTTATAGTTTTATGTTTTTCACTTAGGTCTCCAACTCATTTTGACTTCATTTTTATATACAGTTTGAGAAATGCATCCTTTTGAATCAATACTACAGTAAGTACTAGTTTCTTAAAGGTTATTGGCAATGTCAAATATTTGCAACCCTCTCAGTGAACTTTTAATTGTTTATTACAATATAATGTATTGGCTTATCTTGGCTTTAACATAGATATTTTACCAATACATGAGGTTATGAAAGCATATTTTGCTCATTTAGAATACTGGTTTGCTGAACTATTTAGATTTTCAGAAATCTTGACATACTTCATTTATAAAATATTTTCAGTGTATCAAGAATCTCATCAAAAATATCTTTATATATTTGCAAGTTGTCAGGCTTGCTGTAGTTGATACAAGTTTCGAAAATTCTAATTTTTTGCTTGAAAGTTCAAATATTGTCATTGGCATCAAGTTTAAGCTTTTCCCTAGAAGTGACATGTGCTTTTGTTCATTCTCAACAAAAATGTCTGCCAAATATCTAAGTTTGTATTACCATATTTTATCTGTCAGTTGTTCTTCAAAGTAAATATCGTGTTCTATAAAAAAAAGTGGTTAGCTCAGTTTGCAACTCAATCACATGCGTGTTTTTCCTTCCAGACAGCCATTATACTTCACTCAATATGCAGCAGAAGTATTTTACGCATCCTGCCTAAGTTGTCACATATCGATGTATTATTGGGGGTTGGAATTTAATAAATTAAGAATTGTTACTGCTTGATTGAGGATATTACTAAGTGAAATTGGCTTTCTTTTTCTTTTTTGTGAGTTGGGGTTTAGAGCCTCCCTATACTGTGAGGTTTCTGGGTCATGGAGGTCAGAACCAAGTCGTTACTTCCATCTCTGCTAGGATTTTGGAGTCTGGTGTTAAACAACAAGCTTACAAGAGAGGCCATTTGCTTTCATTCTTTTCAGAAGACCTCTGCAGTCTAACTCTAGATGACATTCACATCTTGTGTCTCTGATATAGACCTGCGGCAGATTTTCTACACGGATAAGGCATACCATAATATGGTGGGGTTCACAGAAGAGCCTCTGATCCTTCTGTCCTTGGGAGACATTCTGAATGAAATGGTAACTCAGTATGTCTTACAATGGTGGCAGGTAGACAAGTTGTAAAAACTAGCATTACTTTACCCTTCACTTTGTACTGGGCATTTTGTGTACTTAAAAAATAATTAGGTACTCCAGTAACCCCATGATGTGTATTGAATTTTATAGATGAGGTAATTCGACTCAGAAAGGTTAAGTAGCCCAAGAGGGCACTTTCAATTTAATTTAGCGGGAATTAAACCCAGATCTGTGAGCTGCCAAAGCCCATAGATTTTCCATTTCTATCAGTATTTTTCAAGTCATTTTCTTGGTGTGTTTTAGCAGAAAGTTTTTAAATAAAACTTTAAGCAGAACACTAAAATGTTAAAGCTTTTCATATAGCATCAGCATCCATGAAATTCTAATCAAATATTTGAAAAACCTCAAAAGAGCTTCCAAAGGGCTCTGTAGATAGAAAAGAGCTACCCCGCAGCTGCCTACACTGTATGCTTTGTTTGACATCTGCTACTTGCCTGTTTTGCCTCTCCCTCTCTCTCTCTTGTTAAATTGTCCCCAGCGCCTAAGATCATTCATGGCAATACACGGGGCTTTTTCATTTTATATTCAGGCTGAAGGAACTGCTTCTGGTTATATCTACCTTTTGTAGCATTAACTGCACACGGGTGGAAAAGCCTCTGTTAGCAGAGCAGATAAGCCTCTCCCCATTTGTTACCCAGACCGGAACACAAAAGAGGCTTTTCCACCAGCCTGGCTCGGAATGAAATCAGTTGTAACACCACAAGGATCTGAATGGAGTATTTTACCTAAAAGAAGAATTTAACATTAGTGCAACACTGTCTATATATCACATACTGTGCTATATACATCATCCATAGATTTAGTATACATTATACTCTCCTAAGTGTTCTATATTTAATGCCAGGCATCAGCTTCAGATCTGAGAGGTGATCATACTGGGGTGCTCTGCCTTAAAATTAACCTTAATTTTTTTAAGTGTGAAACTATTAAAAGATTAAAACAGGAAGAAACACACAAGCAAGTTTGCATTTTAGAAGTGTAATTTGTCAATAATTTAAAATAATTAGATGGTGATAAGGCTAGAAGCAAGAAAAACATTTCAAGAGCCTAGAGAAAGGGGTAGGATATGAGGAGGAGTCAGTTTTAACAGTTCAATAAAATGGCAGAAGAGCAAAGTAAATAATGAGAAAGTCAGGAGAGAGGGAATCAACAGGTCTCAATGCCTGGAATTAGGAATAAATAATTGAGTATGCTTCCCCAGTCTTTTAGTTCTTGGTTCCACCAACTCCAATAGGAAAGACTGAAGGAAAAGCAAATACTGGGACCAGAACATACCAAACAAGATTGTGTAACGATGAAAGCACATGCAATGAATTGTCCCACATCTTTATGTCCATGGGATGCCATTCACTGGGGTTAAACAAATACCTTCTTCTTCATAGTTCAAAAAGAGCTTTTAGCATAAATGGGTATTAAATCTTGTCAAAGACTTTAATAAAACTAATTGATAAAATTATCTAATTGAAGTTCATATTATAAAATATTCTAATATTGATCTAACCTTACATTCCTGAGGCCATGATAAATTATGAAATCTTTCAATATAATTAGATTATATTTGGTAGGGTTTTATAGACATTTTTAGTCCAACTATTCATAAATGAGGCAAATTTCTCTTTTTGTGTGTGCCATTTTTGTTATTCAACTTTTGTGTTGGTAAAAGAGATTTGGGGCTAGCTTTTCTTTGAAAATAAGAAATCACTTACCAGTAATATTAACTGGGACCTGACATTTTCTGAGAAGTAGTTTTTAAATTATGTCCTAGATTTATTTAAGTGCTGCTCATTCTACTTCCTCTTGTATTAATTTGGTAAATTTATACTTCATAAAATTTTATTTTTTCAATTCAAAAATTCCCAATTCTTCCTTAAGTCTTAAATTCTTCTTTGTTTGATATGACTATTGCTCTCCCTTTTATCTTTTTGTTCATGTTTTACTTAAATATAATTTCCAAGTTGTGTATAGCATTTTAATTAGTTTTTATTAATTATGTCTCTTATACAAAAACAGATTGGGTTAAAACCAAAAGACTCTTTACTCCCTGATTAGAAAGTTTAAATTGCTTACACTTAATGCCAAAATATGAAACTTGAACTGACTTCTCCATCTTTGTTTAACATTTAAATAATGTTTTAGTTCTATTTTTCCTGTTTTGCATCCTCCCCCCCTTTAGGAGAGTTTACGTCTTATTTGTTTTGCAATGATTTAGAATTTAGGTAGTCTTTTACAAATTCCTAGTTGTTAACTTACCGTGTTAATAAATCTTACTAAATCAATAGTTATTTAATTCTAAAATTTGAAAACAAACCTATAACTTAAGCATTGCATTTATAGGAAATGAAGTACTTATATATTTTGCCTTCTCTATTCCATTTCCTTTATTCTGGTCTCTATATTTTAGGATCAGAAACCTCATAACAATGAATCTCGGGGCACCTGGGGGGCTACTCCTGATTTCGGCTCAGGTCACAATCTCACGGTTGTGAGCTCAAGCCCTGTGTTGGGCTCCATGCTGGGCATGAAGCCTGCTTAAGATTCTTTCTCTTCCTCTCCCTCTGACTCTACCGTGCTCTCGTGCACTCTCTTTCTTTCTCTCTTCCTCTCAAAAAAAAAATATTTGTATATGTGTATATACACACACATACATATATGTCATTTAATCTTTATTTTCTAGATTTCTTTGACTATCTTTGTTCTCACAGGCAGAGCAATCATTTACTGTTTGTGAGATCAGGAGTTGTCTTCTCTACTCTTAAATACAAAGAATAAACTGAGGGTTATTAGAGAGGTGTTGGGTGGGGGTATGGGCTAAATGTGTGATGGGCATTAAGGAGGGCATTTGTTGTGATGATCACTGGTTATTATTATACATAAGTGATGAATCTCTGAGTTCTACTCCTGAAACAATACTACACTGACTACACTGTGTGTTAACTAACTTGGAGATATATCTATATCTATCTATATCTATATCTATATCTATATCTATCTATATCATCTCTATCTATCTATCTATCTATCTAGAGACCTCTCCCACATGGCATCATATAGTAATCTGATTTCAATATATCTCATCTTGATGGGCAGGATGAAAAACTATGTGAAAGGCCTGCCTTGTTGATGCAGCTGTAGATGGGCACAAGTCATGATTCTCATGAGCAGCTTCAGGAGTTCTCTGAATCAGCAGCCTTACAACAGGGTAGGAAGGCAGCATGGAAAAGGGTAGCTGAGTGAGTAGCCAAAAGAAGGAGGAGTAAATGCATATCCTGAGAGGCAGATATTTCAGGCAACAAGAGCAAATAAGGAGGAGAAAGTAAATACCTCAGCTGGGAATGTCTCTTTCTTATATATACTTAGAAAAGGACTGACGGAATGTCTTTCAAGATTCTGGAATAGGACAGAGAAATACAGTAATATTT
Organism: Suricata suricatta; assembly: GCF_006229205.1. Taxonomy (NCBI): domain Eukaryota; kingdom Metazoa; phylum Chordata; class Mammalia; order Carnivora; family Herpestidae; genus Suricata; species Suricata suricatta. Next base: position 107,374,809 of record NC_043706.1, on the reverse strand, counting down.
AGAATCTATTTCTTCTACACAGCCACATTATTAACTTTGGCTCATTCTTGATCTTTTGTTTAGAAAACTTCCCTGGACATTTTTACCTCAAAATCTACCATCCTATCCTTTCTACACCCATCCCTGTAGACTCCAGTTAAGTCATTGTCTCTCTGGACTTCTGTACTCTGTTGATTTTAATAAAGACTTTCCAGACTGTTCCCCATTTTCTTTTTGCCACAATACACTTCTGGCAGTAATACTGGAAAACAAACGGTAAACAAAGATCACCCCACCTCTTTATGTTGACTTTATCCTAGTGAATATTCTACAAAAATCCTTGTTTCACCACTAGATGAACACCCCGCATTTGTAATAGGCTATACAGATTGATTTCAGGATGGCCAACTAGAAATAATGGAACTGATGTATATTGACAATAATAAACCCAGTATATCATGGTTAGATAACTGAATGCAGATTTTAGAAAGTGACAGAAATCTAACTTAATATTAATTGACTTCTAGAAAGTTACTTAACCTCTTTAAGAATAAATTTTCTCAAAAGTAAGTGAAAGTAATATTAGAATATCCCAAACAGTTTTAAAAATTGGAAAAGATAATACATGTAAAATGTTTAGCATAGGTCCTAGAGCTGAGTACATGTTCTGTATCTTGTCTATGTTAATTTTATAGTTATTGAAAAATTAATTTCATTTGTTAAATGTTTATTAAGGGCCTACCATGGTCAATCATTATTCTAACTACTCAGTACACAATGGTGTGGGAGAACATTAACCATAACTTGTATCCATATCCTTTACTAAGTGTTTCCTGTTCTTTTACTAAAGGAAAAGTGAACTTCCCACACGGAGACTTTGAACTCAGACAAGCGACTTGCTTTAGCTAAAAGCACATAAGCTGAAGTTTCAGTGAGCCAGACCTAGGCCTTAAGAGCTATCATGGGTTTTCACTTGCTCCCTTTGGTTTCAAAATTGCCGTAAGAAGAGTGGCCCCGGGCCCCAGGAGCCACCTGGGAAGCAGGCCAGAGCCCCAGAAAGAGTAGTCAAGCAAAACTAGACACATGGCTTGAAGCAGAGGTACCTAGTTAATCATCCTCTATATCAGGAGGTGGCAAAGTGTGGCCTAGGGATTGAATCCAGCTTGTGCCTTGTTTTTGTATGGACTATAGACCAAGAATATTTCTTTTCTTTTCTTTCTTTTTTTTTTTTGCTAAAAAACAATGAAAGCAAGCAAGCAAGACAGATTAACAGAAAGAACTAAAAAGAGAAAGAAAAAGAAAAATATATGACAGAGAGACCATATATGGCTTGCAAACTTTGTGATCTCTAAAAGAAAAAGTTTACTGACTCTTGGTCTTGATCACCAACACCAGACAACAAGAGCTTATAAGTGCCCACCGAGCAAGATTGAAAGAATTGCCTATGACAACTTCCAGTCATGAGATAAGTAAATGCTTAAAATTGATCTGCAGCATTCTGACAAAAGCTAAGTGAAAAATGAAAACATACATGGACCCTGCCCTCATGGAGTTCACACTTTGGTTAGGGAGACAAGAACTACCAAATAATAATGAGAATGTACAAATACAAATTTGGATAAATGTTAAGAATAGAAATATAGAAGACTGGCAGTTAAAAAATGGAAAGTGGGTGTTTGAAATAGTCACTGCTGCAAAAGGAGAGGGAAATGATTGGAAATGCATAGGAGCATTTCTAGATAGTGTTGAAGGCCCAACTAATTGGTGATCATGACTTGCAGTGATATCCATCTGTCCTGTATCTCATTGTTCAGCTGATTTTGGATGGGTAGATGATCTAAAGCATATTATTTCATTGTGAATTGGGTTTTACAATCAGGATGTGATACCAGAGCCAGAAGGGATAGGAATTTATTTTGTCAAGCATTATTGAAAGGGGAATGGAATCCATGCCCCAAGAATAAGGCTGGTGGATTTGGAAAATTTTAAGAGGTTAGTGGCCTTAAGGTACAAAAATTCAAGGAACAAGTTGTATAAGTACAGCTCATGATAAAGCCAAAAAACACAGGAGTTTATGGTAAAAACACATTTGCACTATTGACTGCAGAATACAGTACTTAATCATAGATATTCTTCTCTTTCTTTCTTTCTTCCTCCTTTCTTCCTCTTTTTCTTTCTGTACATTCTAAGACCAAATTTCTTAGAAGTTTTTGTGTACATTAAATGCTAAATTATGACTTTTTTATACTTAATTATGCCTCCCTAAGAATTCACCTTAGTATAACTCTTTAAAATTTAAAATACATATTAGTATATTAAATTTTAAGTCTTACAGTAAAGAGTCTTATAAAACTTTATCTAACTCAGCATTTCATAGACATTTTTTACTACCAAAATCTTTATTTCTTAATGCCCATTAATACCCTTCATAGGAAAACATTTTAGTAAACAAGTGTCAGCTAATCAATTGTATTAATGTATCTAAGGAAATAGTGTGTTGATAGGAGGAAAAGGGGATTCATAGAGTCAAAAAGAGCAGGCTGAGAGCAATTCATTCACTGATTCATGCATCCGACATTTTCTGAGCTCCTGTTATATGCCATTCACTGCGAAACACAGAAAGGAAGAAAATATTGCCTCTACCTACAATTTAATTAGAGAGACAGAGACATGAAGTAACAAAATGAAGACCTGGTGAGTACTAATAAAAGTCCATGCTGACTTCTGTCCCAGGAAAGATCTGCGAGACTTGGTGGTTGGGGCAGGATGGAGCTGAATGAAGGATAAGAAAATGATTTTAGGAGGAAATAAAACTTGAATTGAGTTGTCATATCTGAAATTTATTTTCAGATACTTGAACACAGGTAATACTAATTGCTAGTTTAAGTTTCAATTCTGGGGCCAAATGGCATCTATGACAATTCTCTCTCCAGCAGTGGTTAGTGCTTTATCAGAAATGTCACACTCCAGAGGTGGCTTCTGAAAGTCTTCCATTATCCAGAACTTGATCACAGCTGCTTAACATTGCAAATATATTTTTATTGCAAAATTTATTGGTTTTTATTTATTGTGAGGAATGTGAGAAAAAGGCTCTCATTGTGAAATTAACAGTACTCAAGACTGGCTAAAACATGTCATCTTTTTGTGAGGAGGATCTCAAGTGTTTATCCTTTGGAATCAAGCTTCCTACTTCCTCCCATAGAAATTTTGTATTCAGACATTGTTAGAAGCATTTCCTATCTTACTCAGCTCAAGCTTCATTATCCATTACCTGAACCAACCAAAAAGGACCTTTGCAAGGCCAAATCATGTGGGGTCAGTGCCCAAAAAATTCTGTAAAGATGCAGAGGCATAGAGCAATATTATAAATATAAGGAACTCTAACTGCTTTCATACAGAATGAAGGGGATGGCGAGTCTAAAGAGAAAGAGATTTAGTCTCAAGCACTATTCCTGGAAAATTAAGTCTTAATCACATATTGAGATATAATATCTTTTTAGAATGGTGATAGACACATCAGGTTACAGTATCCTGATAAAAAAGCCATTCAGATGATCCACCGATTTCCTTTGCTTTGATTATATGTTGGCTTTTCATATAGATTGTATTAAGATGAGCTAATGCACTAACCAGTTAATGCAATTATTGAAGTCTCCTTGGAAGTCATATTCCTCAGTAAAATGTAATGTATTGGCATTCTGGTTTCTGTTCAATCTCTTTGGGAAGGCTAATATGAAGCATTCCAATGAGTCTGCTCAATTCTATCTGCACTCAAATAATCAAGTTTCTGCACATACAAAGTGGAGGCTCAGAACCTTGACTATGGCCACTCCACTGCCCTGAGAGACTCTCCCTGAGTTCATTGACACCCCTACACCACCCAATACCAGACATATTTCTTTCTCTTATGGTAACAGTTGGAAACATGGAAAATGTGGGAGTTGTTACAGACTCTGCTGACATTTGCACATTTGTGAAATGTAAGAGAGTTGTATAGTCTGTTAAAGAGAGAGAAACAGCAACTGGAGTGAAAATATTTATGTCCTATTTATTATACGTATGTTAATGCAAAGAATTAGTCTCTAAGAAGATTCATGTTTTTCCTTTGTGCAAATATTTTGCTAATTATAAACACACTTTCATTTTGAAAAGGGTAAGAGGAGGGTCTGAACCCAAGAGAATGAAATCTGAAGCAGGTTCAGAGAGGTGAAGTGCAATGATGGTACCAATGGAAATTTGAATGCAAAATTATTTTTAAAATAGAAAGATTGTCTTGAAATAAAATATTTCAAGGGATTTGATGAGTGTTAGCTTTTTTTAATGTCTCAGTTTACAACTAATCAAAATAATACTAATATTTACATTTATCTAAGGATTCACATCTTTTTTTGAAATCTCTAGAGAGTCTAAAGCAGAGGTCTCAAAGTGTAACCCAGAGACGCTTTTTCATCAAAATTATTTTCAAAATAATACTAAGACTCATTTGTCTTTTTTTGTTTGTTTGTTTTTTGGTCTCTCTCCTGATAGTACAGTAGAGTCCTTCAGAAACTACCTGATTTGTGATATTGCAACAGAGTGAATGCAGAGGCATATACGAAAATCAGTAATCTTCTATGACACCAGACAATGAAGATATTTGTAAAAGGTAACACATGCCACCCTTTTCATGAATATTTTGTTTTAGAAAATAATCATTTCTCATGAAAATACATTGCTTTACAGTCAACTATAATGGCTTAGTTTTGTTCTTTTTAAATAAACTTATTGATAAAAATTTTAAAACATTTTTAGTTTTAATGGTTAATATGGTCATCAGTACCCACATAAATGAAAGCTCTTTGAGGTCCTCATTAATTTTCAAGAGAGTAAAGAGGTCTTGAAACCAAAGAGTTTAAGAACTTTCAGTACAGTCAAAACTTTCAATATTTGACACTACACATTTATTTTCTTCTATCTGAACTAAACTAAACCATGGGAAAATTAGTTTCATGTGTGTGCTGTAGACTGAGACTTTTGATCTAAGAGGGTCTGAAGGTACTGGTGAATTTGCACTTCATTTTTTATTTGAATGAGATGGTGTCTCAATGACACAAGGATGGAGGAAAAAACCTTTATACTGTTGCTACAATTGTAAATTTCTCTTTTTGATGACTTAGCATATCCAGCATCCATTCCACACTATTGTGTGAATTTCCAGATGCTGAAATTTAAAGGAATTTATGTTGATTTTTAGACTCTCAGATGTAACTTGAAAAGTCACCACATATTTATATGACTATGAACCGAGCATTCAGAAAACTCCCAAAGGCACCAGATCCCAGAGACTTAAATCTTAATGGTAAATTTCTCCACAATGACAGATACTAAAACATAGCAGAGATAAAATATGAGATCTTCCCAGACTGAAGTCAGTTCACTTGAATGTAAGGCACCGTGTGCATGGCTTTGACTTACTGTGTGACGAATTCATGGCCATGCGTTTGTTGACTGCTATCCAGAGAGCTGACAGCTACGGATGGATCTTCGTGTTAATAATGCAAAGTGCAAAGAAGCCACCCAGTATATTTTAAAAACTTGGGCTATTTCAACAGAAAATAGTATAAAACTTGTCTCCTTTAGCATTTATTTAGCATTACAATAACAACAGAATTACAAAAAAACTCTCATCTTCAAGCCTGTAGGTAAATCTGTTACTTTTCTTTTTCCAGTTAGAGAGTACAAAAAAATACAAAACAATACATCTTAACTTCTGTGATCTTTTCTCTCATTTAGTCTTGTTATATAAAGGATGGTACTGAGAGAAAGGGAAAGAGAGAGACGTTGGAGGAGAGTCAGCTAAGTAACAAAAGTGAATTTAATGTTTTTAAAATATTTTTTCCACAGACCAGATTGCAATTTACAACCCTGCCATTCCATCAAATGGCATGACACTTCACAAAGCTGACTAAATGCAAAATTGGCCAGGTTTCACATAATAGCTGGTTGGGTAAAACATGAGATTGCAAATGTCACAGGAAAGGGATGATAAACGGCCGAGGGATATTTATATACACTATACAGATATGTTGACTAGCCTGCTTGAAAAAAATCTGTTAAAAGCAATTATTTCAGTTACAGATTTGGACCAAAAATGTCTTTTTGTGTTACAGGCATCTGGGATCATTAGGTCTTCTATGGCTAGCTTGGTTTCTCTTGCTCCTGACTGTTCTCTAGTAATCACTCTGTTTGCATCAATGCTGCTCTGTGGCCTGAAGCAGACAGTGATGCACATCAAGGCTGATGAGGGCATTGCCCAGGGCCTGGCCTCTGCATCTAGGTGACCTGCCCAGAAATTCTTGCTCTACTATCCCCTCTGGGTCTAGAGGGTCCTGGGCCTGCTTAGAATGCCTGATGCCTTAATCATCTGCCTACTTCTAAAATGTCTTCCAAGAAGCCGTCACATTCAGGATGTGAAAGTATTCAAATGATCTTGGCATGAAATGATAGGCTCCCTTTTTGTCATTTTTCTGTTCTTGATTTAAACAAAGAACAATATTCAGACTAGATTATTCCAATTTTTCCTCTGAGATATAATGTGATAAGCAACAAAAATAATTACATTTTACACCTCTTAGTTTGAAGGTGGAATTTTTCCATAGAGAATTTAGTATTATGATGAAAATAGCTAATCCTTACATTGTGATTACAAGGTGCCAGTCACAGTTCTCATTTAATACTTATAGGTTACAAGGATTATGTATAAGGGTAGCCTCACTATTATATTCATTTTAAACACAAAGAAATTGAGAAACAGAGGTTAAATAACTTTACCAAGATCATAGAGCTAATAAATATGAGACTCTAGATTCAAATTCAGACCAGCACAGAATGCATGCTTTTAATTATGATGCCATTCTGCCTTGCCAATAAGTAATACAATACTCAAAAACAAATACCACATATGTAATACCATATAAAGTCATTAATCTTACCTTCTGAACTAAAGGTCTTTGAAAGGATACGAATGTTGTTCTAGAGGACTTGGACTAGACGTAGCACAAACAAAAATATGGGCAGATGTATCAGGAGAACAGCCTAGGTAATGCAGTGGTAACAAACCAGTTCATTATCTCAGTGGAGTCATCTTCCATGTCAATCACAGGCTACCTAGGAGCTTTGTACTACATTGTCATTGCTCTTAAGTCAGAACCTTGGATGACCCAGAGCTCACTCCTTTGTAGCACAGTTGGAGGAAAAAGAATGTGACAAAGCAATTGCCAGCCATTAAAGCTTTAGCCTGGAGATGATGTATGCTATTTTCCTCACATTTTATTAGCATGAGATGATCACATTATCCCACTTAACTCTGAGGGGGAAGTACATCTTCTCATGGGCCCAAAAGGAAAGAACGTTGGGATATAAAAACAGTTCTAAGGATTACTATTTCAGAGTCACCACGTTAAGGAGGTAAGAATTGAGACAGACAGCAAGGGTCAATCTTTCACCAAGGGCTAGGGACACTGATCCATGACACCTTAGAGTCATCTTGGTTTCAGTTTACTTTTCTGGGATAACTTTTATTATTACTCAAAATGAGGTTAGAAGTCCTGTTATACACTCTCATAACACCTGCTTACTCTTTCATATCACTCATGATATTTGTCATTACTTATTCTCTTCTGCATAAGATTTTATGTAAACTCCATGAAGTTCGAGAATTAATTTGCATTGGTCAATGGCTATATTCAATGACTTATTGCATTTTGATACTTCAATAGTTAAATCAGCCTAATACATATTTATTAAACTAGTAAATACTTATTAAACTAGGAAGAGTAAATCAGAAAAGGGATCTGTACCTAGAATATGCTTTTGAGCCAGTTCCACTAAAGTACCCTACATGATTAAACAGACCTATCCCCCACTCAGGCAGTCTAAACCCCAGCATAATTTCTGAGGCAAAGAGAAGATTCTCTTCCTCCTGCCCCCTATGCTTTGGAGCATCCTGAACAAGAGATTACATTTTCCATTACACAAATAAACCTTAGAGGAATACATATGCAAATATCTGGGAGAGTTACCCCATGAATGAATGACATGAATGACACCAACAAGAATTAAAGTACTTCTTTTGCTGGTTTGATAGGGATGGAGACTTAGAAATTGAGTAGGTTAGCCTCTTTAAAGTGAAAGGGAGGGGGATGAAAGAAAAAAAATGAAGTAGGAAGAAGAGTCCAGAAGTGAGATGACTAATTTGGACTTTTAAATATTGCCACAAGCCTCATTTTATATTCACCAATCAAAGAGCTTATGTTAAGTCTTTATTATGTATTTCATGTCCATACCTATATGAATACCTGTGTGGGGATTGTTGAGCACTACATATAAATCATGAACAACACTGAAACCTGATGCAAGAAAATGATAACAATATGTCTGACCCTCTTTAAACAGCACCATGACCTGTTGCTTTCCGCAATCCAGTGCCCATCACAATCATAAACTGCATAAAGGTTCAGATTTAGACTCTATTCCCCTGGGAGAGAAAGTTAGATTTTGAAGCACAAGCATAACACACTGTCTTTTTGGTTTGGTCTAAAAATCAATGCATTCTGTGTCATGTAATACTTGGGTTACTAGGTCATGTGCAAATTTGGGGTAATTACTAACATTTAAACTCAAATTCCTATGATAATTTAAAATCACAGGACCTTCATTTTTCATCAGAATGAGTCACTGTAGAAATCTAATAATTCAGTCAAAGTGATATGCTATTAATAACAGAAGGAAAAACCTTTCTAATAAGAAAGCTTTTTCTTTAAATCAGTCATACATAAAAAACAATGTAGAAAGCTCATAGTTTTTTAAAGATAGTCAGGCATCATAAATAATCCTTCATGTTTGACCTCACATTGAGCAGGATTATCTCAGAGTAGAAGCAAAACAAACATTAAAAAATTTCCAGCAGAAAGACCCAAGGTAGAAAAAATTCACTGATAAGTGCTTCTTAATTCCTCTTTCGTTTTTTATCAGGGTTCATGTTATGAATAGGGACAGTACGAATTTGTTAAAAATTCAGTTACAGCAGTTTGGGGCTTCATTTTGTTCCATTTTGTTTTCCTTAATCAGCAGTTACTCAAACCAAAAGGGAGCCTTTGTCCACATACACATTTGCAAAAGTAGGATTGCCTTGAAAAAGGAAAATTGTGCCTTTTCAGTGTGGGGCTACAGAGCAAAATGTAACCCAAATAATTTTTCTCTAGGGAAAGGCAAGCCATCTTTAGAAAAATACCTACTTCTTTGCATACTGAATATTAAATGCTTAAATGTTAAGATAATGTTTCCATTATGTACAACTTGATGGATCAAGCTATACAAGCATTTCTCCATAAGACTGTTCTTACCATGATTTATTGAAGCTGATCTATAATCGAAAAGAAAAGTCATCAATATTTGCCTATGTTAATGTTTTATATGAATTTTCTTCATCTTAATTGTGCAATATTATACATGTGATATCAGTGTCTGAAATAGTAGTGACCAGATCTTTGTTCTGGTGTTTATCAAAGCTAAATATTAACTAATTCATTGATTGAGACTTCTTTACATCATGCAAGACACTTTGAAATTAGGGTGAAGAAAAAAAAGAATAAGATGTTTCAAACATATATAAGCACTAAAAACCATTTTGTGATCTTCTATTTTATTTTAAACTACAAACGAACAGCTAAGGCTTGGTTAAGTAAGTGGGGATTTTTCTTTGTTTTAAAATGGAAACATTCTTGGTAGAGCTGAAGGAACACTTGATATAGAGTCTGAAAGTTGGATTCCTTTTTAATTTTTTTTGATGTTTTTATTTATTTTTGAGAGAGAGAGAGAGACAGACAGAGACAGAGCATGAACTGGGGAGGGGCAGAGAGAGAGGGAGACACAGAATCCGAAGAAAGCTCCAGGGTCTAAGCTGTCAGCACAGAGCCCGACGCGGGGCTCGAACCCACAAACTGCAAGATTATGACCTGAGCCGAAGTTGGACGCTCAGACGACTGAGCCACCCAGGCACCCCTGAAAGCTGGATTCTTAATCTCAGCCTTACCAATTACCAGCTACAATACCTTAAGAAACTATGAAACTTTATAAACTTCAGTGTCCCCATCTGTAAAACATAATAGCTAACTTGTGCAGTTTTATAAAGGTTAGTTTTACATTAATTATACCCTATCTGTACCTAAGAGTATAGCTCTTTCATCGTAGCTAAAAAGGACATACATGGGGTAATATTAATAGGTCTTCTTATGAAAGAAAGGTGGAAATGATTGAGCATCACATCGGTCTTTGAACTGCCTGTAAGTCAGGATAAAAGTGGAAATAGGAAGAGATACACAAGCTAATTAAGAGAATGAGGAGGAAGTGGGCTAAAAGTAGGATAATTTCTCAAAAGATACAGATGTTTTTCTATTATTAGATTCCACATTTTCACATAGAAAACTCAATAATATAACAGACAAAATAATTGAAGCAAAATTGAAAGAAGTTTTTATATGGCTTTCCTATTGCTAAAAGCCAACGGCACCATTTAAACAACTTACTAAAGGTCAAAGTGAATTTGATTCAACTGGCCGGTGATTTAACTTAACACACAGATAAGAGACTAGAGGCATGGTGACACCAACCTTCACTCAGTTTTGATGAAGAGTTCCTTTCTCAGCCTGCTTTTGGCAGGAACTAAATAGAAGATAATTTTTGTTCCTTTTATTCCTTTTGTTCCATTAGGGAAAGCAGATTGGGCCACATAATTTGTTTAATTTGGAAACCAGGTTAGGTAGAGTTGTCTGGGTTATCAAGTATCATATTTTTGTGACCACTTTAATATATTCATTTGACTTATTTGCCTTTTATTAAGCCAGGACCCACCACTTGCCTTTGGGAATCTTAGGATACTTAAAGCAGAAAAGTTTGATATACAAAAGAAAATTCTTGAATAGGAATACACAGCCTTGAAATCCATGATTTAGGGAAAGAGAACTGGTTTTCTATTTCTTTAATCATCTCTTTCTATATTTTGAGCCAGTCTTGCCCAGTATATGATAGAATTTTACTCTGACAGAAGTAGAGAGAACTTCAGTAAGATTTTATCACATAGTATAGGGGGATAAAGTCCACTTCTTAAACCCCGGAGATAGTAAGACAGCAGCAGAATAAACAGGCTATCAGTCATGTCTAAAGTCCCAGAGGTGATTAGAATTTGACAGGTTTAACAGAAAGCTCAAAGCAAAGGGGACTTTTGCCATGTCGTCTGTTTGATGTCTAGGGCCCAACTGCCACCCTAAGGCAGTGCTCTGTCAACAACCTGTGAGCAGTGTAGAAGTGATCTACTGGTTTTTCTGTAGCCCAAGTGGGACCTAGAAGGAAGCTGGGATTCTAGGTGGAAGTCTGCCAAGGGCTCCACAAGAGAGTCCTGGTTCTGGAGGTTACATTGTGGGCAATTCCAGTAGTCAACTAAGCATCAGACCCAGGTGACAAAGAGGTGATGACCCAAGTCCCTAAGGCAGGGACTAAGCCCTGAGTTACAACAGCCTGAGGGATTCAACAGTCGATGTCAGCAGGATGCACAGAAAGGCCACAGATGAGAACACCGCAGCGGCCACTATACAACCAGAGACTCCCCATTTGCCTGCCTGCATGCCTGGAACCTTGCACCGCCCTTCCGGAAGGCTCAGAAATCATCCTAGGAAGGAGGTAGGGGGAACAGCACTGATCCTGAGTTGAACTTTGAATTCACAAAACTTGTACCAAATCTAAATTATTTTTAACCCAAAAGAGACACCATTAACTGGTAACTTTAACTGTCTTTGCTCTCCATTGTGGTGGGGCTCAGAGGGGAAAACTAGCATCACTCATGGAAGATAATGAATCCACATTTTCCTATAATGTCTGGGTCGTGTGAATAAAATACTGACACAGTGAACTCAAGAAGACTACATGTCGCTTCTAGATTTGGTGCTCCTCTGCAGGAGCACATGGCCAGGCTACTTGGGGACAGCCTGGGGTCCTCCTCTAGAAGGAAGTTTAGATCGGTTTGCACTCTTGGATAAATATTTGACTGAAACTCTACACTCACACCAGAGAATGCAGCAGAAATGGTTTTGCTTAAAACTGCTTCACACTGGGAGAGTAGTTCCCTACACTGGCAGCTGAAAAGCTCTAGCAGGCCTGCTAAGAAATGTCTGATTTAGAGCAGCACCGATTCTCAGTGTGCCTGCCAGGAGTCGTTTGCTGTACAATGGACCCCCAGGAAAGATGGAGTTATATGGAACTGACCAACTGAATAGTGAAGAAAGTTTAACAAAGACAATAATTGTAGTTTTTGACATAATTAAAGTTGAGCTATCATTTTCTGTCTGTAGCTATATATCCAGATCAACGGTGTCTTAGGGATGCTCCAGGTTTATGGTAGTCAAATTCTGTCACTGGCATAGAGGAAACACCATCTTTTCATTTTCCTGTAATTGAAGAGCATACTCCAGTCTCATTAAAAAATGCCCATTTATCTATTAAGTGTGTGATAAAGAGAAGATGAGTTTCTAGTGATTTAATACAATTGTTTTAGGAAGCGCCTGTCAAGTTACATGCCCTCCTCCACTTCCCCTAGGAAAACAATGTTGGCTAATTCTAGATACAGTTTACCAAATGCAGGTAAAACCTTTAGAATTGGACAGACTAGGGATTAAATTAAATCCTGACTTACAGTATTGGTCAAGTTGCTTCTTTCATATAAATGCAGTTGAAAAATAAGGCTAATGTTCCAAAATTAATACTTCATTGGGTTTCTGGGAAGATCAAGTGGGATAAGGATATAAAGCCCCTAAGTCTCTGGCACATAGTAACTGTTCAATAAGTGTTAGCTCAGTACCCTTTATCGTAATTTAGGGCTCATAACATAACCTTGGCCAGAATTCCGACAACAAATCTGAAGCCACTTGAGATCTTGCCCCATGTGGACTCATTGCCAAATTTCAAAACCTTTTTAATAACAAAAATGTTATTAAACATAGAAAAGACTAGGGACTATATAGACATTCTGTTTCCTCAAAACTCACCAGAGGTAAATTTTGGTTTTTGTCATTCAAGGAAAGGAAAAGAATTAAACTTTTAAAATAAATACTTCTGTTTTCCTTCTAAATAAAGTACAGTCTTTAATTTGCTGGTTTAAAGTAAATGCCAATAAAATAAAAATTATTCAAATAATAGATTTGGAACAATTCCTTGACACATAAATATACTTGGAGACCAAATATTATGTCTAAAATTAAACCACTGAGATGTTCAGGCTCTGATCTGTAGATTGGGAAATGAGTGATTTTTTTTTTTTTTTGGTAAACAAGTGAATAACCGGCCTTTAGACTTTGATTCTGAGACCCTCCTTTCTTCTGTTGGCCAACTAAGCATCAAGAAGCGGTTTTTTTTTTTCCTCTCTAAATATTCAGTTCACACTGGCTTCACTGGTTTGGCTACACTAGCTGTATAACATTGGTATATTCAGTTAACTCTTTTATAGAAGTCCTTTATATAAAAGACTACGCCAAATTAGGTAGTCTTCAATGTTTCTCCCATGTCTAAAATGCTGTGAATCTATATAGACCTAATATGTATGTAGAAAGAAGTGGTTTGAGTTGGCAACTGACTTGATTAAAAAAGAGGACAAGCTAAAGATTGCTCCAACTTCTCTTACTTTGAACATCAGAAAACTGCTCGCCTGACTCCTTCTGATTCAAGTGCCTGCTATGTGCCCAGCATTCGCCTGATTCTGGAAGTCTCAGACAAACAGTCTGCACCTTCATGTACTTTGAAGTTTAGTTGAAAGAGGCAGATATAGAACTAGTGCATACCCTAAAGTATGTATATGATTTACTCAGAACACAGGGAGAGTCTGAGAACATTAGTAGTAGTATCACTAGTAGACGACTGAAATTAGAGTTTCTGGTTGTCAAGGAATGTTTCTTTTAGAAAATGTTCTCTTTTTAGGGCTATTAATAGTGTTTTTAGGTCTGAACCAAGTCCAGTGAGCAGAGGGTGTGCAAATCTGAGACTTCTACTCAGTATGCTGTTGTGCAACGGGTCACGCTCAGTTTCTGACGATCATCAGTGGGAAACCAACTTCATTAACCACTGAGTAATTACTAACGCTCTCATGAATAATGGTCAAGGTAATTTTAGAAACAGCCATTTAGCTGACACATCAAAGGTGACCAAACATGTCTCACAAAGTAAGGACTCTGACCAGTGAAAAATTAAACCACATCCTCTCATCAATTTGTTTTCAGATCAGTTAATGGAGTCTCCTACAGAATAGGTTTTATTTTTACTTTTCTGGCTTCATTTATATGACCTTGATTGGGATAGAGGAAATGTTTTCAGACAGAAGATTGGCAACAATGTTGTCAGGGATTCTCAAACTTGTTATTCTAGTGACCTTGCAGATATTTCCTGCAATCCCCCCAAAATCATATCACCTTTTCTCTGACAAAGACTTGGGTGAGATGTCTGTGACTTTAAAAGCACATCTATTTATTTAGTTATTTTTGCTTGCTTCGTTTGCTTTGAAAATGATTGTGTCCTCACCTGAGAAATAGTTTTGAAATATTGAGATTTGGTAGAAAAGAAGAGAGATGAAAGAAAAGGTATGTTAGAGATTAAGACACATATGAGAGGAAGTCAACTGGCAAGGCCCAAGAATAAAAGCTTAGAGAAATGGCAGGGCTGCAGGACTCTAGTTAAAGGGAAGAACCTGATACAAATTCTCTACTTTTCTCAATTTCAGTCAAACAGCATTCAACTAAATTATGTACAGAAATTCATAGCCATAAAAAAATCAGAGTTTTTCTTTGACAGCAGACTGATAATACTTACACCATTTCCCCCTTTTATTCCCTTATCCAATTTAATTCCAGGTTCACCATCATAACACTGAAACACTCACTGACTTGCAAATACTGTTACCTCTTGTGCCCACTTTTTGCAGTCACCTGGAAAAACCTCAGTTATAGGTCAACCAAATCTGCCTACTCCATTCCTGCATCGGAAAACGAGGCTATAACATTTTACTTTCATGAGCACAAATCCCCAAAACGGCAATCCTTGATGCAATTCTATCTTAATTCCTTAATATATTAGGTTTTATATTCTCTAACACCTTCTCTCTACTTAAACTTCATCAATTTCCTCCTTCACTCTTGGCTAATGATCTTACCTAATTCTCCACTAACAGCACTAGGAAAATAAATAGGGACTTCCTCATTTTCTACCAAAATCAGAATCTATTTGAATCTAAACTCATATTTTCTCTTTTATTCTTTTACATTGAACAATGTCCTAGTTTCTATCAAAAACCAAGCCCTTCACTTGTGCTCAGGAGCTGATCAGCATCTCCTTCTCAAAGACTTTGCTCCTAAAAGTATTACTATTCAATCTTTCATGTTGAAAGTCACTCTTGAGGCTAGAAGCTATAATACCACAGTAGCAATGAATGAGCACAAGTGGGGCCAGATGGCAGTTTCTAAATACCAATCCCCAATAAAAGGAACCCACACTTTTTGGAGAACTGGTTGATTCCAGGGCTCAGTTAGGGAAGGTACATGATGAGCATATTGTGGTATTAGAAAGCAAGGAAATGTACATACAGAGAGAGAGAGAGGAAATTTTTAAAAAGAAAAGAAAATTAAAGGGATTACAGCACATAAAAAGGTCATAGGAAGCAACCTGAAAGAGCTTTCAATGGCCCAACTTAAACAACCTGAGTGCCATAATAAATGATGATAATGTTGGATTAAAAACAAAAGAACATAATTAATACCCAAAAGGACTCCAGACATTAATGGAAACACTGAATAAGTTCCATATTCTAGTTAGTAGTATTGTTTAAGGATGAAGTTTTAGTTTGATAAATGCTCTACAGTTAGATATTAACACAAGAGGGAGCTGGGTGAAGGGTATATGGGAATGCTGTAATATTTTTGTAATTAAAAAAGTCACCATTGACCTAATATTCCTTTCCAGTTACCATATGGCAAGAGTCCTGAAAAGAGGGGCTTTGGCTCCTATGTCCTCACCTTCCATCTTCCACACTGCTTCAGTCGGGCTTTGGTTGGACCCATTGCCTAGAACTGTCACCAATCAGTTCCATCTTGGCAAAATTGATGGTTCCTTCTTTACCCTAATATACCTCCATGTCTCAGCCACAGCAGTTTATGAAGTTGGTAACACCTTCCTCCTTGAAACATTATCTTTTCTCAGCTTGCATGTTACCATATATTCCTGGTTTCTTATGTGATTTACTATGTGCTCCTTCTGCATCTCCTCTGATTCAC
Source organism: Suricata suricatta (assembly GCF_006229205.1). Lineage (NCBI taxonomy): Eukaryota > Metazoa > Chordata > Mammalia > Carnivora > Herpestidae > Suricata > Suricata suricatta. The sequence continues at coordinate 107,358,487 of NC_043706.1, read as the reverse complement.
TCTCCTGCTCTGTGAAGATAGTAGTTTCCAAAATTTAGTTCTTGGCTGTCTTTTCTTCTCTGCATTTCCTTCCTCCATTATTTATCTACTCTCATGATTTGAAAAGCTATATACATGCTTATATATCCTGCCGGACATTTCTCTCCCTATCTGAAGGTGACAATCTTTGATTATCTGAAGGATCTTGGCTCTCTTCTTTAGCAATGAGAGCTGGATGAGGACAGAAGGAGCATCTGAGTTTTGTGGCTATATCCCTGCAATATTCACCAAGCTTCCCTTTCAGTAAAGGAGAAGGGGAGGGAAACCTGGGTGGCTCAATTTGGTTAAGCGTCTGACTTCAGTTCAGGTCACGATCTCATGGTATATGAGTTCGAGTCCTGGGCTCTGTGCTGACAGCTCAGAGTCTGGAGCCTGCTTTGAATTCTGTATCTCCCTCTCTCTCTGCCCCTCCCCACCCATGCTTTGTCTCTCTCTCAAAACACACGCGCATGCACACACACACACACTAACACACACACACACAAAACAAATTTTAAAAATAAATTTAAAAAGGGGGGAGGCAAGACATGATCCTTTCAGCATTTTCTAGGGTGAATATTATATGCTATTAGAAAAAAAATTATATTTTCTGCCCAATCCAATTAGGACCTGCATCCATGAAATCCCATTGTTGCTTCTTCTTATTCATTTGTAATTCAGAGAAATATTTTCCTTTCTCATATATTTAGGGTACCACACATACCAAAGCACAAGTAACTAGGATTCCTATACAAATGAGTTTCCATTTCAGAGATAAGATTATCTGTATTTTATCCCCCAAGTGATGGTTTACAGATGTAATACAGCCTTGACTGGATCAATTCCTTGGCATGTTTTGCTTAGAAAATGTGGCAATAAAAGGGTGTCTCTGTCACTCAGTTCGTTAGTTGTCCCTCTCTTGATCTTGGCTCAAGTAATATCATGATCTCATGGTTTGTGGGATCAAGACCCATGCTGGGCTCTATGCTGACGGTGTGGAACCTACTTGAGATTCTCGCTCACCCTCTCTCCCTGTCTTTCCCCTGCTTACAGGCATGCTTTTTCTCTCTCAAAATAAATACATAAACTTAAAAAAAAAAGCAAATGTGGCAATATGTTAATATCCTCTGCTTCTACAAGATGGAGGAAATATCATACAATTTGCATCATGGAGCTTTGAGGGTTCATTTTGAGATTCTACTGTAAATTTCATATACCAGCAATGCTAAATCCAAAAAATATCAGGAGATTATTTGTAACATTATCAGAAAAAGAACCATGTGATTTTGCACAAACTTCAGTGATTATTGTTGTGCCTGTGTTGATGTATGTATAGAGAAAAAGGGTGGAGGCGTAAAGGGAAATGGGAAGGAATTAAGCTACTATGGTTTAGTTCAGGCAATACCATTTGCATTAGGCTGGTGGCACTGTAAATGAAAAGCAAGGGACAGACGCCACAGACCCATTAGACTTTACTCTTACCACCTGAAATCAAGTACCCAAACTGACTTCTTTCTTTTTTTCTTTTCTTTTTTCTTCTCTTCTTTTTCCTTTTTTTTTTTTTCTTTTCTTTTTTACCTCTTCCTTGATTCTTAAAGAAAATCTTTGAAGCACATTTTCAGGAGACAAAATCACGCAAGAGGACAGTTGACAAAAACGTGTATAAAACTGCCATCTAAGTACAATTTTTTCAACTACTGCTTCTGTACATTATAAATGTCAGTTTTAGGCTCCAGCTGTTCTAAATAGGTTTGTTCTTAAGGTATGAGCTGAACTAATGCAAAGGATAATTATTTTATAATGTCCCAGACTTTAAAGTAATTTCTGTATGTATTTATAATTGAATGGTCAAGTCTGGTAAATGTTATTACATATCTAAAATGTGAGAGTAAAACATAATTTAGAGACCTGAATACTTTATATCAGCTTGTGTATATTAGATATTTCCATCAAAAAGCAATAGAATGTTCTCTTTACTGGGACTACTAATAAATCAAGAAGTTTAGCAAAGGCAAAAAGAATGGCCATATTTTAACAGTCTATGGTATCCTTGTCCAAATGAATTTTAGGTGGTTAGTTTTCCCTAATATCATTTGCAACGAGTAACCATTTCTTACTTGGTTTTTCTTTAAAAAAAAAAAAAGTGTTCTTAATTTACATTATTAATTCAAAAAAAGAACCATTAACCCCAAAAAAAGGTAAAACAAAATCTTGATGCTCATATGCAATTCTATGACTTGCCAGGTCCATTTATAGTCAGATACTCTTTGTGCTGTTTCCCTGGCTTGTCCATTAGGAAAGGAAAGGCTGTTGAGCACTTTATATGCAGAAACTCCAGTGCTCCACTTATCAGAACTATGATACTGAGAACAAGTCCTTTGATGTTATCGAAATGAGTCATCTACTTTCTCTTCTCTCTCCTCTCCACCTGGATGTTCTTCTCCTGTTCACTGCCACCTCCCTGTCTCCATCCCCACTTTCCCAACCAAAACAAGTACTTCTTCTTTAAAGTCCTGTGAAAATATATCCTGCTCATTGATGACTTACCTGAGTGTTTAAGCCACAGTGAACTTCTCTATCCTTCCCTAAACTTTATTCAGTTAGGCTACGAATGTCTTGAGGATACCCTATGGACTGAATGTTTGTGTCCCCTCCTCCCAATTCCTATGTTGAAGCCTAATCCCTAATGTTGGTATTTGGAGGTGAGGCCCTTGGAGACTGATTATGTCAAGAAGGTTGAGCCTTCATAATTTAGTGCTTTTTATAAGAAGACATCCCAAAAAATTTGCTTCCACTATCTCTGCTCTATACCCTATGACCATGCAAGGAGAAAAGCGACATTGCAAACCAGGAAGCCAGTTCTCACCGACACCAGAGCTGCCAGTACCTTGATTATGAGAGTCCTAGCTTCCACAAATACAATGTTTGTGAGCTGTAAATGTTTATTGTTTAACCTCCCTCTCTATGGTGTATTTGTTATAGAAGCCTGAAAAAAAAGAGGATGAAATTAATATATGCTTATATTACACCTGTATAGTCTACCAGCAGGCTCAATAAATAAAGACATACTCAAATTATATTAGGGGAGATACGATATATATGTACATAGGATACATAACTTGGGATTCTTGTTCAGGGATACCTGAATACTGACTTTATTTCAGGATGTGGTTTTGTTGTTAATATATAAACAGCAGTTATTCAACAAGTGCTCAGCCATTTTCTTAATTCTAGGTGGACAATATCTGCATGGAGAGTATCACCAGTAACTGCTTGCCATGCATGGGAACTAAGAAACCATGTTAGACACTAAGATACCCAAGTAAGGGAAGAAAAGTCACACCAAAATGCTCTTTGGCTCCAATTCTATTAATGTTGGCTCTACTAAGGTCTGTGTTCTTGGCCTAACAAATTTGATATTTGATGTGTGTGAGAGAGATGAACAATATCACTTGTACCTTCGTCTATATCTTATTCTTTATCCATATTATTCTTTTGCATATATTACACCAGAACTTTAATCAGAAAAAAAAAAGACTTAAAATGAAATTGGGAAGCAACAAATTCATGTTTTCCTGCACTATTTTTTTTCTGGGAAAGCTTCTTCCAAATAGAATGTTAAAAATAGTTGAAGAATAGAAAGCAGTCTTTGAATGTTGCTATTTACTTGTAATGTGTCATTAGAGTATACAGTATCTGTCACTAACACAGAATCAAATAATCAAATTTCATGGCAGAATTCCTGAGACTAATGTTTGTTTCATTTCATTTTGTAGTTGCTTTGCGGGTAAGTGAAAGCCAATGTTACCAATTATATTACCCTCGTTTAGTACATTGCACGTAAACAACTATATCAGTGTCATCTAGTAAAGTAGTTAGCATTTGATAGGTGCACACAAAGGGAGGAATCAGCTATAATGATAAAAATAATGATATGCATGAATGTGTGTGTGTGTATATATACACACACAGTGATATCTGTTTCCAGATTATTTCCTATAAACTTGGAAATGGAGAAAATAGTAGTTAAACAAATTGATTTGTTGTCATGTTTGTCAAACAATAAATGCTTAGAAAGGACAAATTAACCTGTGGTGTAAACTGACTTAGTCATCTAAAGAAGCTCAACATAAGATTTATCTGGTATAAATCAGCTGTGTTGCCAAAATGTATCTGATGCTACCCCACCAATGGTCATATCTCTTGCATGGACTCAATCCATTGCTTGTCTTTATGGAAAGGGACTTTCATTTTATCAGGGGGAAGAGAATGTAATTTTCAAATTTTTTCATTGTTTCTAATGAAGAAAGCTAGCTTTCCTTCTTAAGTGAGATTATTTTCAAGTCAAATAGCTTTCAATTTCCATTTAAAGAGCAAGTGACTCAAAGTTAAGCTATTTTCAGGACGGGAATTGGTGCAATTCTACATATACAAGTTGTCCCTTAGTAAATAGAATTCAGTCTCTTGCCTCTGGAGGCTATTCTGTTGTTGTGCGATTCAAATATGTTCCCTCTCCTTTTTAAATGAAGTGAGAAGGCTTTACGGTATCCTATTAGGAGAGTTTTAAGTCACTTCCCAGAGAAGGAAATTTATTGATTCTTCCATGTTTTGCTTGATTTGTAATTTACAAATTCAAAAAAATTACCCATGCAACTCTTTGCCATAAAATTATATTTGTCTTCATCTAGAAGTACACAAAAGAACTTCGGTTCCTTTGGTGACTACTAGGTTAAAGGCTTAAAAATGTTGGTTTTCTCATCACTTAGTCCATAATTTAACAGCTAGAGATCTTGAGTTTCAGGAAGCTTTGAAATTATCAGTAACCTATTTTTCATTAAAATCTAACAACTGTAACTGGCATGTTGAACAGGTGGGACTCACTGAATTTATTCAGATACCATCTATTTCTTTTCCTCCTGCTGTCACCTCAAATTGGTTGCGGCAAAGAAAACATTCCCTGTCCCTGGCTCCGACAGTCTAATCTGTGACATTTCCACTCTCTGTTAGTTACTAAAACATTCACTTTTAGTGGTAAAATACAAATTAAATTTTGTAATTAGAATGACCAGCTCCACATAACTTTAGATTTCGTATTTATCCAAAATTGTTATTGCTTATACATTCCACAGTGTACTTGCTCAAGGGAAGGACCTGGGGCTGGGAAGGTGGAGGCGTCAAGGCTGGGGATTCTGTTTCACAGCTCTTCATCATTTGCCTTGCAAACAGAGATTTCTGACCCTTCTTATGTTGGAGATTTAGTTAGGAGGTAAGAGGTGGAAGACAAGTTAGGAAAGCTGAAAAGTTCCTCCTTACCAGTGACACTGACTAGTTTCCTGCTCTCTGGGTTGGACCGCTACTGAAGCTGACTGACAATCAGAGGTCTCTTCAAGGACCCTGATCTATGGTGGGTCTCTCACAACAAACTTGACTAGTGGAAAGTTACTCTTTTCCACCCCAGGATTCTTATGGCCCACCTGCAATTCCTTCTGTACCAAGAACTGTTGACATCTAGGAGGACTCATCTGATAGAATTTCACATGAAACTTAGCTGGTTCTCCCTCTTAGCTCCCTCTTAGCTCTCTCCTCTCACCTGCTCCTTCGAAAATAGGCATGCATTTCTACTCAACAAACACTGGGAACAGACTGATCCCAATGCAGTAATGAATCATCTCACTCTTTGGCAAGCACTTCCCTGGTTGTCTTTACCATAGAGATTCGTAGGCAGCAGTCAGATACCAGGCCAATGTGCTCACTAACATCAGAACTCAGAGCTCATGTTCTCCAGTGGCCTGGGAAAGGCTCTTCATGTCTTGAGGAATACCAAACCCCTACCCTTGCAGGAATGGGACTTTCGTCCTACCTGTATCTCTCCACTAAAACGCCTTTCACTATGTCCTCTCAACTCCCACAACCTCATCCCCCATCGCCTTAATGTGGATTAGAGGCTTTGTACTACTTTTGTAAGTTCTACATATAGTCTTGTACCAATTCAGAATGCGGCATCTTTTGTGTTTTGGCACATCAGTCAACATTTTTAATTTAGCACTCTATTACACAGTATTTATTTTAATCACCTTAACACTAGTTAATGGCAACACATTTCTCCCTTAGAAATTTTTATGAAACATCAAGTTGGGTCATAAATTGGTAAAATGTGTTTTGTTCTGAAGTTATATCTGATAAAAATAAACATCAGCTTTCTTATTACACTGAAGAGCTCATTAAGTCTGTAGACAATTAGTATCAAAATTAAGTGCATAATCAGTTCTTTACTATTCTATATTTTATGATGTGCTTGTAAGGTATTAATTATTTGGCTAGGTAGTGAAAGGATTAGTTGCATAACAGCATGTAAAGTTTCTCAAGGAAAATGGAATGCAAATTTTGATTAAGATGACAAAATGGCCACATTTCTTAATTTTTAGAACAGTTGGTATACATAGTGTATACTGCTTAAATTCTATTAAAGTTGTAAGCATAGGGGACAATATCTAGCAAAAAGAAATATTCTTTGACTTCACAGTGGTGTTTTGATTATTTTTATTATTATTTAATATTCACCAAGCAGCCATGCTGAGCAAAGCTCTAATTTAATGTTTATCTAGTGCTGTGAAGTACTTAGATAAAGGAGACCAAACTAGCATTATTATTATATTTAGAAATTCAGACTATCTGTTCATCAAAATGTTTGCTGAACACATATTTTTCTTTTTTTATTGTTTCTTCTTTCTTCCTTTTTAAAGTTCAAGTATTATAAATATTGCTTTTACAGCCTGCTTTTTCTTTAGTTTATTGATTACTCAAGGTAAGAATTTTAGTAACTGTTGACAATGAACTTATGATAAATGAAGCTGAAGCTGAGGGGTTACTGTATTTGATCTTGGGACTGTATGATCCTTTGAGGTCAGGCAATCTCTTCTCCCACCATTAGCATTTTAGATTAGCAATATTGTTATTGCAATGAAGAGTTTAAGAGGGAGAAATGCCTTTGTCTAATTTAAACTCATAGTTTGTATCTTGTTTTTCATTTTTTGTTAGGTGATCATGAAGGTCTTCAAACAGAGCTTGAAATCAGTAGACCTGAGTTTGTGTTTCTGCTCTGGCATTTGCTAGTTGGCTAAGATACCTATCCTCGGAGTCTGTTTCTTCATTTAACTGAAATGATAGAGTTCTTAAAGTATGAAAGAAATGAAATCTCTAAGGAAGCCAAGTAGACCAGATGCTATTGTCAGGACTTTCATGTTGGTGCTTATGCTTTAACATATCCCATCCCATCCACCTCTGCCCATGCCACCTTAGAGTGCTTTGACTTTTAACCCCAGTTTTATTTAATTCAAAATGAATGGTATAGCTATAACATGTTATATATTTAAATTATGAAAATAAGCCTGTCTTTTAGAGATAGGTAACAAATCCCTTTGAAAGCATCTCATTTTCCTTTCATCTTAAATTTACAGCACAATGTCTATCTGTTTTTTGAAATTGATAGTTACTTTTATTTATTTCTAAAGTTTAATTTTTAAATAAATTTCTTATACTCAGAAGACAAATTGCTAAATATATATTTATCTCCTTCATAGTCAACATGCTCAGTCCTTATGTTTAAATCATTAAAAATGGGCATATATCTCATGAAGCATTTATTTATTACAAACAAGCTTAAAGGCTGAATGAAAAGCAAATGTTACACTGTCTCCCAATGAAATGTAGTAATAGGCTGATCACATATTGGCCCTATCCAGATGCAACTTGAAAGATGTTAACAGAAGTCTCTGATGGATGTCTCCAAGGAGACGGATGCCAGTGTTAGGAAAATGATTTAAACAACTGCTAACTGGGGTCTCTCTAATTTGTGTCACAGATGGGGTTGGCAGCAAATATTGGTGGGTGTTTTAAAAACATGACCTAATCTTTCCCTAATTGAGGAGGCTTCTAATTGTGTAATAATTGGTTTTCACAGTTGAATGTCACAGTATTAAAGACATTTGCCAATGTATTAACTCTAACAGAGCACATACTTTTCCTTAAATATATCTTTCCATACACATTTTCTAATGTTCATTTTATAACAGTGGTATAATTATGGAAGATTATATTAAATGAGTACTTACTATGTTCCACACACTAAGCTAGCCCTTTGTATTCATTAATCTACTTGGAAACTTATATGGCCCCATTATCTTTTTCATTGTAAGAGTGGGGGAACCGGGGCTTAAAAAAGTTAAGTTAGCGGCTTATGCTGCCTTGTATTTCATCCTTATGTATCTGACTGAAATACTCAAGAAACTAACCTCCACAATATATTCCCTGCTGTGCTTAGATATTGCATATTCTTTTCTAGAGAGGTATGAAGGACTCTACTGATTATTTTTAAATAATCATTAGTAATAGTAAACCTAGTTTAGAAATGGAGGTTAATGCAAAGTGTATATGTATGTGTGGTAGAAAAGTAGAATTAACTCTAGAAAGAGCTAGATAACATTTATTGAGGACCAAATGTGATACGTTACCTTATTTTTCCTTCATAAGAATATGACGGAATATGTATCCTTATCCCAATTTGACATATATGCAAACTGAGGCTTATCAGAGCGGTATAACATACATGCTATTGCCTATGTAGTACATGGCTAAGCTAGCATTGAATCCTGGGTCAGCTGGACTCAATCCTTTTGTTCCCAACTATTCTAGTGAGCAGTATTTCCTTAATAGAAAAGGAATGTGGATCATAACAGATGTGCAAAAATGATCAATGATAACAGGAGAAAGACAGCTTTATAAGGGCTGTCATATTTAATTGAAGGAAACTGTTTTCAAAGAAAAAATAAATTACAAAATCAGCTGATTTAGACCCATGAGGTTTAATTTCTTAATTTGAATTTTTTAATTGCCTATCTGTACATCAAAATGACTGGAACTGTGCTCTGTGAGGAAGTTGCCTTGTCATAGGAAATTTGTCTGAAATTTAATTCATAAAACTTTTAAGTATTTGCACAAATTACTTAAATTGGTTTCTTTATAGCCCACTATATCCTGCTATGCTTTCTGGCTACATCATTAATTTGCTTAGAAATCAAATGTAAAATCCACATCCTTTCTGCTACAGAAGACACTGAGCATATTTAATGCATAAATATTTTAAGACCTTGGTGTTTAAATAACGCATTTAAGGGCTACTGGAATATGGCTGACAATCCATAATGGATCTTACCATTTTTTTTCTTTAATCACTGTGAAATATATTTATTAAAATATATTTATTAAATATATTTAGCTAAAACATAATTAAAATTGTTCTCGATGAATTTTAACAAGATATTTATTTTAAAGTAATAAACACATCATTTAAGATTTAGATTTAAGTTATAAATGATCTTATGATCTTATGTGGAGAATTTTTGGAGATAATTACATTATTTTGTATATATATATATATATATATATATATATCACTGTACGTAAATGAAAGCTACTATGCATGAACAAATGAATAATGAAATGAAAAAATAGTATTTTGCAGCAGAATAGAAAAAAGGCAGTGGGAATGACATTACCTTCACTCACGGCTCTGACCCTGAGTATTGCTTTAGCTGAGAGAAGAGATAAAATTAGTCTGAGTCTCAGTTCCCTTATAAACAAACAAGAATAGTATGCATTAAATACTCTCTAAAGTCTAGATGAAAAGTTAATATCTCTGATTATACAAAATAGAATATCGGTATGATTGCTTATTAAACATTTTTCTGAATCTCTACCAAGTGCCTAACACATGCTATGCATTGGGAATGTAGAGATACAAGATATGACCCTTGTCTTACCAGTCATTCTAAATGAAATTAATTTCATGACAAAATATGACAAAGATTATGTAAAAGTGTGTTTAAGGAGCTAGATGTGCTAATAGAAATGACTTCCATTAAAAAAAAAGAGCAATATTTAAATCAGAAGCACAAAAGAATTAATTAAGAATGCAGCACCAAAAGATACAATTAATAAAACTGTAATACAAAGCAGCTAAGACACAAAATGAACAGTCTGAGTTTTTTCAAAGATAAAAATGAGTCCCCAATTAAGAGAATGGAGGCAATGGCAGAAAAACAATATCTGAAGAAATATAGCTGAGAAACTGAGACTTTTCCAAAAGTATTTTCTCAAATTGAAGAGTTCTTCAAACATTAGTGGATGCTACACCTAAATATACTATAATGACCTTCAGTATAAATATATATATACATATACATTTTTAATGTTTATTTATTTATTCTGAGAGAGAGAGAGATGGCGTGCAAGCAGGGGAGGGGCAGAGAGAGAGTGAGCGAGAGAATCCCAAGCAGGCTCTGCACGGTCAGTACAGAACCCAATGCAGGACTTGACTTCATGAACCATGAAATCATGATCTGAGCAGGTGCTCAACTTACTGAGCCACCCATGTGTCCCAGTGACCTCCAGTATATGATGAAAGAAAGAAAGAAAGAAAGAAAGAAAGAAAGAAAGAAAGAAAGAAAGAAAGAAAGAAAGAAAGAAAGAAAAAATAAAAATAAATAAATAAAACTCTAAGATGTAAAGGAAAGATTATTTGCAGGGACAACTATCAGACCTAGGACAGACTCTTTCACATACACAAATTAATGCTAGGAAACAGTACTATCTTCATACTGCTAGATAACCTTAGACGGCTTTACCCAGCTAAACTGGCATTAGAATGATGGCAAAATAAAGACACTTTCAGAAAATAACTAAGGTATTCATTCCCTCAGACCCTTGCCCTGCAAAAGAAAAAAATATATGTAATACATATACGTGCATATATATGCACGTATATGTATTAAAAGATGAACTTATTAAGAAAAGAAGTAAACAAAGAGAAGATGGACTACAAAAAAAAATAACACATACAAAATTAAACTTACATGTTTTGTTAAATTTAATTAACTATGACTCCTAAAAAGATAGTCTGGGAAAAGATAGCATTAAAGAAACTATTTGAAGTAAGTGAAAATATAGCCATAATGATAAAAATATAAGAAGATTTGGCTCATATGTAAAAATAGAAATCACAGAAGTGAATAAATAAGCAAAATATTTATTATTCTACTGTTACTGCTTATAGTGTATATATATATATACACTATATACATATATTTATATATATAAAACACCAAGTTACATAAAATTGTGAAAAATAAATTAAAAAGATTTACCAGGTAAATGCTAGTAATAAGAAAGCAGCTACCATAATTCAGTCAATATAGAATTTAAGCAAAATTATCAATAGGGATAAAAAGAGACACTGCCTATGAATAAAAGGGAATATTTATGAGGCAGATATAATAGTCATGAACCTGTATCACCTAATATAGACAGATATGAGAGAGAGAGAGATGGGAAAGAAGAATAGAGCAGAATCTCACCAAGCAATTAACAAATCCACAACATAGTGTCGGCAACTGAAGAGTTGAGCACACACAAAGAACAGTGAGCCTACAGATTTGAACAACAAATCTGTTTTAATACCATGAATGTACACATGTATATGCTTATGTGTGTATAAAATTATTGCAGCCAATAACATGAACGTGTATTTTTTAAAAGTAAAAATAAAACATTTGCCAAAGCCAGCAACAGGTCTTGGAAAAAAGAACACTTGGGCTCTATAACTGGGGACACTAACACCAGATCTGAAGGAGGAGAGGAAAATAAGGAGTTTGTTGATGTTTATTCTCTAAATCAATTTATCAAATGTAGAACAAGCTAAATCAAGGTCAACAGATTAACACTCCAACTACTTGTTATGATTTGAGGAATTCTAATTTCCTTTTTCGAGAGTTCTACTTTTCACTTTAGGAGAATTTTCCAGCGTTCCTTCTGAGACATGGTTTGTTAGCAGAAACGAAGCATCAGTGAGCTCGTCGAGGTGATGCATGCGGTGAGCGCACAGCACAGTGGCTGTGTAGACAGAGTATAAAAGTGGACACTTGTGGGCTTTTGGCCCCCATTTTTACAGGAACTGCTTCGTCTCTTCCACATGGTCAGAGAGGTGTCAGCACATCACATTAGCTGGGAATGGGGTAGCCATTATGATTGCATTTGTCCAAAGAGCGACCTTTTCATACAAAGCTCAAGTTTCAAATAAATGAATCTCCCCTCGATTGCTAGTTGAATAATGCACACTTTGCTGTGAGTCATGCTTATTTGCTTTTGTTTCTCATTTGTTTTGTCTTTTTGTTTGTTTGCTATTTGTTTACGGATCCTGGTAAAAGAAATATTTCATGGAAAGATAAAAATGAACCCAATATCCTGTGAGAAGCAGCAACCGAGCCTGAGAGAGCCTGATAATCTGCAATTCCAGTCTTTGAAGCCTAGCAGCTTCCCACCCCTTGAAGTACATGAAACACCCCTGCATCCTGATGATAAATTCTCCTTTTGGGTTTGCTAGCTCATGCATTTTTCTGTCAGTAGCAATGAGGAGAATCCTAACCAATTCAAAGCAAGGTTCAAAAAAAAGAAAAGAAAAAAAAAGAAAAGTAAAAAATAAAGAAAAGAAAGAAAAGTTAAAAAGAAGAAGAAGAAGAAGAAGAAGAAGAAGAAGAAGAAGAAGAAGAAGAAGGCGGCCTGACATGCTCGGAAGGGGTCAGGAGGCAGGAAAAGCTCAGGGCATGAGGTCCTTGGCACACCTATGGAGCATCCCCGCGCTTGGCCTGGGCATTCAGTGCGCAGCACAAGGTCACTGAGGAGGCTTGAGTTGAACTCAGATGGAGGTGCTAGTGGACAGTGCAGGGGCTGATTCCTACTCTGGCAATTTCGCCCAGGGATGGCCTGCTGAAGGTGTAAACACACTAATAAATCATACACAAGAAAGACTCAATTGCAAAGAGCTCCAGGGCAGAACAATGCTTAAGAAGCCTTGCTAAAGAGGAACCATTTCATGTCAACGATTTTATAATTCTTTCTCATTTCCCTTCTTTCTTATGTGTTTCTTACGTTCGATAGTCATTACTTGGGTGTTTGAATTTTTTATTGAGTGATTTCTAGTTCAGCGGTTCCCTTCTACTTGTAAAGCCCAGCATTGCCCTCTGCGGCGTCGCTCTGTGGAAGGGCAGTCTCCCCGGGGCTCCCCTCTGCCCTGCCACGACCAGCTGGCCGTCAGTAGGTTGTGCGTAGCATCCTGTGCCTTATCACGAAAGGAAAATAACGATTCATTCCTTCCTTAAGCCCACACTCCGGCTGCATGCCTGGGGGAAGCGGCAAGGAGGAAGGGACTGTCTCTCTGAGCAGCTCCCTCTCCTTCCCCTGGAGCCCCAAATAAGCAGAAGCTTGCACGCTGCTGTCAGTGCCGCAGTTTGAGCTCCAGGCGTCTTTCAGCAAAAATTGAACTTTCATCGGGAGCCAACTTATGTGGCAATTATTTGAGGTCACTGGTGTTATCATTGCATCCTTTAGTGTAAACAGGCACACGGAAGTGACAGTAAGTCTAATGAAGTATTGGTTTTAGAGCATTTAAACAGCAAAAATCCAGTATTTCTTAAGGGCAGCCTAGTGATTCGTGCACTGTAATTTCAGAGGCTTTCTAATTAAAGGAAGTCGTTGGCTTTGTTTACTTTTTCATTCCAATAACGATTCAGAGACCTCACACAACTGACATTCTGTAACAACTGTCATGTTGTAAAGGCCAGTGGTACAGCATTGAAAAATGCAAGTACTGACTCGAGTGCTGGCTGCAAATAAACTAGTACATTGAACTACACATTTAGAAATTCAACATGATTTAATTAGTAAGCCAATCAACCAGTCTTCCCTGAGTCTCTCATGAACCCTGCAGTGTGCTAACTAGTGTCCCAGATAAAAGAACACATTGGTTATGATCCTTGCCCAGAGCCAGCTTAAAATCTAGTTGGAAAGATACAATTAGTACAGGTAGGGCCTTAGAGAAAAAGACAAAAGCCAAATGTTGTGGTAAGGTTTTCAAATGCCATACAAGTGGGGAGCTAGGAATGTGGGCTGGGGAAGAGAGAAAGTTCACGAAGGAGGTAGCCACTAAACGATCCCTGAAATGGGGCAAGTGAAGGGAGAAGTAGAGAACACCAGGCAGAATAATGTGAATAAAGTCCAAGTATCTTTCTTACATATTCCAATGTTGGATCAGACACTAAGGTATCCCAAAATCAAAACAACCCATCTGTCATTCTCAAAACTAGCCATCAACTTTTGGTACCATGGGCATTGGTAACCAGTTACTGATGTCCACAAAGCTTTGGGCTAATTTCAACTTAAATTAGTTGGAAAAAAACCCCACACACGTACAGAAGCACTGACAGCCATTATTTAAGGGCAATTATTATAGCCCGTAAGTGCAGGACCAGTGTTCACACATGTGATTTACTTCTCACACTCTAAGGTAGGAACTCTTATTAGATTTGCTTACAGATAAACAACCTGAGCTACTGATAGGTGCCGTATAGACAGAATGGTGTGAAGAGATAAATCCTAGCCACTGACCCCTAAATAATATGCACTAATCAGCAGGAACTTCTAAAATGCCATTATCTGCCCAACATTGGTTAGCATATGCAAATATAGTGTACCTTACTGAGCAGCAAGCCACTTATAATTTACCTGAGTTAAAATAAGCAGAAAGTTGGTGGTAAAACTATATGTTAGTGACCGTGGCAGGCAAGAAATTTTGAAGGGACTCTTAATGAAACATTGTGGTTCCAGTAGGTGAGGAAAAGCTTAAGTTCTGAAGGATATGGATAATTTGGAGACAGGCATTTAAGTGGAAAAACCAGTAAAGGCAGGAGAGGATAAGAGCATATAATGTTCATGTGACATTTTATGAGAATCATCCTGATTACTGGGAGATTACAAGTAACCCAGACAAATCAAGGTGGAGGGATTTATTCACTTGGGGCAAGTCACATATTTCAAGAGAAGCATCAGATTTTAAGTGCAATGGGCTGATCAAGCCAAAACAAGGTATAAAAAGGTGAGAAGCAACACAAGACGACAGAGCTGGAGGTAGGCCAGTTGCCCAAGTGTCCAGAGTCAGGGACATGGTGAAGCACAGCAAATAGTCTGCATTAGAGCTATACATATGTGGGGGAGATCTTTGAAAAAACCAAGGAGCAAGGCAGGTATACTAGATACCTTTGGTCTCTTCCTCCTATCCAGCCCTGGCTGCAGCAGACAGTTCCTATTAGGCTTCTTTGTATGTTGACATCAGGTTGTCTCACATATGCATTACTGTCTTTTGCTTTCTGTCTTGGGTTTTTTTTGGGAGGGGGGTGTTGAGCAGGAATACCTGTGCCCCAAAGGAAAATCTTCGTCTATGGTGGAGGAGGGACCCAGAAGGACAAACTTCTCCCTGCCATCTGCAGGCTTCTATAGATTCCTCAGGTCTTGGTGAAATTTAGCCCCAGGTAAACTCAGTAAATCCCCTTCTTATTTGCTTTCCTCTTTCTTTATTTCATTTTCCAGGTCCCTTCTTTCTACTTCCTGGGATTACTTCCCAAATAACTACTTGCATATAAGGTTTTGTTCATCTTCTGCATTTGAGAAGGGGCCCAAGCTGAGCACCAAGCAAGAAGAGACCACAGAAAGGAGGGTCATGTATTAAGGGAGCAGTTGGGCCACGGATAAGGGATACTCCCTCTAAGGCAGACACCTTTTCCATTCCAACCCTTTCCTTGACAGAGCACACCTATTTTCTCTTCAGGATCATGGAGGGTCAGAGCTGCAAAGAGAATGGCAAACTCAGCCTTCTCACTGTGGGCAAGAGGAACCCCATGGTGGTGAGAGCTAGGACCAGCATTCTAGTCTTGGGAATTTAAACCAGTGCACTGGCCACTATCTCATGGTGCCTTTACACTCTTTCATGCTGTCTCCAATAATCTCCACACCTGGCTACCTAGGGATTTGGGGATTTCATGTTAGAACAAGAGAAGCACCTTTTTGGATTAGGACAAAAAAGCATTTCCCAGTGAGAAATCGGTTTTGATTAGAAAAATAACAGTCTAACAACAACAGAAAGGGCCTATTTTGGGGTTTAATGTGGTAAGAGTTGGCACAGAGACAGGAAAAAATTATAAGTGATAAAATTAAGGAGAAAGACAATCACAAAACTGCAGTGTAGAGGACATCTGACGTTTTCCCCTGACCATGATCTATTGCCCTTTCTTTTCCTCTAAGACCACCATGGCTTCCCTTTGGGTACCACCTCAATGTCAGTCTCCATCTAGGTGATTCTAGTCTGCTTCCAAAAAGGGTGCACGTGACCCGAGCCTAGCCAATCAGTTTTCCTTCTCTCAGACACAGCACCATTCTGCAGGGTGGACTAAGTAGCAGGCTAAAGGGAAATTAACCCGACTCTACTGGCCCTGGCTAGTCCAGCAAGACCAAATTCTGAGTGTTTTCTGTCACTGCTGGGCAAGAGAAGCTTGTTTTCATTTGCTGAGTTACTGAGCGCATTGACTCAAGGGAAAACCTACCTGTGAGTGAAGCCAATGCAGAGAGAGAAAGGCAAGAGAGGTGAAGTCTTCGTGATGCTGTTTGGACCCCTAGTTGGTGCTGACCTTGGTGATAATAACATTAGCATCCCCTCCTTCCTCCTGCCCCTCATTTTTTTGGTTGCTAATCCTCGTTTGAGTTGAGTTTCTGTTACATGTGCATTAGTAGCTGATGCTAGGCAGTAAGATTAGTTCCGAGGTATAAGAGATGATTTCTTTGCCCAAAAGGGACATATAATTGAGTATTGGCATGATAATCAATCATTTATATTGAGCCAAACATGGATGTCATTTTATAATAAAATATGCCCCAAACCACATTCTTGAGCATAAAGGGTATATGTTTTCTGACTTGTCTGGACCTGTGAATTCCAACAAGCTCTAGCTTTCGTCCTAAATAAATATTTCTATCTGAAAAATTGATTTCAGTAGTCCCTTCTAACTCTAAAATTCTATGAATCTATAATGTTAGTTTATCTTATATGGCATCTCTTAAAACAATCTTTGTTGACTGTTGATTTTTATTGCTCGGTGCTGCATAGACGAGTAGCTTACCTTTTTATTCAATTAAGTAGTAGGCATAGTAGAAAAAAACCTTTTTTTCTAATTTAGTGTTTCCCTTTGAGAATATCTATATATTTGGCTTCTTTAAAGGATACAGGAAGTTATTAATCCTCCAAAAATTAGATAGTTTCATATTCCCGCAGGCACGGATTTTGGAGAAAATTACTACACCTAGGCCTTGATAATATTTCTCTCCATGTGGTAATCTCAGCTACTGAAACTATTACAGGGTTGCAGATTCTTTTAGAACAATGGGCTAAAATGATCCAATGACAGTCAGTTACATGTAAGGAACTGCCTTGGGTGAACAAATACTTAGCACATTTGTGTAAGGTGTCAAACTTCTTGGGGATATTTACTTAAAAAGACAAAATACTATAGTATTGTATTTGACTCATTATTTAATAAACACAGAAAATAGTTTCACCCCATACATAAAAGAATCTCAAGTAAACAGAGGGCAAAACAAAATGCCAAGGTAAAATGAAGAACATAATGCTTTCCATAGCAGAAACATGTAGCTTCCTTTGATTCTCTTTTATTCACAGTTGTTGAATACATCTGTCTGTCGTCATCCATTGGTACTATCTTTGTTCAGACTATCAGTATCTCCCTATGAGTTACTTTAACAGCCTCCTAATGGTTCTGCCTCTTCAGTCTCCAAGTAAATTTTCTCCAAGTGAATCTTGAATTGTCCTTGATCTTCCCAGTGTGAAGCTAATCATATCACAGTCCTTTTTGCCAAGTACTTTTAGGGTGGAGTTCTAAACTTACTGCCATGGGATGCAAGGTAGTTAATAAATTGGTGGCTATTGAACTTTCCAACTTCACTATGTACCTATAAACTCTTCCCATTTCCCTTCTCCTATGCAACCTCCACTTGTGCTGGATGACCCACTTAAGGGCTGTATTGACCCTTTCCTGGCATATGCTTACCTCTCTGCTATATCAAAGTAGGTAATGTGCACTGCTTTAGTGTCCCAATACCGCTCTATTGATCATAACATTTATCATGCTCTGTCATGTTTACCTTTCCTATGTGATCAGATGACTGTGTATTATATATTATTTTTTTAAGTTTATTTATTTATTTTGAGAGAGAGAGACAGTGCTCGTGTATGCATACATGTGCATGTGTGAGCAGAAAAGGGGCAGAGAGAGAGAAGGAGAGAGAGAGAATCCCAAACAAGTTCCTCACTATCAGTGCAGAACCTATGCAGGGCTCGAACCCACAAACTGTGAGTTCATGACCTAAGCTGAAATCAAGAGTCAGACCTTTAATCAACTGAGACGCCCAGGTGTCCCTATTATGTTATTGTACATGTTCAACAAGTTGTTCACAGAACAGATGGATGTGACTCTCACAATAATAAAGAAAAGTAGTATATAGGGTCAAACAAAAGTCAGGAACAAATTTTAGAATTAATGATATACCTTGAGAAATATTTTCCATGTAGAGAAGTTCAGGGAAAGTATACTGTGTGCAGAAAGGAGAGCTAGTGACACTTTAGACACTTCAGTTATTTCAGAGCAGTTGTTTTGAATAGGTTTTAGACTAAGAACACAATAACAAAGTAAAGAATCATATTTTTTCTGACATTCTTAAATGTTATGTGATATTTTGCCACAGTAAGCACAAAAGAATAATAATTCAAGTTATACAAAGAATCTAACTGAAACATCACTGTGGCTTATCCTTATTCCACATGGAAAATATTGACTATGCATCCAGCCATTGTGTAAGTACAAGACCTTGTATTGATTTGCCTGTTTGTTCTAATTACATTAAAGTGTAGGTTATATAATAGATAGATCTGGGTAGGGTAGTTATTTCCAGTTTTCTTAAGAAAGGTATGCTATGATATTAGTTTCTAGGTAGCATGGCAGTTAAGTAATGGAGTACTTAATCCATGGTGCAAAGCACACAAAACTTATTCCTAGAATAGCTGCAGTTAATAAGATTAAAAACAAAACATAACAAAAACAACAAACAAAACCAGACTGGAAGACTGGCTGTGGAGATATATCTTTTAGGGTGTTGTGTGTGCGGTTTAGCATTACCCATTAGCAAACATGTAACTCATCACACATACCACCCCTTTCCCATTTCCTGACAGTCATTCAAGAAAATGGTACTAGCTCCTACCTTTCTTTGAGTCACACATAATGATTTGGTCGGTGCCATCTATGAGGCAGTGTACAATAAAAACAAAGTCAAAAGGATCATAATTTCTGGTCATTTTCAGTTGCAGTTTTCTCCTAGTTCTCTGGGATCAAAAGTCATGGATTTATTTTTTAACTGCTCTCTGTTCTCTGATTCAATCGGAGATAACCCACTATTAGGTTCTATTATCTTTTTTTTTTTTTTTGAAAATGTCTCCGAGATATATCTCTATTTCGTTTGAGCCCTCTTATACCCCAGCAGCAATTATCATGTAAAGAGCCTGGAAGCATTCACCACTTCCATTTGGAGGAAAGAAATAACCTCATGTGGTCCTCAGTTTATCCAGTACCTTTCTTTCTTTCTTTCTTTTTTTTTAACCTGCAAGAGAACTCACGTCATTGTCAGGTTCAACGCTTTTCAAGGGCTCCCTTTACTATTTATTTTAATCCTCTTACCTAACCTCCTATGCTGTTTGCTATTTTCCCCAACTGTCCTGCTCAAGGCACTTGCCCTGTGCACTTAACCTCTTTCTCAGAACCACTCTTCATCCCAGCTTTTCTTGATGATCCCATTCACGTTGCTTACCATGTCCTGCTTTTGCACCTTTATAATATTATCACTCCTGTCAGGAATGGACCCAATACATATTCTACTTTATACGTATCACCTACTTCAACATTTGAATTCAAATTTACTTCTCTGGTAAGCTTACTCCATTTCATCATCAATCTTCTCTTCTTCTTCTTTTTTTTTTAAACTGCTGTAGCTTTGCATGCTCTGAGAACCCTGGGACTCATTTGATGCTGTGTTGGCTTCTACTTGGTGTGGAGTTTTGTAAGTTTTTTTTAAAGCCATTACCTGTTTGTTTGTTTCTTAATTTTATTTTCTCAATATACTTCTTTTGAAAGCTCCTCAGGTTTGGAGTCACAGATTCCAGATTCTTAGTGTCATTTACACTCAAAACACCTTCAATAATGTGTTTTCGGAAGCCCGCTCCTTTAACCCTATGTTTTTTGCAGGTGTAACTTCACATTTTAAAACAAAACAATAAACACTCCGAGTTATACTGCTTGCATGACTCTATATTATGGTAGAGGAGTTAATATTAACCTCTAGGTATACATTGTTATGGCAGAGGACAACACCCTTAGTCATGTTTAAAAAAACTGTATGGTATAAGGGAGAATGTCCTAGCCATGTACGTCTCTTTCACCGAATTATTGTAACCCTCAGGAAGTTGCTTGAATCACTAAAGTAAAAGTGGTCCAAGGAGCTTTCTGGCTCGATGTTAGTCTTGTTTTGTTTACTATGTTATGTGAAAAAAGCAACTCATAAACCTTTTCTGCCATTAATGATCGGTTAACATTTTATAAGAAAAATGCCTCTTTTGGGATTTTTTAACATCATAAAAAATGTTAAAGTCCCACTGCCTGTGTGAGATAAATAGATAAATAGACACTTCTAATTAATGGAAAAAAATCAATTCTGAGTCCAGAGAGAGGCACA
Source organism: Suricata suricatta (assembly GCF_006229205.1). Classification (NCBI taxonomy): domain Eukaryota; kingdom Metazoa; phylum Chordata; class Mammalia; order Carnivora; family Herpestidae; genus Suricata; species Suricata suricatta. Next base: position 107,337,733 of record NC_043706.1, on the reverse strand, counting down.
CAACACAGACAGTATATAAGGTCCTGTTGGTGACCTTTCAGATATTCCCTTCACATTCTCCTTCCTGTCTCTCTGGAAGCTGCAGTCTCATTTTTCTGTCAGAGGTTCACTGGGCTACAAAGGATACCCACAGAGCCTGAAAAGAAGCTCAGCTTTTTTCTTCAGAAACCAATTGTGTCACTTAACTGCAGTTCTCATCTTCCAAGTCTAGAAAGGTTGCAGATTCCACGCTGAGGAATGTTTGCGGCCGTGCGGGTGCTCACTCATGCAGTGTCGCCTGTGTGGAAATTTTACCTGGTGTCCAGGCACAGAAATGTGTGGATTGGGATAGACATACCTTTGAGTCTACGTCAGTCATCAAAGGCTCTGTCAGTTTGAGAAATTCCCATGAGTTTGTGACCCTAACGTATTCATTAGACAAGGGGCTAGCAACACATGCCTCACTTTTTTCTTAAGTATTTTGTTGGAGGGCATAAATCAACAATACATATGAAAACATTGAAACATTTATATTTGTAGAAATTGTATGCATAGTGAGCTTTATATTAAAAATACAGTACTACTACCTTATTTTTTTCATTGCTTTTGTTAAAATGACAGAATAAACTTTGATATGTTAAGTAGTGTTAAGTTACAGTAAATTAATTATATGTTGTCTTATATAGACCAGGAAAATTTCTCCAAAGAGATACATAACTTCAATGTTTGATAAATAAAGGTCACAACATTAGAAAAGGTTCATTTGAATTTGCAAATGAACAATAAATACACTGTAACATATAAACAAAATTTGAGCATTTCTTGTAAAATTTGTGCTATTTGCCAGGAGAGTAATTCCAAATTTATTTTTCTAGTAACTAGTCAGTAACTATAATACCTATCGATCTTGTTTCATCTAGATCAATACTGCATTGTCAAGAGAGACTTTCAGTTTTCCCACACACAGCATCTGAAAAAGTAGTAACTGCTGAATGGAAATTTTATTAAGCTCTTTTAAATAAGTAGTAATTTATATAACATTCCAAACAAAGCATGTCATTCCTAGACTTTCAATCCATACAGTTCCATTGGTTCCATTTATTCTAGACTAGTTTATTATAGGCCTGGGAAAGCAACCCACAGACTGTTGCTGCTATGGCTTACCATTTTCAGGTAGACTACATTAGTTTTTAAAACATAAGTCATAAATGAAAATTAGTGCCTTTCTGAAGACCGAGTGATCAGGATAATATATCCATAATCCATGCTTAAAACCTTAAGACCACTGTTTTTCCCTCCTCCTTCCCCATCCCTTTCTGGCCATAGTTTTGTAGCATTTGCCAGGGCTTATGCAGCGAGGACAGAAGCATAGCTTCTCCTCTACAGACGTCCCTGTCATAGTTGCTCTTTTATACAGCAAAATGGCGGAATTTTGCTGAAATGTTTTTAATTCTGCCAAGTTCCAAATCATTATAACTTGCATTGATAAGGTGATTAGATATGGTCATGTGCCCACCAATCTCTCTCTCTCTCTCTCTGTATCTATCTATCCATCCATCTATGTCATTTCTACTCTAACTTTTCATTATAACTGTCATTCATTTATCATTATCAGTTAATCCTTAAGGAAAAGTGTGGGAATGGTAGCCTTCATAGAAAAATTCTTAATAAATATAACCACATAACCAATATGGCTCCCTCTAATGACAAAGATAGTGCCAAAAAAAAAATCCATAGTCTAAGAAATAAGAGCAAGGAATATAATGATAATCATCTACACATAACAGAGAATATGAAAGGACCCATTCCACTCATTTTGGGAAGACAGGTAAAACTATAAATGCAATCTTGAGCTTATTTTGTGATATAGAAGCTGGCTATTTTTATCAAAAAAATGGATTATGGAAATGAATTGTAAGATAGTGAAAAACAATGTTTGCTTAAAAATAATTTTTGGTTAACCTACAAAAAAACTGATATGGCTTTTCTTCCCTGAAACAGTAATGGGAAAAGGATTTTATCAATATAGATTTTATACCTTGATTCAACGGAAGCATTTATTTTAAACTAATGGACCAAAAGAAAACTCTGTACATGGATCAGCCATAGAGTTCCTATAGAATTCATATACAAGATAAAATCTGTGGACAGTTTGTGTCTTCCTAGGTTTCTATTTGTAATAGAAAATAAGAGGAAACCACAGGTTTTCTGTCACTTAAGCAGGTGATACTATAAGCTGACAAGAAAATCATAGTACCCAGCTGGAGAGTAAACTCAATGGCAATACTTCGTTCACTGAAGTACTTTATATTTATTTGCATACACAACCTCATCTAAAATCATCTTATTAATATGCCTACTCCTGAAAGAATGCTCACCAATTCAGGATATATATTTCACCACATTTTCCTATGAGAAGCCCTTACAACTACACTGAATGTCACGCTGTGTATAATGAAGAGCATACATGTGATTGAGTAGTAACATCTTATATTCTGCATTATATAAAAGCAGTTTTACATTATTTTAGTGCTACTTTTACTACAGAATATAACATCACTTTATAAATACTTTATTATACATGGTACTGACTTTATGCACTGAACTCTGGGCCAGAAAAGTATCTTTCTTTTAATGGTTTATATCAATTTTACAAAACAATCCATTATTCCTAATAAAAGCCACCATTAGCAAGTGGATCATATGGGAAAGGGAACAATATAGAGCAGAAAGCCAAAAAGCAGTTAATAACTGCTGGGTTATTACTAAGAAAGGATCACCAAGCAAGATAGATCTTCATTTTCTTTTAATGATTAGGAGCTAAGCTTAAGATGGCTCACTGAAAGGAGTAAAAATGATTTTAAGGATAGAAATGTATGTATACATATTGAGATAAACATGTACCTACATACCCCTAAGTAATTCATTTATAAAGAAAGAGCACTGTATCTCTATGCTTGTGCAGTTTTTAGTATGGACACATGCACTGTGCCCATTATTCACCTCGTATAACTGAGTAATTTAAGGAAATAATAGGACTAGTGTATGAAATATTTTACCGAGTCTTGATTTCAAGGTTACGGGAGAAAATCCTACCATCAATTATTCATAAGCATGGTTAACTGTAATCAATATTTGTCTATTTGCAACCCAAAATGTATTGCAGAAACAAGACTTGTACTTACAAAGAAGGGAGGCAAAGCATATAACTCAGAGAATTCTGATCACTTAGCACAATGACCAGTATTCATGTTTTAGTCACTGAATAAGTATTTACTAATTCTATATCATATTCCTAGTGCTATGTTAAATACCAGGGGGATGACAACAGAGCATTTAGGGAGATGACTGCAGATTAGTAATTAAAATACAACGTGACAACTAAAATATAAAAAAACATATAAACATCTCAATAAATGCAGAAAAAAGCATTTGAGAGAAGTTACATCCTTCATAAAAACAATTCACTGAAAACTAGGAATAGAAGGAAATTTCTTTAACCTAATAAAGACTATTTCAGAAAAGCTCATAGCCAAGTTCACACATAATGATAAAACAGTGAATGCTATTCTTTTAAGATGAGGAACAATGCATGGATGGGATCAGGAACAAGGCAAAGATGTCTGCTTTCACCATTCCTATTTGACACTTTACTAGTGATCCTAACTAGTGCAATAAATTAAGAGAAAGAAAGAAAAGTCACAGAAATCAAAAAGAAAAATAAAACTGAATTTGCAGACTCCATGATGTCTACATAAAAAATCTCAAAGAATAAAAAATGTTTTTAGAAATAATTAATTAGTTTAGCAAGGACCTAGAATACAAGTTCAATATAAAAACATTAATTGTTTTTCTATATGCTAACAATGAGCAATTGGAAATTAAATATTTAAGAGTTTAGGTTTAAAGAACCTTTATATCCTCTCCTGAGAATCTGAAGTTATTTCATTCATGTCAAATCAACATAGGGTATATCTTCATTGGTTTTACTAAATTTTAGTTTCCTCTTTGTGGAAATGTGATAATCAAGTCACAGAAATTGGAGCAGTAAGTGATTTTTATTTATGGAAATAATGAATAAGAATTCAGCATGGTAAAATGACTTAGCAAACCACAAAAGTAGTGGCAGAGTTCAGATCACAATTTTCTGTTTTGAGTTTCTGTTGCATTTGAGATGTTTCCCCTTCTTAGAGCCCCTGTTAATGGTGGCAATTATAAGTGCATTTAGGTCTTCTCCATTGGCATTCTTTAAAAATAATTTTGAAAGTGGTTGTACTGATAAAAAATGTTGCAATTTAAAAGTAAATCCTGAACATTATAAAAGTTAAACAATTTCTAAACTAGTAGAGATTACTAGTCTACTCATAATTCTTTTTTTAATTTTTTTAATGTCTTTTATTTATTTTTGAGAGATAGAGAGACAGTGAAAGCAGAGGAGGGTCAGAGAGAGAGGGAGACACAGAATCTGAAGCAGGTTTCAGGTTCTGGCTAGCTGTCAGCACAGAGCCTGATGCGGGGCTTGAACCCACGAACAGTGAGATCATGACCTGAGCGTCCGAAGCTAGACGCTTAACCGACTGAGCCACCCAGGTGCCCCATACTCATAATTCTTAATAAGAAAATTCTCAGCTCAGTGACTTTTAGGGACCTCACAAAAGTCAATGGGAGGAAATTTATATTTCATTGAACACAATCAACATCAGAAGAAACATCATTATCAAGTATGATATTAAAAAGATCATAAATCTTACTGAGGAAAAACAAACAGATAAAAATATGAAAGGGTCTGCCTTGTCTTTTAGCCCCTGTGTTTCATTCCTTCCTAGAAACTAAATTTCACATTTTAAGAATGCAGAGGAAAAGCTCCTTGGCTTACTGGCTTATTTTACTATCTGACTAGACAGTGCAAATGCAGTAAGTAGTTAAAGCTATACCCTATAGCCAGCCAGCCAGGCATGCATCTGTGCTGTGTCCCTTACTATTGCTGTGACCTCGCTTAAAGCCTCTAATCTAAGATTTTTCTTTTCTTTTCTTTTTCCTTTCCTTTCCTTTTTTTTTTTTTTTTGTTTTTGTTTTTGTTTTTGTTTTTAATAGGGAAGGGCTGGGGCAGAGGGAGAAGGAGAGAGAGAGAGAATCTTAAGCAGGTTCCCTGCTCAGCAATGAGCCCGACGTGTGACTCAGTCTCACAACCTTGAGATCATGACCTGAGCAGAAATCTAGAGTCTGATGCTCAATTGACTGAGCCACCCAAGCACCCATCAGGTTTCTTATTTCCAAAATGTGTAGCAGTAGCTAGCTCAAAGAACTTTTGTATAGATTAAATGAGATCATTTCTATAAGGAGCCTGGGATGGTACTGGGTACATAATAAAAGCTCATGTATATTATATATTAATTCTTCTCTTTTGATGATCTACATAAAAGTTATAAGATATGTAAGTCTTAATATATAAATGTTCTTATATGTCTTTTGTAAACTAGACTGGCTGACTTTCAAATCTGCTACTTAAGTTACTTTAATATTCTTAAACACTCCATTTGTAGGCATGGAATTCATCTTTTGTATGTACAGGTACTTATTAATTTTCAACATTGTAGCCATTCTTAATTTAATTCAGACTCTGGAAGTGTGCATTAAGCTTTCAAAATCTGCAGGGATGATTATGCTTACTTGGAAATTTTGAGTTGCTTAGCTACAGTAACCTTGCTCTAAGTGTGCTGGAGAATGTAAGGTTATGATTTCTACATCTCAAATCTGAGATTTTGACACAGTTTTTACACCTCCAAATCTCATAAATTCCTCTAACAGTGTAATTTTTGTGTGCCGTTTTCATTATCCGGGAATCTGAACTCTAATTTTTAAGCCCACATGCTTCCATCAATTCATAGTCAGGTACCTTTGATTGCCAGCTGGAAACCATGCCCTTCTAAGAGATATTCTTCCCAAATTTTCGTCCTTGTTCATCTCCTGCCCTCTATCTTATGAACACACCTGTGCTTATTTTGGTTCTCTGCCATACCTGCTTTTCAGTCCATTTATGCTTCTCCTATATTTTTCTTTTGTTCAGTGCTGTGTTTTATATATGTATTTATTTAGTCCCAACTCTAGCTCATTTTGGTTAAGAAATTGAATTTGTTTCCTGATTTTGTTTCACTGATTTCACAAACTGTACCCTTACTTCACTCACTCTCTGATCTTTATTTCCCAGCTTGCTTTCTAGCCAAGTGTCTGTTCCCCTCGGTCTTGATGACCTCTTCCCTTCATCAGCTAATTTCATCCTGTTTCTTAACTTCTTCTGGGTCCAAGAGGAATTTACTTCTTTTAAGGATTCCTAAATGTTTCTTGACTAGTGGTGTTCTATAAACAACATATTCTAAAGTATCTAAGATCACATTATATCAATTAAATCATGTGATAATCCCACCATATTACCTTAGTCTTTTTCTCCCCCTTCCACTGAATTGTATCATCAAGATGACAAGTGGTGAAAAGAAACATATATGTACAACACTACTGGGATAACTTTGCATTAGAATCTGAAGTCCTGAGCCTCTTTTTTCTTCTTCCTTCCTTCTTTCCCTCCTTCCCTCCTTCCTTCCTTCCTTTGTTTCTTTTTTTTCTAGCTCCTATACTGATTACTACAATAATGACCTAGGCTTTACTAACTCATATATTGCCAATTATACAAATATGGTCAGCTCAAGAAAATGTGCAGAGAGAATTTTTGCCAGCTTTCACAGAGAATGCAATTAATGTACTAGCATAGTAAAATAAACTGGTCTTCAAAAAAACACCCCCCAAACTTCCCTTTCATGATACAATAAAAATGTTGATAAGAAACAAAAATCTATACTTGCTCTTCCTGTCCACGCTGCCACTAGTGAGTTTCTTTCAGAGCCTGGGTAAGAAAACTGAGTGGCACAGTAGATGAAGGATGTTGCTCCAGAGGTCGCTATTTGGAGTATATTGAGAATAAATCTGGGAAATGAAAAATAAGTTGGTTCTGGGAATAAAGATCAGATGTGTGTGTGTGGTGTGTGTGTGTCTCTGTGTGTCTGTGTGTGTGTCTGTGTGTATGTGTGTTTGCATGTGCACCCATGCACATGAGATTTGAAGCCCATCAGCAACTGTATCAAATAAAAAAGAACTACAAATTAACAGTTCTTCTGCCCTAAAGTTTGTTTTATATTATTGCTCCCTCTTTATAGTTTTAGAGTGACTCCCTAAAGGACCACTTCTAATTACTGAAGATATAACAAGATTTATTTCGCATGTTATACATATACTCATGACCAATAATTTAGTTGTATCACCTGTGACTTCTGTGAATTTCACTTAAACTTAAGGGCTTTAAGATATAATTACCAGAAAAATCTAATGTGAAAATCTAATCACAATAAGCTTCCCAAGATGCATCTAAAACTGAAGGTGGGAGCTGTTCTTTAGAGCACATGGAAAGTAGCTCTAACTCAGGAGTAGCCTGTGTGTTGGAAAAATCTAGCAAAATGACACTCACAAACTACATTCATTACATTTCTGTGGGATTAATTAATTAATTAAAGTTTACATTTGAACGCTTTTTATCTGCCCAACATTTACAAAAATTGGTTTAGGCCAAAAAGTAAAAACCCCATGCAACTCTGAATTCTAGTCAAAAACCTCATTGACTTGACGTAAGGTGATTTGGTTTGAATTCTTTAATGAGCAGAGGAAGAGAGAACGTAGGGCACAGTGAAATTCTGCTGTAGGTATTTATGGTTGTGACACAGGCCTCAATAGGATACACAGCAGGGCGTAACTAAAACACACACACAGACATGTACATACACACAACCTTGGGATACTGAAAACATACATGTGTTTGGTGAAAGGCAAATGTAAATACCTGCCAAGATACTGCCAGCGGCAACACAATAATAACCATGTGAACTTTGTGATTTCATAATGCTTTATAAAAAATGAACAAAAATGAATATCCTAGGATAAGAATTAATCAATAACTTAAAATACCTATTAACATGGAACAGGCTGAAAGATGGAACTACAGCAGTCCAGACCAATTAGGGAAGTCTTGCTTTTTACTTTACTGTAATAAAAAATATATACTTTAAAAAATTTTGTCATTCAATATTTCATTAAATATATCACTTTGTATGTCCCTTCTCTCAAAAAATTGTATCTCCTTCAAGTCTTGACTCAAATTTCCCCTTTTATATGAGACCTTCCCTAACGACCTTGTTCAAAATTCTCATTCCAGATCTCTGTTATCAATTTCTCTTACTGTAATTAACTTTCTTTTTATAGCACTTATTGATTCTAGCATGCTATATAGTGTCTTGTATATTGCTTATTATTTGCTAAAATTAAGCTTCCTCAAAAATAAGATTTTTATTTTATTTTATTATTTTTTAATGTTTATTTTTGAGAGAGAGAGAGAGAGAGAGACAGAGTGCTAGCAGGGAAGGGGCAGAGAGAGAGGGAGACACAGAATCCAAACCAAGCTCCAGGCTCTGCACTGTCAGCACAGAGTCCAATGCAGGGCCCCAACCCATAGACCCATAGATCATGACCTAAGCTGAAGTCAGACCCCCAACTGACTGAGTGACCCAGGTGTCCCCCCCTTTAAAATTTTTTTAAAAATACAGTTTACTGTCAAGTTGGTTTCCATATAACACCTAGTGTCATCCCAACAAATACCCTCCTCCATGCCCATCACCCATGTTTTATTTATTTTTGAGAGAGAGGGAGAGACAGTGAGAGAGAGAGAGAAACCCAAGATTTTTAGATGTTTTATTTCCTGGTGTGTCCCACATGCCTAGAATAGTGCCTGGAACCTGGAATATAGTAGGAAAGCATTTTTTTTTTTCAGGAAATTTAAGAAATCATCATTTAACTATGAAAACTGCCATGACTCTCAAAAGAGTTTCTCAGTAAATATCTGAAATTGCAATAATTAAATACTGAGGACTCTAAAGGAAAGCATTTGTGATGGTAGAAGGTTACCAGGTGCTAAAGGTGGAGGAAGAGATGATCAGCGGATGGAAAATGAGAACAAAGTAATAAGAGAAAAAGTGAAGAAGATGAGAAGTAGGGGTGCCTAGAAGAGATGACAATTCAATTATATGCTTCTGGATTTCAATATACTTAAATATGATATGAACAAGGATTTCAGATTTTGACCTTTAATCTCTGAAATGTCTATGCTACTCAATCACTATAGATAGGAATGTCTTTCTAGAAGTCTCAAAACTGCTATGTAACCCAAGAATAAAGTTTGATATTATTATAAAAACATATTTCCCTTTGTTTTCTTTTTCTGTCAAAAATTGTTTCTTTTGTCAGCTCCCATAGGCTTTTAGTGGGCAAAGGTCAGTGAACCACTTTCTGATGCAGTAGTTTTAAACTTGACTGTGGATTGGAATGATCTGGGGAGATTCTAAAAGTGCCTGACCAGTTAAATGAGAACTCTGGGTGTTTTTCTAAGCACCCCAGTGATATGCAACCAACTTTGACAACTTTGACAAATTCTCTATTTATTGACCTCCTGCATGAAGGTTTGTAAGTCCTTGAAACTCCACTTACTGAGGAATCTTCTGAACCTGGGGACTAACCATTATTTAGGGGCTCATCAGCCATGTACCCCAAACTGAGGGGGCAAGAGCAAACACTAGCAGTGTGTCTCTAACTTTAGGATACCTTAGAATTATCTAGAGAGTTTATTAGAAAGTGAATTCCTATGCCTTACCTCTGGGGATTCTGATTCAGTAGGTCTAGGGTGGAGACTGAAAGTTTTCTTTCTAATGAGTTTCTCATTAGAGAAGTTTGAAAGTTTGAAAACTTTTGCCCTAGAGAAAGGGCATTTTGGGATATAGCTCATCAGGCCCATGGGAATAGCCCTGGGGGAGAGGCAATGCGGGATATTGTCATATCCACACTCTAACCTTCTTATTCTTCAACTCTTCAACAAGTGATTTCTCAAAATCTTAGGTGACTCAACATCTTCAAGGATGGCTCAAGTATAAAATGGATGCCTTAAAAGAACCCTAATCTGGAACAGTCCACAATCCCCTATGTGTAACCAAATAGAGACATCCCTGTATTGGTTGCATGCACGTGTGACTTTCTGTATACATTTCTGATTGCTCATCCTCTCTCTGTTTCAACAGCATTTGGTTAATGAATGTCTCGTCAGGCACTTCACAAATACAGCATAGTTAGTAACTCTCACTCTTGCTAGATTTTGCTTGCTATCTTCATCTTCAAAATCCTACCTAGCAGAACATCAGTCACACATTATATATGTATAGAATTCTTCATGGTAATTTCCATGGTTCTCACATTTTGGGTTATAATTCCAGATAGAAACTGTGAGGCAAAAGAATGTAGAACTAGTGCTGGTTAATGAAATATCTATACAATCAGTCCAATAGCGAACCAGGGCAAAAATCATTCTCAGCGTTTCACAAACCTCTCAGATCAACTTTTTGTGTGTCTGTTCCTATTAAATATGTATTTTACTGCCATTAGAACTTGATTCAGCTCACATAAAAGTATTGAGGAGGTACACAGTGGTTTTTCCCAAATCCATTGTTAGTCATGGTCCTGGCCCTACGACACTTACGGAATGTCATTTCTGCCTAACACTGAAGCAGTCTTGAAGGAAGCTGTGATTTCAAACAGAAAACAAAAGGAATCTGTAGCTTGGGCTAAACAGAGGAGGTAAAGTTCCCGGTGGCACCAATAAAATAGCCTCCTGATATAATATCACCACTAAATGATAGTATGTGCATGGATGAGGCTTTGTCACTTGCTATGTATTTTTGCATTTGCCAAATCAGTCACTGTCTTACATAGGTGTGTTGGGAGGGAACAGTTTTGAAGAGGATTTTTTTCCAGTGCTAGAGATACCTCCGTAGGCAATGAACCATGGCTGGAAAAACACCTATTATTGTGCTGGTTTTCTCAACAGACTCAGGATATTATGAATATTTTTCTTTCTACTTTGGATATTTCATAATATTTTATGTTTATTTATTTATTAAACATTTTTAAAGTTTGTTTATTTTGAAAGAGAAAGAGAACACAAGATGGGTAGGGACAGAGAGAGAGGGGAGAGAGAGAGAATCCCAGGCAGGCCCCACACCATCAGCACAGAGCTGGATGTAGGGCTCAAACCCACCAATGGTGAGATCATGACCTGAGCAGAAACCAAGAGTCAGACTGACTGAGTCATGCAGGGCCCCTGATTTATTTTCTATTTTTTGTTTATTTATTTTGAGAGAGACATAGAGAGAGTGCCCATGCATGAGCAGAGGAGTGGCAGAGACAGAGAGAGACAGAATTCCAAGCAGGGTCCTTGCTGTCAGCACAGAGCCGAACATGGGGCTCAATCCTACAAACCGTGAGATGATGACCTGAGCAGAAAGTAAGTCAGACTCTCCACGAACTGAGCCACCTGGGTGCCCCCATTTTGACTTTCTTCCTTTTTCTTTAAACAGCTTGTAGATTTGCCTGTCTGGAACTACAATTTATCTATCCTTTAACTGTCCCTCCTAACGGCAACGACAACACAACAATATACAAACTGCCGCAAAATTTCTGAGTGGTCCACCAACTTTCCTCTATTTGTTGATAGTCCTACAGATTTTCACCATTTCCTCCACCAAAATGAGACACAGACTACTTTCCGTTGGACAGGGCTGCATGCAGGCAGCCTTGCACTGTCACAGGGCTGCTGGTCAGACAGGCTGTGGCTCTAAACAGAAGCCATATGGCAACAGGCTGACTTCTCTGTGAGTCCTGCACCTGTTACCCAGTGGGAGGATGCTCTTTTAGTGTTTATGTTCTTAGAGCTATTTTAATTTTCTTCATGGCTACTCCTCTGTGACTCACCATTGGCTTCCTGTTCTTTCTCACTACTTTCCAAAACTCAGATAATTTAAGCAACTGAGAGTTATTCAATATAAGTTTATATGGGCTTCACTTCACCTCTCATTCATTTACATTTATTTTTAGTTCTAGTGGAACATGAAGGACATGCACTCTTGGTTAAATTCTTCTCTGATCTGCCAGTGACAGATAGAAATTTGAAAAATCTGTGGAAGGAAGTGGAACCTCTTGGAGAGATGAAATAGGAAGATCATCACTCCATGGTGTGTTTGGGGGCAAGCCGGCTTCCCATACAGCTGCAATTTGTGGCATGACTTGTGGATGTTGTCAAATATACATCCTTTCCATTATTCTCCAAAGGATGACTACAGTAATGGGTCTGTGTGAAAAATGCTTTTATGTAGCTGTGCTAGCCAAGGGAGCACCTCGGCCACATTTAAATTAAAGTGATACTTGGCATAAATCATCCTTAGAGCAAATGCAAGTCTAAAATCAGTGGGGGGAGCAAAAGAAAATTATTTTTGAACTCTATTGCCTTTTCCTATATATAAATGGCTTTATAAATACATCTGAATAATTATTTCAAAAGTGGAGAGCCCTTTTGAGGGTCAGCAAGGGTACATGTGTTAACATGCTGCATTTGTCAAATGAGGAAATGATTTTTCACCTCTCCCTTAACTGGACTTAGCTGTTACATCACGAGGGATAGCAGCCTGGAAAGGGGGTTCAGCAGGCTGAGATTTGGTGACCAGTTCTTGTTTTGGGTTGTTAGTTTCTTCTTCTTCCCCTTTTTCTTCTTCTTCTTCTTCTTCTTCTTCTTCTTCTTCTTCTTCTTCTTCTGCTTCTGCTTCTGCTTCTGCTTCTGCTTCTGCTTCTGCTGCTTTTTTTTCTTTTTTTCTTTATCTGGACTAATAAATTAACGTAGTGGCATCACAGGAGCTCAAGAATGAATTCTTAATCATTCCAAATATTTTCTCCATTGAAATGCCAAGACCCAGAGGACTTACTCTTATTAAAGTACCACCAAGAAAAATGATGGCTTTTTTGCGTATTAATTTGAATATTTTAGTTATTTAGCTATTATCCTTATTCTTAGTTTTAAATTATTATTATGTAAATTCTCAGATATTTTCTGGCAAAAGTTTAAAATGATAGCTAAAGAAAATATGAAGACAGGTTTCTTTGGGGAAAGGTTACTAATGTGCACAAAGGAGAAATTGAGTAATTTGCACACAAACTGCATGGAGGTAATGATTTTTTCTTTTAAATGCTTGGGCTCTCATATGTGGGCAGTTTCTGGGAGAAGGTACAAAGTGACATGATCTCCTGTCCAATTTGAAGAGAAACATCCTGAACTCAGGGCACAGTCAACTCTCAGAGGTGCTGCATGGTAGAACTCACCATGTTTTCATCAGATTTAAGGGTAAAAAATGTCTTTAGCCTGTTTTTCTCTCAATTTGTTCCAAAGCAGCTTTATAACTTCTGAACTAAGATACTCAAGATATGTAACAGATATAAATTTGTGTATTTTTAAAATCAGTCTCTGGTCTGGAAATAAACCATAAATCAACTAACACTTGTTGATAACTTAGGGAATGTAAGTGGCCTCCTTTTTCAACCTCATCACTGCTGGTGTGACTCACTTGAAATTAGTGCTGTCAATTGTTTTCCTGGCAGCGCAGAGATATTCGAATACATGAATCAGTTTGCCTACAGATCTTCCAAAAACACATTATATTGTAGCTGAGATGAAGTTATTATTTTATAATCAAACAAAAATGTGTATTTTTAAAACACATTTTATATACATTTACTAATAGGTAATGCAGGAAGAATGTATCTAGAATTCTATTTTGTGGGAAAGAATTATCTGAAGTATTTTCTATAGTGAGTAAAAACAGAAATGTTGTTCAATAAAATGCATTTTTTGAGTAGTCAGATAAAAATAATTATGACAAGAAAAGCAATTAATTGAACTATCAGGCATAGTCTCTACATCTACCATTTAATGCACAATTAGCTCAAAACAAGCTGAAAGGATTGAGGACTCAAATGTCCATGCTTCATAAAATGTCAAGTTAAATGCCTAACTGTGAACCAGATTGCTTACTATACAGGCCTTTCAACTGTAAATATCAAATGCATAAAGGACGGCATGAATCTTTTAACTTTATAAAGATGGCATGTGGACTTTAACATTTTGGGAAAATTAAGTCACTTACTAACGTTTATGAGGAAGCATGCATTTAAGCATTACATTGGACCTCTGCTGATTAATTATATGGATGCCGAAATGTCATAACATCAGATTCAAGCATGATGTTAAAGGTCTTGGTTAAAGAAAACTCAAATGACTTCTCAAAATAATTTAAAACAACATTGAAAATAAGAGCTTATTCAAATATTTCTAGACAACAAGTAGAATTCAATTTTTAAGATAAATGGGAGGAACTTGGTTCCACAATTTTAAAAACTAAGCGTAAGACTTGGTCATTTCTAAAGTTCTATGAATTGTAGCATTCTGTGTAATTATAAATATTATCATTTCCTTCACTAAAGCACTATTTTACCAAATTTCAAAAAATCACAGTAATTAATCCTCAGAGGATATGGTCCCTAGTTAGGGAACAATGGAAAAATGACAGAGATTAAATGAATTGTTCATGTGTTAAAGAGGCTTTTGGTTTGAATAGATTTAGAATCACATCCCTTTGTGTAAGTCTCAGTAGTTAGGTAATGTTTCTCCTGACATTTGCTCTAAAGAACAATCAAATCCCAAATCTCCTTTTATTTGGATGTTCATTTCAAACAGCATAAAACTAATGTCTATATTTATTTGGCTATATTCTCTCAAAGTCCAAGTTTTTATGATGTGGCCTTTCTAATACGCTGCTTTTTACAATTGTGCTCATATGATGTAAACAAACAAAACAAATGAGGGTAGACTTACAGGACATCAGCCAAACCACCTGGCTCCACATCTTGCTCATTTTAAGGATGATATGAGAAAATTAATGACTTTAATCAAACACATGGCTTCTTGTTCACAAAATACTAGGTGGATGAGGGGTAGTGTGTAAATGCTATCATTTCCTGAGTGAGTGGCAGATAGTTGGACAAGTCATGTCCTCTGAAAACACTTCTGTTCAGAAATGCAAGTGTTGTACTAAACAAAATAGAGTTGTAACTAACAAGATAAGTCACAGAGAAGATAATTAAGAGCCAAATGACCTATTATAAGGCCATTATACTGATAGCAAAACAAAACATACATCCAGCAAAGTCATGGGTGATGTTTACTCTTTGTCTAGGTAGTTGGCATTGTCTTCTTTCAGTTCTTGAGGACCATAAACTTTGCAGAGTCATTCATGAATCCTTTCCTTCATTCACCATGTCTAACTCTGATTGACAATAGCATATTCTACTGAATCTTAATCACCAGTGGAACTGTGTCCGAGCTGATCACCTAGTGAAAGATATTCCTCTATCATCAAATTGAATGTGCACTTATTTGCTGGGGTGAAAAGAGTGTGGAAATCCTTCTTACACAGTTGACATTGTGTTACCTAACAGTGGTAAGAATGTGTTTCTCCTGATAAGGAATCTAAAGTGAACACCAAATTCAATCACATCTGAGTCATCCCTTTGCCTTAAAGAGCTCTGCTACTGATTGAATTGTGTCTCCCAAGAAGATATGTTGAAGTAGTAATCTCCAGTACTTGAAATGTGACCTTACTTAGAAACAGTCATTGCAAGGGGCACCTGAGTGGCTCAGTCAGTTAAATATCTGACTCTTGATTTCAGCTCAGGTCATGATCTCACAGTTTGTGTGAACCATGTGGAGCCTGCTTGGAATTAATTCTCTCTCTCTCCCTCTCTCTCTGTCCCTCCCCCACTGGTGTGCTTCCTCTCTTTCTCTCTTTCTAAATGTAAATTTTTTAGAAACCTTAAAAAAATTAAAAAAAAGAAACAGTCACTGATGATGGAATTAATTAAGATGAGGTCATATATAAGCAAGAAAAGACCTTAACCCAGTAAGACTAGAGTCCTTAAAAAAAGAGAATAGGGGTGCCTAGGTGGCTCAGTCAGTTAAGCAACAGATTCTTGGTTTCAGCTCAGGTCATAATCTTGTGATTTGTGAGATCTAGCCATTGAGCCCTCAATGGGCTATTGAGCCTGCTTGAGATTCTCTCTCCCTCTCTCACTGTCCCTCCCCTGCTTGTGCATACACTCTCTCTTTCTCTTTCAAAATAAATAAATACACTTTTTTTTAAGAGAAGAGATGGAAAGGAGAATACCACATGAAGACAGAGATAGGCAGAGACGAGACAGGCTCATGATGATGGAAGCACTGCTGGAACCCTACAGCTGCAAGCCTAGGATCATGGGTGTTGCCAATAACATCCAGAAGCCAGGAGGGAGAACATAGCTCTTGATTTCAGAATTTTGCTCTCTAGAACAATGTAAGAATAATTTTCTGTAAGTTTCTGATCCTTTGTTACAGAAGCCCTAGAAAACTGATACAAGTTCATATAGTTTTCTCTAGTTGAGTAATTCCATAAGTATTTGAGTCTCTGTCCTAAGTCTAACTTAAATTCTCAGTTACATAGTAATTTCCTTAAGAATGGAATCCATAAATTCTACTTCTTTAATATTTTCTCACTTTGAATCCCTTTTTACCATGCCACTCGGCTTGATAGCATGTTGAATGCAGAGATTCAATAGATTTTGTTGCCTTACTGACCCTCATATTACAAACATGGTAAAGAGAAATGAGCATATGGTAGAATGATAGAAAAATGCTAATATTTTGATGGTTAAGTTTAGGTCTTCTTTCCTTAGGAAATAAGTATTGCAGGAAGTTGAACCTTCTTTACATCCATATTTATTATGAAAATATACACAGAATGCTATAGGAATTTGTATTACATTTAAGAGTGTGATAGAAATGTTCAGATGCAGTTCAAGATGGAGAAGATAACTACCAAATACCTATATTAAGCCCTAGGATAAATCTACCATAATTAAAAAATCATGGTGTTGATGTTAGAATAAAAAGACATGTCAGTGGAAAAATACAGAATTCAAATCCTTTGTCATAGGGAGGTAAGATAATGGCAGCATTTCAATTCAATTCAGAGAGGAAGTTTTATTCATTTGCTGATTCTAGGAAAACTCTTTAACTATTTAAGAATATGAAAGCTAGTTCCTTACCACATACCATAGCATATGGCTTAAATATGCAATTTAACAATTGAACAGTAATAATGCCCAACATTGACTAGGGTGTAACCAAAACAGACCCTTTCACAGCTGCTGGTCACTATGACCTTCCTGAGGTGCAATCTGGTAATGTTTGCAAAGAACTTTTAAGATGCTTATCCTTTCTTCTTTGCTTATTACATTTTTGGAGCTTTAACCTTAGCAAGTATGCTGGTAACAGGAGAGCAATGTCCTTTCATCCATAACTCCCCAGACTTTAATATGCACTGGAGTCACCTAGGATATTGTTAAGATTGCAGATTCTGATTCAGGGGCCGGGGGTGGGACCAGATATTCAGCATTTCCGGCTAGCTCCAAGGTGATGCTTATGCATATAGTCAGAGGGCCCCATCTTAAGTAGCAATGCAGTTTAGATCATTGTCACAATACCTTGCAAAGTCCAAGCTACATCTTCAGACACATATATATGAAGCCTAAGTAACAAGAGAAGTATATTTATTTCTTAACCTTTTCTATCTTTCTTCCTCCTACCTAAAACTCTGATATCAGTAGTTTACAGAGAAAACAGTTTCACTAAAACAATGTCTCTGGGGCTTTAGAGCTCATTATTTCTTTGCCCTGGGAAAGTTTCCACTTGCAATTGCCCTAAAAACATTCTTAAATCTGGCTTCCATCATTGAGTTAAACTCTACTGTCTGAGAGAGGAGAAAGGTATGAAAAGCTCAATTGGGGCCATTCCGGCAAATTTAATAGCTCTTCAATTCACTGACCCTTTTGGGATGAGCCAAATTCACTATCACTCCTGTGGAGCGACTGCACATTAAGGTGCCCTTGATCAGCCCTTACTGCTCTGCACTCTGAACAGCAAAGCTTCTTAGAACACTTCCTTTGACCACCTCCAAATTTGAACATGACAAGGGTATAGTTCAGATACAAGGCAATATAAAAAAGCAAGAATAACTTTTGAATACAACACCTTCCATACTGGAGAAAAGAAAGGTTCTGACTGTTTTATACCTAAACATACCTGAGGGTAACAACCCTCCTAGTGGCTCGCTAAGAAGTGGTGAGTGCTAGGGGCAGGCAGTTAGAGAAAGAGCCTGCAGAAATGTGGGGGGAAGGCCAAAATAGCTTGAAAAATGCCTTGGGTGATTTGAACATGTGTTCCACCCACTTTCACCTACAATGATTCCCTGTGGATTTTGAGTCATTATTCCTGAGAGTGACAACAGAATGAAAATTGTATTTTATGTTAAAAGAGCATCCAAACTTATATCTCTCTTTTTGGATTTAAAAATGTTTGATGGATTCAATATGGTGATAGAACTTAGTCACTTACAAAAAGTCAGATCCTGAACATTGTGCTGGCCTTTGAACACATTTTCCAGCCTAGTTGTAGTTCCCAATTAAAGTACTGTCTCAGTATGGAATTATTTCAGCAAAAGCTTCTTCTTTTGACACAAAACTAAAATTTTGTGCCACAATTACAAATGGCAATTTGATGGAAGAGGTTCCGGTGTTAAAATATATTTGATGTCTTTTTCCTAATCAGCTTTATAACATATTTTCATTTAAATACATTGAATTTGTTAGACCAGCTATCCAGCTCTCCACACTGAAGAGGGTCAAATGCCACTTGAACTTCAAGGATACATTAGGAAAGTGAAATAAGGCAGAGTATTCCACATTACATTCACTGAATATAAAATATAGAAAAGCACAAGCCTTTTTTTGGCTCAAATGTAAAATGGGATTTCTTTTAGTTTTTATTTCTCTAATACATATTTCAGAACTCGTTGGCATAGGATTCATTTTCAGCTTAAACTTTTTTACATTTTATTTTTATTTTTGAGAGAAAGAGAGACAGTGAGTGAGTGGGGGAGGGGTGAGAGAGAGGGAGACACAGAACTCAAAGCAGGCTCCAGGCTCTGAGCTGTCAGCACAGAGCCCAACACTGGGCTCTAACCCAGGGACTGTGAGATCATGACCTGAGCCGAAGCTGGACACTTAACCGACTGAGCCACCCAGGCATCCCTCATTTTCAGCTTAGATTTAATTGTCACCTTGTATTCTGAAATGTAATGATATAGTTTAGGGATGGGTTTAATAAACATCTTCCCCCCATTTCTATGATCAATTAGAACTACCAGTGTTGGAAAGCAAGTGTTGGTGAGTAAGTCCTTTGTACCATGCTCATCCTGTAGTGAAATGTATCCATATAAAGAACATGCAAATATCATTGCCTCGACCGTAACTTCAAATATTTGGATCCTCTGAATGTCTCTGATGTTAACTAAACATGGTCAGTTAGTTCATACTTTTCAGAGTCAACCCATATGCCTAAAATCACTTACCTCATAATAGCCTGAAACAAAGGCGGTTTCGACCACTGGGCTTTGACATTATTTTTTAATTACAACCCAGTACAAAAGATTTAATGCACCCTGTAGATAGTCAATCTTGTTTTTGCTATGTGCAATTCCTGCTGATACTTTCAATTCAATTCCTGTCATTTCCTTTTTTTTTTTGTTCTAATAAAATGAGGCATAGTTGATTATTTAAAAATGACTGGCTTGTCCTCAAGATAATTTAAAATGTTCTTGTTTTAAAATTTAGAATTCACTGTTGAAAACCAATAATATGAGTATGCTGGCAATGATTTATTCTTTTGCCATTTATTTGTATTAAAATATCATTGAAAGAACTTTAAAGTGTTTTATAATCATTATAAAATCAAAGTTTAAGTCAAGTTTTTTCAAATAATGCAACATCATTCTCTCACAATGGGATTGGAAATCAGTCCAAGTATGGAAAGGAAAATATATGAAGCATTACTAATATTGTCAAAGTATAATTTTAATAAAGTTAAAAGACATCATTCCTAGGGAAAAATATAGTGAACACCCATCAAAGTTTATTTACTTTTCTAATGAGGGAACCAAGAGAATAGTAGTGTTGGCTCAGAAAAGGATATGAGAAACTGGTACAGACTCATATACTGCTTATAGTGTGTTTGTGTGCATGATATATATATATATATATATATACACACACACATATTATATATCCTATATATATACATATTATATATCATTACATATACACATACATATTATATATCATATATCCTATATATATCCTATATATATA
>NC_043706.1:107313741-107317392 GCF_006229205.1 Suricata suricatta | reverse complement strand
ATATAATGATATATAATATGTATATATATATATAGGATATATATATAGGATATATGATATATAATATGTATGTGTATATGTAATGATATATAATATGTATATATAGGATATATAATATGTATTATATAATATAGGATATATAATATGTATTATTTTGTAATGCATGTATAAAGAATTAAATATATAAAGAATATATATAATATTTATAAAAAGAATATATTTATATATCTTTATATCTATAAGGGATGCTGGAATAGTTTGCTAAGTTAAATATAAAATAGGTAAATGTTTTACAGAGCAATAATACCACAACCTCTGTGATTCTATTAGAATCATGTATGCCTCTACTGCACAAAAATCACTATTTATCAATCTTCTCAAATTGATGTGTAATTTATAAAGTCTGTGCCCTAATCAGCAGCAAACAGTAAATCAAACAAAAGTATCTTCCCTTTTAGAGTGTCAAATTTATCTCAGTCAGAAAGTTCTCCTATGACCTTGAAAGGGTATACAGAAATCTTATAACCTAACTTCCAAGACTTAGACTATTGTTCTTTAGAATATGAAATGTTCATTGGCAATAATTAAATCAGATTTATTTTGTGTCTTCAGCCCCTAGTGACTGGTATATAGTAGATATTTGATGAATACTTCTTCAGCAAAGAACTAAGAATTCATACAGGAATAAAGGAGACTTTCGATGCCATAAAACTGCAGAAGGACCTTTGAATATTAGTATGCCCCTTTCTATCTAGTAACATTTTTATCTATGCTGACTGCTTCACTCACCTATCCCTGATTTTGTGAAAATTCTTGCATAGTGTGTAAGTAGAAAATATTTTAGGATACTTTTAGGCTATTTTCAACTTAGCACAAGTAACCTTATCACTCTTATTTACATTGTGAAAAAAAGAGCATGCCAAACAGAAATCATAGCCGTAAGGTCTCTACAAATGTATGTGGAGGAGCTTTTTCCAAGATACTTTCTGAAAGTGGCAATCTTGAATTGAATCCTTGTAATTTTCTTTTAGATTTTGCTTGACTGGTTGCTTTTTGGAGCAGGGTTAGAGAACTCAATGTAATGTATGAGCACTAGTTAAAGGTTATAATTGATTAAATGCCTATTAAAATCAGTAACAAGACAACCTATGTAGGAATGTGCAAATTCTATATGTGGAAAACTTTAACACTGAAAAAATAGGAAGACATACTATTTTCTTGGATACAAAGATGTAACATTATAAAGGTGTTGTCTGTCCTCAAATTAATCCATTCATTTAATGCATTCCAATAACACCATATTTTTTTTGAATACAGGCAAGATGATTATAAAATTCCTTTAGAAAAATAAAAAGCAAAAATTACCAAGGAAATTGGGAAAAAGGCTGGTAATAAGGAATGACTATCCCTAACATATATTTAAAACATTTTATAATGCCTAAATCATACAAAGAATGATGATGTATGTGAACAGATAAACAGATCAATGTAATTGCAAATCAAGTCCATATAAGACTAAAGTCTGAGATTCAGGGAACATTTCAAGTCAATACCAAAATAATCAAAACATTTCAAATCAGTACCAAAAAAACTTCTGAAAAATCAGGTTAGGTCAATATCTTGTACCTTAAACAAGTATCAAAAATTTAAATATAACAGCCCATAAACATGCTAGCTGAAATTAGATTTTTGTCTATACCATTAGGAAAGTAAAGTCCAAGCATGAAGCATAATTCAGAAAACTTTTACAAATTTGATAGCATAACAAGTTACACATTTCTGTAAGTGAGAGATTTGCATATGCATATAGTTCTCTCAAAATGTACAAAGTATATCTGAAAGAATTCACAGTAAACTGGAAGTGAGTGGCTGCATGACATTCAATGAGTGGTATGGAAACTTTCCTCCATATATCCATTCATTCTTTAAATATATATCACTTACAAATGAAGAAGGATGTAATATAAGGGAAAACGTGCATAATATAACACTGGAATAGCACGGAATGACTGAATCTTTAATCTGCAGTGCAACCAAGACAACGCAGGTCTGAAGGAAAAACTTTCTTCTTAGCTTGCTGCTGTGCAACACCCTCCTTCAAGCTGCCTGTTGGTGTCTTTACACATGGTTACAAAGGTTTCCTCATCTCTACATTATATGCCCTATATTAACATGTGTAACCAGATGAAGAAGGAATAACGGATATTCCTACACGTGGGCTGTCCCAGAAGTGAGATCTCATGGCACTTTCAGGAGTGAAGATTATAGGGAAGGGAATGGTGAAGAAAAAGATGTAGAGGACAGGCAGGGCTCTATAATCTGTATCAAGAGGGCTGGGCTTGATCCTGGGCACTATAGATGGTCACTGAAGGGGGAATGTAGTCATCTGATTTGTATTTTAAAAAGATATCTCTGGTGATAGTGTAGAAAACTGACGGCGTGAAGGGGATGGAGAGGCAGCAACACCAGAGGCAGTGAGGGGCTGCTGGGAGGCAGACTGTACATATTCCATAGTATAGCAGATTACAAAGTCTGTTTAATTAACACCTTGAAACAGTTTTCCTTTCTTCCTTTTTCCATAACAGCTAATTAGAGCTCATTGATTTGCTGCACACTAATTATGAGGCAGAACTGTTCTAACACTATTTCATGTATTTCATTTATACTTTGCAGTAACCTCATGGCATTGATGACACTCCTGTCCACATTGGACGGATGAAACACTGTCACTAAAGGTTCAGGAACATGCCCAAGTTCATACGGTAAGTGACAGCAGTGGAGTGTGAACAAGCACTTGGGTCCAGAATTACCTCTCGGCTGTAGTGGTTCCTTGTGGCCCTGGTCCTCCTGTGATGCCGCTTGAGGGTCTTCTCTCATTCCCATGATTTTCAATTTCAACCCAACCAACACACTTTTTCTAGAGTTATCTGCATAAAACACCACTGATATAACCTTGCTTTTTGCCTTCTATTGTAGAGTGGCCCTCTCCTGCTCATCACTGAAGTTTTCTTTTGTTATTTAGCATCTGTCCTATGCCCCTATCTTTGTTTATGGATGGGCTTCCTAGTCCTTTAGGTATATTCAAATTCAAACTCTCCAAGAAGGGCCTGCATTTTCATGAAATTATGGAAGTTAGGCTTATCATCGAAAGTTTTGGAGGCATGTGGGTGGTTCAGCTGGTTTAGCATCTGACTCTTGGTTTTGGCTCAGGTCATGACCTCTTGGTTTGTGAGCTTGAGCCCCATGTCCAGCTCTGTAATGACATCTCAGAGCCTGCTTGGGATTTTCTCTCTCTCTCTCCCTCTCTTTCTCTGCCCCTCTCCCACCAGCATTCGCTTTCTCTCTCAAAATACAAATAAACTTAAAAAATAAAATAAAATAAAACAAAATAAAATATGTTATTCCATTTCTCACCAACTACTCTATTCAGTATTAAACACTCCAGAATGTGATTATATGTTATCCTGATTTATGTTGTGTACGTTAGTCCCATCTCCATCTTTTAGACTTTAAAAAAATAACATGTACCCCAATGTTCATAGCAGCACTGTCAACAGTAGCCAAAACATGGAAAGAGCCTAAACGTCCATCACCTGATGAGTGGATCAAGAAGATGTGGTATATATATATATATATATATATATATATATA
>NC_043706.1:107233141-107313641 GCF_006229205.1 Suricata suricatta | reverse complement strand
AAATCTGGCCATTTGTAGGAAAGTGGATGGACCTCGAGGGTGTCATGCTAAGCAAAATAAGTCAGGCAGAGAAGGACAGATACCATATGTTTGCACTCATAGGTCTAACAGGAGAACAGGAGAAACCTAATGGAGAATCGGGGAGGTGGGGGAGAGGGAAAGAGAGTCGGGGAGAGAGAGGGACGCAAAACCTGAGAGACTATTGAATGCTGAATATGAACTGAGGGTTGAAGGGGAAGGGGGAGGGGGGAAAGAGGTGGTGGTGATGGAGGAGGGCACTTGTGGGGAAGAGCACTGGGTGTTGTATGGAAACCAATTTGACAATAAACTATTAAAAAATAATTTTTTAATGTTTACTTATCATGGGGAGACAGAGCACAATCATGGGAGGGACAGAGAGAGGGGGAGACACAGAATCTGAAGCAGGCTCCAGGCTCTGAGCTGTCAGCACAGAGCCCAATGTGGGGCTCGAACTCACAAACCGCGAGGTCATGACCTGAGCTGAAGTCAGATGGTCAACGAACTGAGCCACTCAGGTACCCTATAGACTTTTTAAAATTAGCATCTCTGTCTAGCTTCTTTGTATTCACCTCAGCCCTTACTGCAACCTGGAAATGTACATGCAGTAGGAAGTCAGAACATACCCAGTTAACTGAAATGCCTTTCCTTATGAGCCACTGCTAGATTGATATTTCCCAAATTTGGCTCTGCACTCCTTATATGAAAATAGGTATCTTTATATTTGGGGGAAATTAGTTAAACATATTTAAGCAGACGTTTCAGAAACTTTCATATGCTAATAATGAAATAGAGGAATAAATTGTATTTGGTTTCACCACAAAGTTCCTTCACCTTTCTAAAAGCATGATATAAAAATAGCAATAAGGATTAGTAACATTTATTGCATGTGGACTTTATTCTGACACTTTGTTAAGCCTTTGCCATGCAACATCTCATTAACTTCTGTTTTTATCTTGTGGAATACTACTACTTTCAGAAAGATAGCTTGGATAAAGCTCATTCAGACATATTCATAAAGAACTCGGGTTGTCATTTTTATTTGTAGACTCTTTTCCATCCAAATCCAACTAAGTAGAATATGGAGAACCATTAATGGCAACACATTTGAAAACAGAGTATATTTTTAAAGAAGTTGCAGTATTGGAAATTCTTGGCTCAGACAGTCTTTTTCCCTCCATGTATATATATATATATAATGCCATATAAATCCTTCCCCTAGCTTTGGATATGATCACAAAGACTTTTAAATCTAACTGAGACCAAGGGTCCTTCCATTTTTTAACCTTCTTTATCTTCTGGGATAACAAAGCCTTGTGAAAGGACACAGAGGCTAGGCTGTCTTTGGGGTTCAGCTGAGCTGTCCACCTTTCACTGACAGTCAAAACTATTGGCTCTAATAGATTGGGTTGTCCTATGTTTCTGACATGAGTTGTTCAGAAGATAACATAGTCTTTATTTAGCCCAAAACACAAGACCAATCATATAGCTGGGATAATAGTAAGGAAAAAATAATACAGTTGACTTGGTAACTTAATAATTTTTCAACTTTTAATTTTTCTTAAAAGTCCAAAAGACCATTTAGGGTATGGAACTCTCTAAACTTGGGGCGTTTTTTCCTGTTTTATCTTTGTGTGGGTACAAGATCCACAGTTTCCAGTATATTAGGGGCATATAACTACCTATAAAAATGGAGACACAAAAATTCTAAAAGAGTTCAGAAATATGGTGAATCTGTTGGTGCCAAGGATTACAAAAATGTTACATCTAAAAGGATTTGTAGTAGGCACCCAATTTAATCTCTTTTTAGAGATTTATTTAATGACATGATAAATTAGTAGACAAGATATGGCATAAATTTTGTCTTCCTTGATGTTTATCCAATGCTTTTTTAATAACAATCTGTTTGAGCAGTACTTTAATGGATGAAGAAATGATTTCAGAATATATATTAATTACCAAAACTGTCTTAAATACTACCCACAATATGAAAACACAAGGCTTTCTGACTGTGAATAATACTGACATACAGTGAAAAAGAGAACAAGAATGGATAAGATAATTTCAGACATGATAGAAAAATATTTCCCTAAGAAGACATTCACATTTTCTTTGATTTTTATCCTGATAAAAATTTTATATTTTCACTATCACAGCACGAATTTACCTGTGATCTATATTGTTTTTACAATGTATGTATCTGCTTCTATGCACTTTTGAGGGTGTAGTCATATTCCAGCCTATATAATCATTCCCTTTTCTGGGTCACCATGTCAAGTTGCTGCATAGGTTCTACCATTGAAAATAGTCCTACTCCTGCCCCTCTAGGAGAGAGACGTTTTTGAGATTTCATGATGTGTCTGTAATGAAAGTGGTATTAGACTTCCTATTTGTTTTCTTCTTGCATCAGCTTTTGCCTGTTTTTTCTTATTTATTTGTTTGTTGTAATTGGTGTAATTCAGTAGTCATTTAGTATAACTCATTTACAATTGATAATAGCTACTATCAAATGCAGCACAAAGTATGCTTAAGGAGGAATTTAACATATTTTTGGAAGAAGTTTGTAAAAACTTAAGGATGACTATTAGGCAATTATCAAGGTGAAAGTTGAGGCAGTCAATAAATAAGAAGTGCCTGCTGTATGCCATATCTCCAAATACTTTATGAGGAATAGGGTAATAGGAAATAAAACAGACATAAGCTCTGTGAAACAATCTTTCCATAGACTAACAACTAGCATGCCAAGAGCTCACTCAGATCTGTGCTTCAGTTTTGTTAGCTTTTACGGCATGTCCATGCTCACATCTGCCCCATCCTTTCCTGCCAGGTCCTTTCCTTCACAAATGGTCAATGGCATGTCTGTACTCGGAATGTTTCATGCATGGCCAACCTTTCCACTTCCTCCCCCTGTCACACATCACATAATATACAGTAAGGTCACCGGACGCACTCAATATTGCATGAATAAATAAATTATGTCTTTGTCACTCTTCCCTACTTTCTTTTTCATTTAGGCTTCTGAAAAATGGGAAGGTGTATTATCCATCCTGCCCTTCTCAACTATATATTCTTCCTGAACAGTTGATTGAGTTAGGGAGAAAGAGTTTAGAAACAGACATTTTGACAATTTCATAGACATAAATTTAGAGATGCATAAGTTTCCTTTAGTGTGGGGACAAACATCTTTAAAACAGAATGCTGGAAATTTAAACAAATATCCTTTTTTTTTTTCAGAAACAAATATAAAATTATGGTATTTTAAAAAAGAATATATTTATTAAAATTTGTCTGACTTAATTACTCATCTTATCTGTTTTTTTTTTTTCAACTTTGAGGCTTGGGAGCAATAAGAAAGGAAAATACTTAGAATAATAGTATATAGCTTACAGTAAGTGTTGAGAATTCTACTTTATATACACTATATATCCTATCTCAAGATAATTATTTTTCCAATTCTTTAGCATTGCATTTCAAACCAAGCTTGTTACACCTTTTTGTTACTGAATTCTAGGAAAAAGTGCCACACATTAATATCTCAGCTGGAACAATCAAGACCACATATTATTGAGGTTTCTTATTAAAAGTGGCATTTTCATTAAAATCCCCTTCTTTGCCATGAAAAGCCATGATGATGTATTATCTATTTTGAACAAATGTTCTGCAGAAAGTGCCTAGGAGGTAATAACACAGTTTGAGGAAAAAAATTAAATATGATGGCTAGCCAAATGCAATTTACACATTTGTGTTTTTTGGTGGCAAGTCATATATCTTGTAAAAAGGGATGCACCTCAGGCATGCATAGAGAAAAAAAAAGTTTGTAACATTACAAAAATAAAAATACATCAAGGAGAATTGCACTAAATCCAGGTATTTTAGTTCACAAAAATCCTAAAGCAGAACCAAATGAATGTTAAAGGATACCTTTTTATCTTTCTTTCAGGTAAAAACCTATTTTGTTTTGTTTTTTTTTACTCTCCTGACCCTAAGGTGTGTCCCTGGAAGTACCCTTCTTCCCTCCCTCCTTCAGATCCTTCAGCTGCACTGAAGGGGCGGAGCTAGGGTCCAAGGGGTCCCTCTATTTGGGGGTAGCACAGTGAGCCCAGATACTAGGGGGAAAACACAATGCTGCCATTTACAAACTTTTGGACTCTATCGCAGTCATCTTATCTCCCTGTGCCTCATTTTATTCAGCCATAAAACAAATGAGGAATGTGAATACATGTCTAAACCCTCATCCTTCCAAAATAACCCACTGATATTCTCGTGTCCGTCTACTCTTTCCATACTTTAAATTCAACGGCCACAACCACAACAAAGAGGTGAGGCCTACCTAGTCCCCAAGCAGCATCCCTGGTTTCCCAGTTCCATGATGTGTTGCTACAGCTCCTGTCTGATCTCTACTTCTAAATTCTCATCATTTTCAAAGTCCAGCTATGAGGCTCCTGTGCAGAGGTGCATTCTATACCTCCCACACACTGCTCTGGGCTGGAAATGATGGCATGCTTTGAAAAATTCTCCCAGTATGTGATCTATAACTCACTGAAACACTTACCCTTTTCTACCTTGCAATTCATGCACATGTTTTTATCTCTCTGCTACATTATAGGTTCTCTGAGGGCAATGCCATGACTTATCAGTCTTTATTGCTTCTGTGGTACCTACCATAGCCTTGCCAGTAGGTAGCAGGAATTTAATTAATGTTTATTGTGTAAATGAATATTAAAAAATGGTTATCTATACTATTTTATTCTATAGCAAGATAAGATGATATAAGATCAGAGATGTGAAAGCCTTGGGAGAGTAAAAGTTTTATTGAAATGAAAGGCTTGATGGCTGGACTACTATACAGGCACATTTGACAAGGGAATAAAAATCCTTGAGGGTTATTCACAACTGACAGAACTCTGAGGTGTGACTTGGCTACTAAGGAAACTCCTGGGCTATAAGTGTAGCTTTATGAAAAATTGAGATAACATACTCGGAGAATACTGGAAGGAAAAAAATGCCAAAGAGAACAGCTTTTTCAGAGCTGTCAAGACATCTTAATTTGTTTTCATGCAGAGAGACTTGTCAGACTGCCACTAACTATCTTGCCTCCTTGTCACAGCAAAGTTTCTACACGTTGTGCCAACTTCACTTTCTTCATAGCCAAATAATTTCGCCAATGTGTGACAAAGCCATTGCATGCCAACTGCATGCTGAAGTTGCCTATGGTTTGATACCATCCCTGCTGCAAACTTTAAGTAATTAGGGATGAATTCTAAAATGCTGATGCTAACCTTTTGGTATGAAGGCCTAAGCCAGGTGGAAGGTCATAGTAATTCTGCAGAGGCATCATTTCTGGGAATCATTCAAAAATTCCTTTATTTTGAAAGAATTAATGTAAAGACCACATCTGAGATTACAAAGAATAAGCAACTAAGACCTTGTTTCTTGAAGTGTGGTATGCAGACCAGCAGCCTTGAAAGGACACTAGGAATACTTCGAAATGCAGACTCTCAAGCCATTGATCATCATTATTTAATGAAACTAAACATTTTTAAAGAATTATCTAGAGATAGAGTTCATGAGTGGGGTGGTGGGGGGATGAGAAGGGGGAGAGAAAGAAAGAGAGAAAGAGAGAATCATAAGTATGCTCCACAGTGAGCACAGAGCCTGACTTGGGGCTTAATCCCAAGACCCTGGGATCATGATGTGACCCAAAATTAAGAGTTGAACGCTCAACCGAATGAGCCACCCAGGCATCTCAATGAGACAATACATTTTAATAAGATTGTAGGTGATTCATAATCACATTAGACTTTGAGATGCCCTGCTCTAAGGCAGAGGATAGTAAAATTAAAAAAAAAAAAGGCAACAATTTTTGTACCTCATTGTGGTTACAAACATTTAAAAAAAATAGAAGAAAACTTTCCCATGTAGTTAATCTAATAAAGATATTTTTAATTTAAAAATATCTTTCAAAACTAAAGAAAATAAAGTTGTATAACTAAGATGGAAACAAAGGGGAAAATAAAACCTGACCTTAAGATACTGCTTATAATAGTCAATGTACTTAATTTCCCTCCCAAATGTTGCCATGTGGATACAGAATTAATGAAAATATATAAGTACTTATTCAGAAAACCCCAAGCTAATCATTAGTGGCTACCTCCTCATTTCTAGTCAATCACAGTTAATAAGCATTTATTATTACTTTATCATAAAGCTTAGAATTAACCAATGACTATACCATTGCAATTTTAAAGAAATATTTAAAACCCTAAGAAAAATATTTTCCATAATATTAGTAAGAACAAAAGGTTTTGGAAAAATATTCAGATCATGAGTTCCCTACTTTTTTATTTTACTAATGCTAATACTAATTTTCATTTTTTTTCTGAAGAAGCTCAAATATGGATCGCAAAATCAGGTTTTTCCTCAATCAAAGAAACACTCATAAGAATAAATATGTGTAATAAAAAAATTTAAAAAATAAAAAAAGAATAAATATGTGTTTACTTAAAACATACAAAAGACTTTTAGGTAGAATCAAATGACTTTTAGGTATTCACACTGTGCTTCCTGGAGTTCAGTTCAAAATTAAATATATTTGGACTCTTGACTATATATTGAACTAAGTGGAATTCATGAATCACTTCATTATGATTTATCTGTCATTATTTTAGATATATTTACAGAGCTTTACATATTATAGTTTATCCAATTGCGCATGTGGTATTCTTCTATTAAGTATCATACTAAGTTCATAAGAATCCTTACTAAAAGGACACAAATTTAATAAAAGCCAGGTATTCTCATTTTAAAATTCAGTGTAATGAAATGATGCTCAGCATCACTCATCATCAGGCAAATACAAATCAAAACCACAATGAGATAACACCTCACACCTGTCATAATGGCTAACATTAACAAGTCAAGCAACAACAGATATTGGCGAGGATGCAGAGAAAGAGGGTCTCTTTTGCACTGCTGGTGGGAATGAAAACTGGGGCAGCCACTCTGGAAAACAGTATGAAGATTCCTCAAAAATTAGAAATAGAGCTACCCTATGACTCAGCAATTGCCCTCCTAGGTATTTATCCAAGGGATACAGGTATGCTGTTTTGAAGGGACACATTCACTCCTGCTATTTATAGCAGCACTATCAGCAATAGCCAAAGTATGGAAAGAGTCCAAATGTCCATCGATGGATGAATGGATAAAGAAGATATGGTATATATACAAAATGGAGTATTACTCAGCAATCAAAAAGAATGAAATCTTGACATTTGCAAGTATGTGAATGGAACTAGAGGGTATTATGCTAAGTGAAATTAGTCAGTCAGAAAAAAAATATGATTTTGCTCATATGAGAACTTTAAGATACAAAACAGATGAACATAAGGGAAGAGAAGCAAAAATAATATAAAAAACAGGGAGGGGGACAAAAACATAAGAGACTCTCAAATATGAAGAACAGAGGTTACTGGAGGGGTTGTAGGAAGGGGGATGGGTTAAATGGGTAAGGGTCATTAAGGAAATCCACTCTTGAAATCATTGTTGCACTATATCCTAATTAACTTGGATGTAAATTTTTAAAAATTAATTAAAAATTAGAAATAAAAAAATTAAAAAATAAAATGCAATGTAAGATTTTAAAAATTAGAATCTTAAGCAAATATTGTTGCTTATACTTAAAGGTATTTATGAATATTCTTATGTATTTGAATTCCTCTGGGTGCGCACTAGAAGTCCAATGCACTATCCATTGCGCCACAGAGCCTGTGAATATTCTTATGTATTTGAATGAGCTTATTTAAAAAGATTCAATCTTAGTGTTAATACAGAAGAGTATATTTTGAGTTACTCATTTAATAAACTTTTATTTAGCAACTGATAGGTAATAGGCAGTATCCAAAGGTTTAAGAATCCAAAGACAATATGACAAAATTCCTCATCTCATGGAGTTCAGTCTTGTAGGGAAGAAAGACAGCTAAACCAATGTGATACCATGCATTCTGCCTTATAAGAGACAATAGAATAAGTGTTATCCATGATGGAGTTTGGTGTCTGAGAACTAGTCTGGAGAAATCAGAAAAGTTGTGATGGGGTGGATTTTCCATAAGTGGAGCCTGAGACTGGAATTATTGACAAAGTGATTTCTAAAGAGAGTATTCTCAGGGGAGGGAAAATGGGGGAAGCAGAATAGGAGGAGGGAAAGCCAAGTATGGATGTGGTCTCATCTGAAGAAAAGTTTCCCCTGGACTAGGGTGGTCAGTTGGTGGCTTTGATGTTGATCCCTCCTAGAAATAAAAAGATGCCTCTACCAATCAGTGGGGGCAGGGGAGGCAGTGGGAAGACTCTCTCAGGAGGATTCATAGGATTGGTAATGTTTGGGTTTATCAGGGGGAAAAAGAAGACCAATTCAGCATAGAAGACAGTATAAGGTGGAGTGATGCAGAGATATGAAATAATACTCCATATATGTAATGGTCAAGGGATTTCTAAGAAGTACAGAGAAAAGATCATTCCAACTGACAATTAGCTATTAACTATAGAAATTAGTTCATGTAATGTTAGCAGACTAAACCCAGAGGACATGCTTCTTGATCATTATCAGTCAATTATATGATAGCACATCTAATATGGTTTGAACGTTCACGACAAAACCTATTTCAATTTATATTACTCTGAATCCACAGGAGTATTTCCCAACTGAGATAATGCTCAAAGTGTATTTCTTCTTATTATCATTTCTATAATGCAGAAATAACTCTATGACATTTCTATAGGTTAAACTTGTCATATTCACTGACATTTAATTCATCTGAAGGCTTAATGTGTGCAAAGCATTGTATGTAGGATAAATATATTTTTATGTATTTCTGATTTAGCTCATTATGCTTTAATAAAGTGCCACTGTAATAAAATAATATGTGATAGATTCAATCCTTCTTCAAATATTCTTAATAGTAATAGCTAATATTTCATGAGTGATCTTACTGTGTGCTAGGCATAGTACTAAATGTCTCACATTTATTTTCTAACTTAATCACTACAATAACCCTGAAAATTGGTACCATAATTAACTCTATTTTATTAATAAAGAAATAGGCTGGATATAGCTGGTGTCTTGCCTGAACTCATCCACCTGGTGTACAAGTCTGTCTTTTTACCACCGTGGTATACTGTTCCCAAGAAGCAGGAAGAAATAAATTTCAGAAATTGACCAGAGGTGAAAATTTTCAGTATGTTTGTTTTTATTCAAATTGATCTTGTTGGAAGTTTCAAGTTACATTTGATGTATATCTGCGGGTATGGGTGTGTACATGTGTGTGTCGGTGTGGGTGTTAAAAATATTTCTTAAATTATTTAAATCTAGCATCTGTGAAATAAGGTTATTTTACATCAAACACCACATAGGTTGTAAGGACAACCTACTGTGAGGTTCAAAAGGATTATTTATAATAAATTAATTCAAAATATATGATACAGACAGGAAATAATACCAAAACATTAGAACAAACATATTATTTACCAACTAAAATTACCTAGCTCGTCGTCATAAATTTGATTTCTGCTCCAATGACTCTAATAAAACAAGTTTCTTAGAGATAATACTTACCACACAACAGTTGTATGATATTCTGAAAATGCATTAAAATATTTCATGAGCTACAAATGTTAGTAATAGGTTAGTGACACAATAGAATCCAATCGATTTTCCTTCACCTTCATTCTCTTATATTTTTACTGATGTGAATCTTACTCTCTTTTTAATCTGTCATTATCATTGGTCCCCAGACACCATGACTGTTGTTACTAATTCGAAATTGTATTTAATCTATGTTCTGGAGGACTTTCTCAGGCAAACATGAGCATGTCCTTATTCAGATGTTCTTTAACATTTTAAGTTTACTGGATACAACCAAAGAATTCACTAATTTTGATTTTGACATGTCCTCACTAATCTCAATTACAGAATTTATTGTTTGCATATTTTAGAATTGAGAATAGTCTCTATCATATCAACTTATCTAGTAATTTGTAAATTTTAGATTTATTAGTATTGTTGAACATTCTCTTCAAAGATGGTTATAGGCTAGAATCAAATCATTATCCACATCTGTGATTATTCTTTCAGGATATGTTACTAGTTGTGGAAATACAAGGTAAAAAAGCATACAAAAGCTTTACAGGTCCTTGATTCATTTCCAATTTAAAAAAAAATTAAGTTTATTTATAGAAAGAGAGAGAGGGAGAAAGAGAACAAAGGAGGGACAGAGAGAGGGAGAGAGAGAATCCCAAGCAGGCTCTTTGGTGTCAGTGAAGAGCCCAATGCAGGGCTCGGTCTCACAAATCATGAGATCATGACGTGAGCTGAAGCCAAGAATTAGATGCTCAACTGACTGAGCCTCCCAGGTGCCCCTAATTTCCAAGTTGCTCTTAAAAATTATTATGTCCATTTGCACTCCTATGTAGTACATGCTAGTGCCTTTCTCACAGCACTCTCAACAATTTTGTTTTCAAAATTTGTTTTCTGAAGTGGTAATAGTTAAAATATCCACCTTATCAATCAGAGAATTGAAAGTCATAAAGACTAAATTGTTGGTCAGTGAATTCATAGGAAGATTTGGAACAAAACACAGAAAATAGGGCTAATGTACAGTATAATACAACAAAGCTCATGCTCTTGAGTCATACTAATGGGTTCTAATCCCTTCCCCACCACTCACTGGGATGTGACCCTCATCTCATCATCTGTAAAACTAGTGTAATGGTAACTATAGGCTATTTTTGAAAATGAATAGATAGCATATGTGTAACATTTATCAAGTGCTAGGCTCTCTAATGAAGAATCATTTTCTAAAAAAAATATTTTATCTGAAGATATCATTTTGAAGGAATTTTATTCTAAACATTGGAACTAGAAATTTCTAAATATAGAAAATCAAATATTACAACTTGGCATATAGATCATGATAACAATAGAAAATAAATAAGTTGCTTTTGAAAAATGAGCTCTTCTAGAAAACACCTTCCCTCCTAGAATTTTAGTTAAATATTAGATATGATCGTCAGGACTTAGAAAATATCATCAATTTTGAATAATATAGCAATTAGACAAAATGGACTCTAATTCTTTACTCTCATTTGCAGGAAGATAAATATAAGAGCAAATTTTGTGCTAATGGTATTGCACTGTGTTCTCTTTCACTAAATACTGTCAATTTCCATGTGCAGGGATTATAAAGTAGAAGATATTCTAAATGAGATTTTCAAACTAATTAGCCTCTTGCCTGACATACTCAATGACAAGAAAAATAAATAGTACATCATGATTCATTTAACTCACAGGACTGAAATTAATGGTATTACTACTTGCTATTTTACTACAGAAGAGAATAATGTGCAAAGCAACATAACTCCCCTACTGAACACTTGGTTATTTGTGTTTCAATGCATTTTTTCACATTTTAAACCATTAGGTATTAATGTGATAACAAAGAAACAGTGAACCATGAGTAAAGATTATTTTCTTTTAAATATATCATTCTATACATTATTTTTCCTTTGAGTAAAATGCCCCAATGCCTTGCCATATTCATGTAATTTCATTTAGAAACTACTCACTTGGCCTCACTCTCTTTTATTGGTGATGATGACATATCAGCTCCTACTCAACAGGGAACTGGTTTATTTTCCTTTTGTTTTATTTTTTTTTCCAGATACTTAAAAACTTGAATGGCTTAGCAACACTCTGTGTGATCTTTTGTTTTTGAACAACCACCTCTATGGATTTGTGGTTCTGCTGAGCAAGGTCAAATGTAGCCAGGGCCAAGTCGCAAAGCCATTCTAACCTTGGCACAAGAGCAGTAAATATTAACAATCATAAAAATCTTATAATCACAGCACATACATTTAATTTTTCTGGAAACATCTGCGCACCTTATATTTTACATGGCCAATTCTAGTTCTTTCCATGATGCTAACTCCACCTGCAGCTTTAAGAATGAAGCGCAGGGGCTGGGTGGTTCAGTTGGTTAAGTGGTCACCTTGGTTCAGGTCATGATCTCACAGCTCGGAGTCTCATGAGTTCAAGCACCATGTCAGGCTCTGTGCTGACAGCTCAGACCCTGGATCCTGCTTCAGATTCTGAGTCTCCCTCTCTCTGCCCCTCCCCTGCTCACACTCTGTCTCTCGCTGCCTCCCTCTCTCTCTAAAAAATAAATAAACATTAAAAAAAAAAAAGAATGAAGTGGAAAGATAGTAAGATCATGAAACATCTGACCTGTGGCCCACTTGGTATCCCTCATACAGAAAGACGGTCAGAAACACAGTACAGTAACTGCCACAGTTATATCTCCTGATAATGCCATGTGACTATGTTATGAATATGTTTGGTGACTCTGTCATGTACATTTTTTCAAGACTCTTGGGGCTATGAGTAAAATAGACAAGGCAACCGTTGTGAAGTCAGAAACCAGAGCTTAAATGTGATAATTTGAGGGTCAAATGTTTTTAATACGAAAAGTGGTTGTGGAAGTTACAAATGATATGACATATAACTGCTCAATTCCCATCACTGAGCCTTTTAACCCGTGCAAGGAAGTTTCCTACCTGGAAAATGGGTAGAAATCCCAAATAGCTTTATTTTCCTTGTGAAAACTTACAAATGACATGGTTGATTGTGCTGTTTGATTTTTTCTCCACTGTGGTTTCTGTTCTGAGCAGATAATATGATTATAGAAACAAAGTACAAATACCTCATATTGCCTGGATAAGGTTATGGCTTAATTTAATTATAGTAATTTACAGCCCCATTGCACAAGGTTGTTAAAAAATGTGCTGCTTGCAATGGGCAGTAGGTTGACACAAACTAACAATGTACATTTAAACTAAACTACCTCATTAAATTTTAGGATGCCATTATTCCTTGTCTTATTATTATTCTAAACACACTATTGTGGCTTCTATGACTCATAGAGAGTACTTCATGACAGAATTAAATTTGATGCATGCTGCATTAGTCATACTTTCCTCTCAATTTATGTGATGTACAATGCCTCATATACAGTTGTCAAGTTACTTGAGAAAATTTCCAGTGTATTAGCTGACACTGTCATTAACACCAAGAATATAAACAAACATCACTCTGAATAACTCTGGGAAGACAGGAAAACACAATCACTTGGCTTTTCATTTTTGTCCAATAAAGCATGAAAGGTGTCATAGCAAAAAAAAAAAAAAAAGGTGAAATGGACCTAGTAAGAGGTCTTATGTTGTCAGAGTCTTAATTTCCTCTGCAACCTTAGCCAAGTACACTTGCTGGGACTTAATGTTCTTGTAACAGATATTCTCTGAGCTCCTTCTAAGTCTTACTACTTCAAAACATCACGCAGGTATTACCTTATAAAACTAATCTCTCATTTACTTCGAATATGAAAGAGAAACATAAAGGTAAGAAGAGCATAATCTCTGATACACAAGGATAATTCTATTTCCCTTTTATAAAAAGATATCTTAAATTTCTAACAATTACTGCTGTGAGTGTTGGAAACTGAGCAATCCAACTGTTCAAATAGATATTCCTCATGGACTTGCCACATGGTCTGCAATTCTCAAATTAGTCACTCCTTGAAATCCCTTGTTAAAAGGCCATGTCGTTTGGGATGATTAATATATTAAAGTTCTTAGTAAATTAAACTGGTGGAATTTTAAGAGTGGGCATATTTGCATAGCTCAGAAATTTTCTAAAAGGAGGATTTTCATGGACCAAACTGCTGAATCTCTATAATCAGATATAAGGCTATTCTAATTAGACTGGAGTCTCATCATCTTGTATGGTATTATGGTTCTCATGCAGCAAATGGACCTTTGTATATAAAGAGACCATCAGCTCCTCAAGTAAAGACCCTGAGTGAATAGAATGATTGGAAGCAGAAAATCTACATATATCCAGAATCTAAGTGAGAAATGTAGATACCTCTGGGTACACTGACCAGTTATATTGTTTACTAATGAGAAGGCACAGTAATGTAATTATTTATTTTATCAAATAACATAGCATCAACTCTTTAAATTCCTAACTTATAGTAAGACACACTGCTTGGAAGTCACTTGGAGGTGCTTAGTAAACCTCTTTCTGCTTACTTAGATTCCAGTCTTGAGGTGACTTTATATTATCCTACCAAAGACTTCCTTATCCCCTTGGGAAATTATTACCTTAGCTTAAATTGGATTATCATAGCAATCTGAAATAAGATTTGTGAAGAGATACATACAAGACAAGGAAATTGTACATAGTGGGCCATGCAAGTGCTGGACCTACAGACCATGTCCAGTGAGGTGTCTGAGGAACTAAGAAACCACATGAGGGGATGAGTACACAGGAAAATAGGAAATGTGGTGAAACAAAGAATAAGTGTTATTTTTTTATATTTTATAAAGGAAATATCCTTAAAACCTTTCAAATAGAAGTTTAATGATTATAGTAACAAAAAAATTCTAGAATGTTAGACAATATTAAAAATGGCGAATTCTGGGTGGTTCAGTGGTTAAGCATCTGATTTCAGCTCAGGTCATGATCTTGTGATTCATGAGTTGGGAGTCCTGCATCGGGCTCTGTGCTGACAGTTCAGGGCCTAGAGCCTGCTTTGGATTCTGTGTCTCCCTTTCTCGCTCCTCGCTCTCTCTCTCTCTCTCTGCTTCTCTCTCTCTCTCTCCTCAAAAATAAATATTTAACAAATTAAAAGGAATTTTTTGATGTTTATTTATTATTGAGACAGAGAGTAACAGAGCATGAATGGAAGAGGTGCAGAGAAAGAGGGAGACACAGAATCTGAAGCAGACTCCAGGCACTGAGCTGTCAGCACAAAACCCCACGCACGGCATGAACCCCAAAACCATGAGATCATGACCTGAGCCAAAGTCAGATGCTCAACCGACTGAGCCACCCAGGCGCCCCTAAAATTTTTTTTAAAATGGACTACACTCAACCCATAGATTTGTAGTGCATATCATTATATTTTAGTATAAAGCAGTAGAGAGAATTGGTAAAGCCAAAATCAATATTCAAACATACAAGAGAAGGGCAAATAAATGTGGGGGAAAAAAAAACCTCTTTCTAAAAACAAACAAAGCCAGATACATTGTACACATTCAAAATAAAAGAGTAAGAGGTTTTTTTTCGTTATTTTCCTATTGCAGGCATTTATCTACTTCCTACATCTATTTCTATTTTATAAGCTATCCCTTTTCTTATACAAAATATTTCATAAATGGGTTCTTATGAAATCCTGCTGTTGTAACATTCTGATGTTGAGGAGACAACTTCATATTTCTCTCAGCTGACTAGCAACAGACTTTTAGAAACTATTCGGCACACTCCCTTTATTTCAATCTACTTCATTTTATATTATTGAAGTCCATACTTTCTTATTACTCTTTATTTCTTATAAAAAGTAAGGGGTGAGTGAGAAGAGCCCTGGGTTAAGAGCCAACATCAAGAAGGAAAACAAAATTCAGCACTCTCTTGTCAGCCTGTTAAGGATGGAGGTGGGTGAGAGTCAATGATGAAGGAAGCACTGTTCCACTCAGCTTTATGGAAAAAAGTCCACACTCCAGAGAGTCATCATCCAAGTGGCGAAACCTCCCATGGGTCTTAACGGCAACAACTTAGTGGCTGTATATCTCACAGGAAACCAGACCATGGAGGAGGAGCTTTGACATCAACTTAAAGATGTGGTTCCATCCAAAGCCACACTGTATAGATGCGGATTTGAGTAATGACCTGTGGACAGGGCTTTCTTACAGGAGGGCTCAGGCAAATAGAGATCATAAGGCTATGGGGTCGTCTGAGGGGACCAATGAAAGCATAATCAGGAGCCACTCCTCTGATGCAGACAGTAATAGATGTAACACTTTAAAGTAATAAAATGTATAATATTAGGCTGAGGAAATGTTTTATTCTTTATCATTATAATACATGAATTTCCCCATATCTCTTCAGCATGTCATGGTAAATTCTCTTTGGTTGAGAAGAATAGGGAGGAGGAGAAACAAGAGACGGGGGTGAAAAGGAGGAGGAGGAGAATGGAGTCTGCTCCAACTACTTATTACTTGGTGTAATGAATAGGGGAATGTGGTATAGAGCAGCGGTTCTCAAACTCTAGCAAATGTCTGAATCATTGGGAGGGCTGGTTCCACAGAGATTGCTGGGCCCTGTCCAAGAGTCTCTGACTCAGTAGGTTAGGGCTGGAGCCTGAGAATGTGTTATTTTTAACAAGCTTCCAAATGATGATGTTGCTGATAATGGGAGCATCCTTTGAGAACTACTGGTGTAGGACACTGCCAGAACTAGAATGAGAGAAGTGGAATGGCTAACAGAGCCATTTTGGATGCCCAACTCAAGACATGAGTAATAACTGAAGTCCAGTCCTGAGTCCTGGTACTGGCCTGTAACAGCCAGCAGAAAACAGGATCCTTTTGATAACATGCTCATTTGGAAAGGACCTCCTTTTTTATGATGCACAAGGGGCTCTATATGCTAGTGGGGGCCTTGCTGAAAACAACAGAACATGTTCACATGCCTGTATTTTTTATGTATCTGTATATTAATACACATATGTATATTTATACATGCATGTATACATGCATTTATATATATGTTCTCTTATATTTGAAAAACTTGTCTTAGAGGGTGTTTATATATACATATGTGTTTGTGTGCATGTATATATTCTTTTATTACACAAAAGCCCTACCTTAGAGGTTTTATACTCTATTTTACCAGTAAAGAAAATTAGAGTTTGGAACCAGAAATTAAATCACTGTAGTTACCCAACCAGTAAAAAGAAGCAATACAATTCTGATACAAGTTTTTTCTTTGCCATAAAATCCCTTTTCCTCCCATTACTTAAGGTGTTGCTACCAGATATTAGTGATTTGTCTTTTCTACCACCATGAGGGAGTTGGAAACCCGAAGTTCTAAAGGAAGAGACAAAATAAA
Organism: Suricata suricatta; assembly: GCF_006229205.1. NCBI lineage: Eukaryota > Metazoa > Chordata > Mammalia > Carnivora > Herpestidae > Suricata > Suricata suricatta. Next base: position 107,296,630 of record NC_043706.1, on the reverse strand, counting down.
ACAAACACTAAAGGATAACCAAGCCTTCTTATTACAGTAGGGAATGATTTAGGAACAGACTTGTGATCCCAGATCCCTGAAGAGCTATAAGGTTTAAACAGTTACATACATGTTTCCTCATGAGGTAAGCTGACGTGTCCTTAAGTAAGCTTGGATGTGTATGTATTCCATAAATATAATTAAATTAAAAAACTACATTTGATTTCTGCTTCAAAATATAAGTTCAGACAATCCATGGTACACAGAATGAACTTGGTTTAGAAATATGGGCCATAAATAGAAATGAAAGGAATCTTTAAAATAATCCCAATTCAAGATTCTTGAACCCTTAGTTTATGAAACCAATGGGTCCTTAGGTTTCCATGAAGTGGCTTAAAGATACAAAGAATTTCCCCAAAATAAAAAATATTTTGACATATGTAGAATTTTTCTGAGAAAGTATTCTGTAGCTTTTATAATGTTCTCAAAGTTGGCCATGATCTGAAGATTTCAAAACTGTGCATCCCCTCCACTTACCCCCCCCTTTTAAAAAATACCAAAGATACCACTCAGTTGGTTGGTAAGTGCAAGTGCACTTAGGCTCGGTGACTCTAGCTGGGTGCTCTTGACATGCCCTAGCTTGATTTCTAAACTAAAATTGCTGTAGCCTGTGCTCAGCTCTTGAGCTGTTGAAGATCTCGGGGCAAAACACTGGGGAATTGTCTGTAGTTTTAATCACTATTTTGATTTTTTAAATATGGCCACGGGTTATAAAATATTAAAAGGCCACCTCATTATCTAGTTTGAGTTGATTATATGGAATATTATTTACAGTGTTTTATAAAATCATTTGTTTGTAATATTGGTGTTTTGTTCTACTGTATACAATTTTTATTTCCTTGGAGAATTGAAAGAATTAAGACTCTCATGTAGTTTATAGCTCTTCCTTATATAGATTTAAATCCAATTTTATAAACTGTGATAGAATATAGAGTCTATATTCTTATTCATAGCTTATCTTATTTATTCATATTTATTTTTATTTTACTGCATGCCATTTTTTCTGAACTTTTTTTTTCTAAATAAGAACAGACTAAATAGGTTCCTGTCATTTCTAGCTCTGATTTATGAAGTCAGAAGATTAAACTGGATTTACTTTATTTTTAAAAGTGTTAATTTTTGAGAGAGAGACAGACTCCCAGTAGGGGGGAGGGGGGCAGAGAGAGAGAGAGGGAGATGCAGAATTGGAAGCAGGCTCCAGGCACTAAGCTGTCAGCACAGATCTCCATGTAGGGTTGGAACTCATGAGCCCTAAGATCATGACTTGAGCCAATGTTGGACGCTTAACCAACTGAGCCACCCAGTTACCCCTAAACTATAATTACTTTAAATTTGAAATAAGGATGTTAAAATATGTCTTAATGCTCAGAGTTGGAAAGATAAGCTATAGTGCTATTTTCACCGTATTTTATGGTTTGATTTGCTCTTTATCTGCACTTAATGTTTTGTGACTCAATTCCCACATTTCTTGGATGTGATTAGCTCTTAGTGAAATGCTTGACACATAGATGCAAAATACACTCTCTTTCCTTTTTCTTCCATGGCTATGGCATATGAAGTGATCTTGGCATAAAAATAAAAATTCACATGATTAAAACTTGATAGATCTACTTCCATAAAAGCCTTTTACAATGATGCAGTTATAATTTATGTTTTGTTAGTATGAATGAGCTATACTTTGAATACTGCATTTCTTATAGAGTTAGCTGATTACCATTATTACTGTTATTAAAAACCCATTATTATTCCTATTAGAAAAACAATGAACAAAAGAACATAAAGGTAAACTGCTGCTAATCAAACTATTTGATCATATACCACACACATGCATTTTTAATAGAATCAAATATTATATCAAAGCTGTGCATTTTGCTTGGTAATTATGAATCACAGAAGCCAATTTCTAAGTATAGGGAAATTCCTAATTTTCTTGAACATACTCATAAAATTAAATCAGTTCTGAGTGTGGCAATAGTTACTTATCCCTAGATTCTACTTAAGTATAGAATTAAAAGGAAAAAAAATCCTCTCTAAGATTGTAGTTTGTCAGAAAGTAAAACTCCCAAGAGTTCACGAGTCCATATAAACACAAAGTGAAGATTGGAGAACCATGATTTGTGTGGCCTATCATTTGTTTTATTTCATGTTTGTGTTTTAAACGAAGTTTGATGTGTTTTAGAAATTCAATATTTTAGATATCATTTATTAAATTATAAAAGAATTTTACTGTAAATTTTAGAAATACGGGACCAAAACTGTTTTTAGAGTCAAAAAGAAATCATTTAAGCTAAAGACTGTTATGAAGTGTCAAACCATAATCAGTTTCAATTAGGCTCACAAAGAACATTAAAGCACCTCAGTCCTTGAAGGAATCACTATAGTTAAAGATCTGTCTGCATGTTCATTATAAGTCTAATTTTTGAAAGGTTTGTAACTCAGTCAGTTTAATTTGCTTTGGGAAGAGACTTGGCACTCTGCTTTCTAACCCAGATACATTGTTGAGGGTTTAAAAATATATATTTAAATTGCTTTGGTTTTTAATGATTTGGCCTTTTCTTCATTATTGCCCACCCCCCACCATAAACCAATTTAGACATTTTTTCCTAATCACTCTTTATTAAATGTTAATACTTATATCCGTTTATGTACTAAAGCTCTTTGGAAAGCCCCAGACCATTGTAAATAGCTCATTGTTTTCATCTACCCTCAAAAAACCAAACTTTGCTCACTTGGGAGAAAATAGCACCCCTACTAAACACGTATGATCTATAGAAACAAGACAGGTCTCTTGAGATCCACAACTTGAAGATTTCTCTGATAATGAATATATAAAGAAATTTCTCAAAGTCAAAGTAAACTATATAAAAATGCGAGTTCAGTAAGTTACAAGCTGTAAGGCTGAACACTGGTATGTATCTTAACAATATCTATTCCTTTCCGTCTCACACACTCTTCTCTTCACATTGTGTGCCTTTCTGAATGTACTTGCAAACCTACAGACCCCGGCCCGAAGGGGCTGTTAAGAGTAGCTAATGTCTAACTCGTTATAGTTTTTTCCCTTTATAGTTGGTGAGTGGTAAGTTGTAGCTGGCAGCAAGCCACCTGCTCACTAAATATTTTAAGCCGTGAAATGAAAAGCCTCTCAATATGCTATGCAGACATTCAAAAAAAAAAAAAAAAGCTTCACCACTTCACTTACACGGAATCAGCATTCAACAAGGTACGAGCAATGTCTATGCAATGTTAACGAACAAAAAACCAAGTGACCTCAGAAGCTGGGGGATGGTGGCCAAATCTGAATTGCATCCAAATAAGAGTGTCTTTTCCTCTGCAATCTGTTTGATGCAGAGTGCATTAGTCTCTCACCACTGCACAGCTGTGATTCTAAGGAGACCAATGCTTACTGTTATGATTTTTGTCTTTGTGGTTTTTTTGTTTTGTTAATGTTCTTTCTAATTGGGTTTAGTACCTTTATCTGAATTCAGTCTGCTATTCTTTTTTCTTTTTCTTTCTAAAACAAAACAAAACAAAACACACTGCATACTAGTATCCTTTTACATGCCTGACCTGAAAAAAAGTATGTTAACTGTAGTTACAATTTCTCCATAAGCTCTCAAATTGTATTCTACTACACTCTGAGTTAAATTTTTTTAAAAAATGAAGCAGAAACGCCATTTTAGAAACATGACTAGATTTTTAAAAATTTCCAGCAATATATTGATATGAACAAACAAAGGATTCAAAAAGAAACAGAATTTAAAGCGTTCAGTTTTTAACCCTCTCCCATGCCATGATTTTTGTCACTGACAGAATTCTCTCCACCACACTGCTGTGTAAAGGCCAGCACAGGGGCCTTGGCATTGCTGAGACCGTACAGCAGGGCATGCTCAGTGAGAGCACTTGCTCCATCCCACAGATTGGTTGTGGCTATTAACTGGATTCTTAAAACAGACTTTTTATTCTTGAAAAGCTTTAGTTTTGCAGAAAGGCTGTGAAGATAGCACCAAGAGTTCCTGTATGTTCCCAGGTAACAGTCAGTTACCTGTTATTAACATCTTACATGATTAGTATGGTACATTTGTATCAATTTGAATACAGATACATTATTTTTAAATATTTATTTGTAGCGAGAGGGAGCGTGAGTGAGTGAGAGTGAGGTGCAGGTGCGTGCGAGAGAGTAAGAGTGCTGAAGAGGGGCGGACGGAGCGGGAGAGAGAAAATCATAAATTGGCTCTGCACTGTTAGCACAGGGCCTGATGTGGAGCTGGAACTCAGGAACCCTGACGTCAAGACCTGGGCGGAGATCAAGGGTGGAAGCTTAACATACTGAGCCACCCGGGCGCCCCTGCCCCACTGTTATTAACTAACGTCCACGCTTTATTCTTATATTCTTAGTTTTTACCTAATATCCTTTTTCTGTTCCAGGATCCTATCCAGGGACCACATTACTTTTGGTCCTCAGATCTCTATGTACTCTTCCAGCTGTCAGTTTCTCAGGCTGATCTAGACAATTTTGAGGATTACTGGTCAGGCATTTTGTAGCATGTCCCTCAATATATGGTTCTCTATTTTCCTGATAAGACTGGGCAACGTGTTCTGGGAGGAAGACCACAGAGGAAAAGTGTCATTTTCGTCACATCACACCAAGGCTACATGCCGTAAACACAATGTGTCACCGTTGCTATTAACCTTGGTCACCTGATTAAGATGGTGTTTGTCAGGTTTTTCCACTGGAAAATTACTTTCTCACCTATTTCCATATGGAACTTTCTGGAAGGAAGTCATGCACTTAAATAATGGATAGAGAGACTCCACTCATTTGAAGGCATAGTATCTACAAATGTTATTTGGAATTCTGCACATGAGATTCTTCTATTCTCTCCAATCTATCAATTTAATCACTTATTATATCAGTATAGACTCTTATATTTACTTCGTATGTTGTGTTATAATCCAATTCTATGGTATTTATTTTGTTAAATTGTTGCAGCTTTGGCCATTTGGAGTTCTTTCTGTTGGCTTCTAGAGTCCCTTTGACAAACCCTCATTTGTGTGTGTGTGTGTGTGTGTGTGTGTGTGTGTGTGTGTGTGTGAATGTGTGATTACTCTCTTATTTTCTGGGTTACCAGATGTTCCAGAATCATTGTGTATATTCTCTGCTACAGCACTAGAATCAGTCACTTCTCTAAGGAACCCTGGTTTCTTTTATTTGAGAGTGCCATTAAAAAGAAGACAGATTTGCACGCTGAGTGTACCATTTAAATATTATGTGCTAAATATAGCAGTGTTTTTAAACAGCATTGTTTTCTGATCTGATAGTGCAACTAATATTAAGATAAATGCCCTTATTTTACAAGCCCCTTCTTTTTTACCTGTTAGTATAAAGTACATTCAATTTAACTCCTAAAAAGCTTGGTTTTAGAGAAAAAAAATATTCTTTGTGCTTTCTTGAAGGGCAAATGTTTTGATACGAACATAGTATTTATAACAAGACACCTGTGTGCCTGGGTTAGAATTTCCTTCTTTCTCTTTCATCCGTGTTAGCAGGTAATTGGCTTTGTGCTCCTTGTCTCAAAGGAAAAACGTGGTAGGACAGAAAGCTAAAATAACCTGCTAGTCTCCTTGGGCTTGTGTTCAGAGCACTGATGCTCTTTATAAAAGGATAATTATTGGCAATCTTAGGCAGTTTTGACCAGATCATAGGAGAAAACCCTGGGATTCTCTCCCTCAGAAAGAGAGATAGCAAGAGAGTGAGAGAAAGAATACAATTTGGAAGATTAGGCAGGAGTAGCACTAGTGGGGAGGTGCCAGACAGGTAGTTCCAAGCGGTCAGGATTACATGCAACCCTGCAACAGATTCTTGGCTCTCACAAGTAGTACAAAATAGAAGAAAGTCTATAGAACATGAGGAGGACTTCAGAACCGGGCACATAGGCCACTGACTGGAGCAGATGAGCCATCTCTCCTCCTCCTCCTCACTACCCTGATATTGTGGGAGACTCTAGGGATAAATCAGGCACTTGGCCCTGGCCACAAACAGAAACCTGGAGTTAGAAAGCAAGTTGAGCTCTGAAGCATGATGCATGTTTCTAGCTCATTTGCATTTGTGGACTAAGACTCATACCAAAAATACCTCTTCTTTTTTCCTTACTTTGGTTAAGGATTAGAGCAAATCAATCACTTCTTGAGAGAGCTTTATCAGGGATGTCTTTTAATTCCTTGGGATATCTGACAGAGAATTAATGCAGAGTGGTATAGTTCTTTTGTTTCTTACCCAAGATTAGCTAATTGTGGTTGGGAGTCCAAGACCCAGTATTTATAAAGTGCTCTCAGTTCAAAGAGTGACACTCTGATTAAGGCAGTTGAGTATGTGGCTAAGTACACAGATTCTGATGTTGTCAAAATAATTACAGTAAACAGAAAATTGTCTAAATTTTATGTCCAGGTCCAACATTTCCATTGGCGATGCGACCTTGGATGATCTGTGCTTAGGAGAAATAAAATAGCAGTTCAAACAGTTCCTACCTCACAGCATTGTCAAAGGGATTTAGAGAGTTCATATTTGCAAAGAGGTTAGACCACAGTAAGAAAAGTTTAAGGGATTAAAAAAATAAGTGGCTTGTGCTATAATGATTTGGTGCTGTCTACAGATATATTCCTTTGTTACCACAATGCACATAGCATTATTTTAGAAAAGGAAGCTTGTCTGGGAAATTTAAAGTCCTAACACTGACTAGATTTAATTGGTTTCTAAACTTAATATCTGAGGACTTCAATGATATTTTTTCTTCTGATTGCTTTAGCAAATGAGAGTATGCTTTAAACATGCCTGTCAAAAATCAAAAGAGTATATATTTTTCTCATGTTTTCAACCACATGTACACACACACAGCACACACACACACACACACACACACACACACACACCTCTGGGTGCAGTAAAACAAAACCAAACAAAACGGGTTTGATTGAATTAAAACTTCCTTCAGCTTTCTGAATGCGACTCTTAATGCCTCAGAATTTGACCAGGAGGCAGATGCTAGCCAAAGCTTAGCTTACTGAGAAAAATGGTTTTTTTCTCATAACATAAACACCGAAGAGATATGAGAGTTTATTTCTTGGCTGAAATGATGTCAATATCTTGCCAATTAGGAGGTGCTTTGTTTTAATTTTCAAGGATGAAAAATCATTTCCTGTGCATTCTTTACACAAACACACACACAGACATACACCCACAACACACACACACACAATCACTTCAATATTAGGAAGCTCTATCAACAGGCATTTTCATATTCAGGCATTAGAAAAAGCTATCTTTACATAAATGTCTGAGAAGCCCTCTAAAAATCAGTGCTTTAAGTTTTTCAAACACTTATTTATTTATTTTTGAAAAAAAGCAAGTACCTCATCAGTTCTCTCACAAAAATCTTCAAATGCTTTTGGGAAAGAAATGAATTTTTAAGTGTGTTCAGTCATACTCTATTCAAGCAAAGCACTGAAAAAAGTCTTTGAATCAGAACTACAGCTCACCATAATCTGGTTAAAATTATCTCCAGCACCACCTGTCATTATTAATATGCAGGGAAAGGAAAACTACCTTCAGCCTGTGAATATGGCCCATCAGCTCGTCGGTACTCTGTCTTATCATAATGGCAGTTCCGTTTTCAGGCCTTCTTGAACTTCATATAATCGCTGAAGGTAGCTCAAGGTTTAATTTAAATGTGTTTTAAGGAACATTTCATTAGCATTTACATCTACTCGTGGATGAAAATCCACAGGTCTTTTACATTTTCTGTCTTTAGGTTCTCAAGCTTACCCATTTTGCTTGGCTTAAAAACAGTGATGTTGTTTTAGAATGTGATAATATGCTGTAGTGTAAGTGCCAGAGTGTTAACTGTTAGACTGATTTTTAGCAGAAACTAGAGACCCTAGTCTTTAAAAACAACTCATAATTAGAGACAGATGAGGTGAGGCCATCTTCTAATTTTGGTGATTTCTCATCATGTCAAAATCAGTTGGGTTGCATATCTAATACCAACTTCCTATGGCATGAGAAGTCCACAGACTTTCAAAGAATTCATTTTGGGAACATTCTAGAATGTTGTAGTCTAGAACAATACATTGTTTGATATCCAAATGAGTTGAAAGAACCATGGATTTACATTTGAGCAAATTATATATATGGACAGTGACAACAAAATCTTCTAGATAGGGATAGGAACTACATATCACAGGCCCCGAATAGTTCTATTGCTTATAATTTGTAGGCATAGTGACTGACAAGGTTATGTCAGAGAAAGCTACTTTGACACCTACAACATTTATCAAATATTTAACATCTAGCATGTTAATACTAGTCATTATTCTTTTCGCCTTCTTTGAAATAAGCACTTTTTTCATTTTTAAATTGAAAGTATATATGTGCATATAGTGTTTGCATGTGTATACACACATACACACACACACACTCCTAAAACAAACATCTTGAGCATAATTATCACATTTTTGAGTGCTGGAGGTGACTGTGTTTGTACAATCACTTTGTTCTCCCAAATTGGACAGGAGATGAATTAATCATGAGTGTGGCATGTTCACGGATGTTATAGCCAAATTCCAGTAGAAGCAAGCTAGAGGGTGTTTGTTTTAACATAGTGTGTGCTGATTTTGCCCAATTCGTTACTTCTTTTTCCTCCTTTGTGAGAAAGAACTTAAAATGGTTTACAAGGGGGAAAGAGCATCTCTAAAATGATGAAATTTAGCAGGTACTATCTTGAATCAGTGGAAATATTTTATTTACTTATTTATTTAAGTTTATTTATATATTGAAAGAGAGGGAGAGAGAGAGAGAGAAAGAGAGAGAGGGAGGGAGCTGGGGAAGGTCAGAGAGAGAAAGAGAATCACAAGCAGGTTAGCAGGTTCTACACTGACAGCATAGAGCCCCATGCCAGTCTTGATATAATGATATATATTATTAAATACAACTTCTAAATACAACTCTAAGAAAATCTAAAGCATATATATTTACTAATACTATACTTTGGCGCTTACTGATATACAACAGTGATTTGTATTCGTAGATGATAATGCTGACTTGATGTTTACTCATAAATACATACAATTGAAAAAAGCTACTACTGGTTTATACATGAAGACTGTGTTTCTACTTCTGCCTATAACTGTTTCTTTTAATGGCTCTGTTTGCACACTATGATTCAAGGAGTTTTTGTTTTGCTTTGCTTTTTTTCCAGGTATTGACACATGGTTTAGCAAAATTGATATGGAACCAATGGAAGTCAGTGAGTTCCAGATGAATGGTTGGATGTGAGGATGATGGCAGGTTGGCAACTCATCAGTCCCACAGGGGTCTACAAAAGTCTCTTTTTAGGAAGAGCCACCAAATTCCTCAGAAATGAAGCATCCAGGAGAATATTGAATTGTCACAGGACATTTCTAACAGCATTTTCTGTGTTTTATTTAGTCTAGTGTTATTTGCTGAGCATTAATATAAAGGAATGATCGTGTGCTAAAGAAGTGCCAAAAGATACGAGAATTTATTTTTGTAAGAATTTGCCCACATAAATCTCAAAGAAAAAACTGGTTACTACAATGAGTGAAATAAATCCCAAAACCATAAATGTTCTTGAATTTAGGAACTGCAATCTGTATATCTTATTAAACAGTGCAGTGCTTTTCAAATTCTAAAGCAAAGGAGTACTTTATTTCAAAGTCAATCTTACTAAGAATCTTACTTCTATCTGGTTTACCGCGGAAACAGCTCTAACAGGAGCCTGGCCATTTCATCATCCTCACCTCCTGGGCAGCTCTCATCTCCCTTATTAAACCCTAGAGTTCCACAGGAACCTCTGAAATACAGTGTTAGTGTTTTTGAAAGATGGCCTGCAAAAATAAACCTGAACAGTCATTAAAAGAATCAATAATACCTATGCCTCTTAAGTACAAATTGTTTTCATTGTCCTGTATTAGCAGAAATTCATTTTTTAAAAGCATTATTTTAAATCTGGCTGTTTTAATGAGTAGGTTCTCTGGCAGAGGACGTCTACCTTCCTTCGGATTCTGAGTCCTGCTGTTGTGTGCGTAAAGCAGTGCATCCTGTGGTTCTTCACGCAGGGCTGTGGCAGGGAGGGGAGGCTGAGGGTATGGGATTCCAGGCCCAACTCTCTCTATTCCTCACACTCCTTTTTACAGAGTTTGATTTGGGGTGACTGGGTGGCTCAGTCGGTTAAGCATCCGGCTTTGGCTCAGGTCATGATCTCATGGTTCATTGGTTTGAGCCCCGCATCGGGCTCTGTGCTGACAGCTCAGAGCCTGGAGCCTGCTTCAGATTCTGTATCTCCCTCTCTCTCTGACTCCCCCCTGCTCACGCTGTCTCTCTCTTTCTCAAAAATAAAAGCATTAAAAAAATTTTAAAGGTTTGATTTATGTGTCCAGATAAGGCATGCATTCATTCATTCTCTCTCCTTCTCTGTCCGTCCCTCCTTCTAAGTACCACACACACACACACACACACACACACACACATGAATAGATCCTCTAGACCTAATAATGCAATCTAAATATCAAAAACAAACTAAAAAAATCTAGTCTTTAAAAATAATAAAGGTGCTCCATAAGATTCATAATCTAATCTTTTTACCTACGCATCTTTCCGTCTCTCTTCCTCTTCTACAATAATCATAATGAACCAGATGCTGTTTGCTAAACCCTCTTATGTTTTCTCAGGTCTATATTACTGATCATGCCACTTTTTGTTCTTTATCCTAATCTTTGCCTGAATGGAAAACTTCCTCTGACCCTCCACGTCTCAGCTCTCCAAGATCATCTTCATGTTCCTGAGGAACGTGATTCTTGTCTTTGCTCCCAAAGCACTGCTTGCCTACTGTGAGCAGAGACCTTGTACACAGATGAGTGTACAGTACTTTTTATGCTCTGTTTGTAATCATTTGCATTTATCCCCCAAATAATTTTTGTGTATCAGTTATTTTTCTGTATGTACCTTTAGGACAGGATAATATCTATTTTAATATTTTGGATACTACCACTATGTTTATTCAAATAAGGTCCCAAACAAATCTTTTGTGCATGAATAAAATCCATCAGATATTTTTTTTCCAGATTGGTCTAATGCATCCCCTCAGGAAGGCCCTTATTTCTAGAGCTTAAGTGATTTTAAGGTATTTATTATAGATATTTTGCCATGCTATTAGTAAATAATGTATAATTAAATAAAATGAGACGATGACAGGGTAGACAATACTTCTAACTCCTTGTTCATGTAGTTGTTCTAAATATATCAAAGTGGTGAAAGGAATTTGAGGATCTTTGTTATTGTCTATTCATCATTCCACATAGTAAAAAATACTTTAGGAACTATTTGGTCATTGATCATTGTTTGGTCTAGTAGAAAAACAATTGAAAACAAATAACTATATATGTCTATTGAAAATTCTTCAAATGTAGGGGTGCCCTAGTGGCTCAGTCAGCTCAGGTCATGATCACATGGTTTGTGGGTTTGAGCCCCGTGTTGGGTGCTGTGCTGACAGCTTAGAGCCTGGAGCCTGCTTTGTATTCTTGTCCCCCTCTCTCTCTCTGCCCCTCCCCCACTTGTGCATGTGTTCTCTCTCACTCTCTCTCTCTCAAAAATAAATAAATAAACTTAAAAAATTCATCAAATATAAAATAATGTTTCATTTTAGTTACTTTGCTCTGGTAACTCACTATTGCCTTACAAAAGTAATGGTATGAAAAATATAACACACAAAAAAAAGTAAGATAAAACCATATATATGAGTCACTTATACCTAAATATTTGTACTTAAATTATCGAACAGAAGTTCTCATTGAGTTTCTTTGATCCGTAGATTATTAGATTATTTTGTATCAGAGATAAGGTTCTCAACAATATCCATGTTTTATTATTACTTTCAAGATGAAACCTTATTATTTATTCCTCGGTAAAGCATTTACACTCAGCACACATTTTGGTGCGTGAATGTTTTCCAAATATTGTAATAAAGGAGCTGATACATTGTCATGGAATGTTTGTAATAAAAATTGAAACTTCTACACGTAATTGTCTTGGGACTATGTCTGCCTTTGAATATGACAGAGATTCACTAATGAGGTATACATTAGAAAAAGAAAAATATAGGAAAGCATAACTTAAGAATAGTGGACTAGAATTATGTTTATTTCAGGCCTCCCAAAATTACATATAAAATTATGTTTGTTCTAAAGAAATAAGAAATCGAGGGGCACTTGGGGGGCTCAGGTGGTCAAGTGTCAAACTCTTGGTTTTGGCTCAGGTCATGATCTCACAGTTTCTAAGTCCTAGACCTGTAAGTTCTAGTTCCCTGCTTTCAGTGCAGAGCCTGCTTGGGATTCTGCTTGGGACTCTCTCTCTCTCTCTCTCTCCCCCTCTCTCTGCCTCTGTCCTGCTTCCTCTCTCTCTGTCTCTCTGTCTCTCAAAGTAAATTAAAAAACAAAAATTGTTAAAAAAAAATGAAGAACTGAAGTCCTGTGCACAAGGTCAAATTCCAAATACAAAATACATCCAATTTTATTTGAATGGAATGATATAAGTAACCTTATCAAAGAACATTTTATGAAGAACAACAAAGGTAAAGAAAACTCTTTTAACCCGTGAGTCAGAAAACTTTTTTTATAAAGGGTTAGGTAGTAAATATTTTAGATGCTGTGGGCCAATTTTTGTTGCAACTATTATGTTCTGTTCTTATGCCCTAAAGTAAGCCATATTAAAGAAGGAAATGAATGGGGGTTGCTATGTTCTAATAAAACTTTATTTACCAAAAGAGACAGAAAACCAGATTTGACTCTTGGTCTCTATTTTGCCAAATACTGTTTTAAAGTAAAATAAAATCAAATAAAGGGCAAGAAAAATATTAATTTATTAAAGCTAAATGAGCTTAAATTAACTGAGGGATAGTAATTTACAATGAGAAAATTCACCTATTTCTCTATTAGACTAATTTTATGCTAACAATTCAAAGTGATGAGATTATTCTATATAGCATGGAGAACATCTTCACTTTCTTTCAAGTTTGGGACTCGTGGTATTTCTACTCTCTGAATTACAAATATGATAATCATCTGGATGACCATTTTCTTTTTTTAAATTTTTAAAAAATATTTATTTTTGAGAAAGAGAACGAGAGAGAAGAGTGACAGAATGAGTGGGGGAGGGGCAGAGAGAGACAGAGAGAATCTTAAGCAGGCTCCAGGCTCTGAGCTGTCAGCACAGAGCCTGACATGAGACTCAAAATGGTGAACTGGGAGATCATGACCTGAGCTGAGGTCAGATGCTTAACTTACTGAGACACCCAGGAGCCCCCGGATGCCCATTTTCTAACCCAAAGATTTTTCACTGTTGTATGTGTGCATTCAATATATTGACCTTATTGTCTCTTCTCATTGCACTTACAATAAAACCTTGAAGTTATTCTTGACACCACCTTCACCCTTCTTATGCAGCCTGCTCCTCCAGTTGATTTACTTTCTAAATAGTGCTGAGTGTTTTCACCTCCATCCTCTCACGTAGACTCCCACAAAGTCACTGATTTTATACCCAAACTCAGTAGCTCTAGTGTGACTTTCAAAAGGCATATCTATTCCGCTTATATTATTTCCCTTTAGTTAAAAGACAAAGTAATCCTTCCCATGGTCCCCAGAGCTCTTCTTGGCCAGGTTCCTGCAATCTTCTGCTCTCTTGTCTCTCTCCTGTGCCTTTTCATGCTCTGGGCTTCAGTCAGAGAGGCCTACTCTTGGTTCTTCATACTCGTCATTCTCACTGCCTTCACAGGACATCTCCACATGCTGTCCTAACTGGAACAGTCTCCATTCCCACCCTCCACCACTTCCCTTATCTAGTTAACTTCTTCTCACCCTTCACAGCTTATCTTCAGATTCATTTCCCCAGTGAACCCTCCCTGATGTCACTGACTACCTCAAACCACTAGTGAGACTGTCTTGCTCACTAGGGCCAAGACAAGGATGAGGCAACTGAGGCACTGAGGATGTGTTCACTCTCAAATTCACTCAATGGGGTGATTGTCTTCAGGGAGATACAAGGAAATGATGGAGAGTAGGACATCGAATCACCAAGTAATTCCAGGTAAGCTCAGGGGCCACAGCGAGATAATGATAAATGTGGATCATTCCTCTTTTTCAGTCTGAATGTTATGCCCTGTTAGTGGGTCTCTGGGATCCTTATTGTGAAAAACTGTCCCTATAAAACTGACAAAATAAGATCTATTAGGAAAGCTCTGTAGGGAGTGTGAATAAAGTGTGATTTTTTTCTATTTTTAAATAAAATTCAGTTTTAAACACTGAAACAGAAGTGTGTATATATACATATATATATACACACATATATCACATTATATTATCATTGTTTACATTAGCAAAAATATAAAAAAAGACCATAATAGGCCTTTGTTATATGCAGTGATTATCAAGATAGCACTGAGTAAAATGGACACAAATTAGAACTAGGATGCTTTTCATTTCCTGACTATGTACAGATTGAATATATTCATCTCTCTTTCACACACACACACACACACACACACACACACACACCCTCATGCCTTATATTTTGGCAGCAGTTGAAAAGTTCACCATCTGGTCTTGGAATATAGTGTCCGAACGTGCAAGGAGAAAAATGTATTAATCAATTAAAATGAACTATTTGGAATAGATCATTTGATGTCTTTAAAGTGTCTTATAATTATATTGACCACGGTCCATTAAGATACCCATTCCAACAAGAAGATCTTTAATATCATGAAAAAGAAAACCTTTCTGAGCAGAATTATTTTTCATTGGCTAGTTGATTTTTATATTGTTTTATCTTCTTTTCTAAAATCTATTGCCAAATGTTATACCTTTGTAACACCATAGGGTTGCACACTGCTCCACAGAAAGAAAGAAAGAAAGAAAGAAAGAAAGAAAGAAAGAAAGAAAGAAAGAAAGAAAGAAAAGAGTAGGAAAAATAAAGAAATCAACTGGGGAATACTTTATAAACAATATCCTTTCTGAATATTAAAGGTTTAACAAAAAAAAATGGAGGCATTCAGTCAAGTATTCGGAGTACCTAGACACGTCAGGGCTCCTGATTTCAGGGACACCTGCAATTTACATGGCATTCTCTGGGAATGTCAGTCCCTGGAGTTAGGCAGAATTGTTCTGAATAGGTTAGATCAATGTTGTGAAGCAGACACACCTTTATTCTGAGTTTCACATAATTACAAGATAAAAATTAAATGATCAAAAGAAAAATAAGCTGCCTTTCACAGATACTTTAGTAAAACTATTTGCTCCTATGTCATAATATTTTCCTGTCTCATTTTTAGTTTAGTTCAAGATTCCAATGTACTTGTTTGCTATAATAAGACTGCATTCTGCCTCAAGATGCAAGTGCCACTTGGCAGCAGTAACTTTGCCCAGGTAAGTTTCATTGATAAATGTTCCTTATAGTCTTTTTCAGTAGCTGGTGGAATCCAATGCAGAATGTAAATAATTAACAAAGCTATCATGTATTTATTTCTCTTTCAAATCATGAAGTCAGTGGAGCAAAAGTCTAAATATACATGTATCCTGTAAACATACACAGATTTTATGCAGCCTGAGCTAAAACAATTTAGGAAAGATATTTCTGTTTTCTCATATTTCACCATAAACTTAGAGAAGCATACCTGTAGAACAAAGCATGAACACAGTTTGAATTGCAAACAATACATGTTTGTGATAATAAATTAGCATAGGAATCCTCCTTGAGGACAACAATCTAAATATTTAGGCCATTTACTTCTGAAATAAAGGGTATGGTTATTTGAAGGGTTAAATAAAATAGTATGTGTAAGGCACTTAGTATAATTCCTGGAGCACAGTATAACTGCTCAATACATTTAATAACTCTTCAAATCATTTCTTCAAGTTCTGGAATATAGTATTCATCATTATTCCCTTCCTTCTTATCTTTCAGCTGTCATAGTAATGTCTGCTAGCTGAGTGATCTTCTAAATCAAGATATCAGAATTTTACTACCCTTACATTTCCTTTGGTTGATATTTACTATACTTAATTGGCCTAGGCTATGATATCATCAAGTACAACTATATCATCCTACCCAGATTTATCTTGAAAATTGCATTGAGGCTTTAAGTGATATAAAATAGGTTGCTGCCTTGATCAATATTGGAAGATATAAAACCTGTTTATTGGATTCATAAGACATACTCATGTCATTCCATGTAGGTGTCAAAATAAAATTGGAAACCTTTTAAATTACATTTGCTGAGCACTTACTTTGTACCTAGCACCATGTTATTTACTTTATCCAGGCAGTATTTCATATTTAATCTCTACAACAGCGTACGATAAGTTCATTCTACTACTCAAAGCTTTTACATGAGAAAACTGAAGCTTAAGGAGATTAAATAGCTTCTCCAAGGCTACCAGCCAGTAAGAAGTAATACTGGAATATGGATTCTTTCTGAGTTGGCTTAGACTGAGCTTTGATCAGTTAAATTTCTAATAATATTTTCATAATAAACACTTTAAATGAAGAAAACATGAAATGTCACAATACTATCCTTTTGATGTTTTATTTGTATCAGATGTTAAGAGTATACTTGTTCTTCATAGATAGTCCCATAGTTAATAAACAAATATACATGAGATTGGTCATCCTAAATATTAGTTTACAGATAACAATTTTGCAATAGATGATCATTTAAATTTCCCTGGACCTTGAGTCAATTTTAGAGAGTATTGTCTGGCTTTTCTTTGTAAATGCAGCAATTTGTAAATAGACTACATCATTGAATTTGGAGATGTGGGAATGTACAGGCACGACTTTAGTTACAGAAAGCATAGAAAACACACCTGTAGTGGAATCTTTTATGTACAGATAATAATCATGCATGGTTTGTTTTAAATAAAATTACAATAACATAGAGAAGTTTTTAATTAGTCAGATTAAATCTCTGTAGTATTAAATCATATCAAAAGCCCTTTAGTCTGAAATTCATCAATTTCTTTGTTCAGAGTATTATTTTCTTGGATAATTCTAGAAGAGGAATGGGAATTTACTTGGTGATCCATATGTACTTTTGAACAGGTTGCTTATTATGAAATTAAAAGGAAGCATTAAACCTAATACTTTCATACAATTTTATAGTCCCTGGGATCACATGAAGTTTCCTTAATACACTGAAAATAGTGAAATAAAATTCACTCTCAGATGCTGAATATGCTGTTCCAGCAGTGCTTATTATCACCCTAATTTTGCACTTATTATTACAAAAGTGGACCACACTATGGATACATAAAATGTCTTCTCACTTTTTTAAAGTTTTATTATTATAAAAAATATTTTTTATAATAATGAAAGTTACGTCTTTACTTGACCCTTTTGCTAATGTTATTACTGTTCTTATAAGGGATACTTTCTAGAGATTCCGTTAAAAATGTTTGTATTTTGAGGTGTGGAACTTTTCATAAGAACAGAAGAAAATTATAAAGTTATCGACTTCCATAAAAATTTTCATGTCAACTTTAGTTGACTTTTAGAAGATTTAACATCTCTTACTGATTTTTCCTTTTTTTTTCCTTTTTAACTCTGAGTTTAAATGAATTCTTTTTTTGCCTCCATATGTTACTTTGAAAAATATTACAGAATGCCTGCAGTGATAGGATCTTTTTTTTACATGTCTTATTACATGTTGCTATGGGTCTCCACTGAGAAGACCTATTTTAATTCTCATTTTCAGACTCTCTCCTGAGAAGGAGAGCTGCTGTCTCCTTTCAAGGTCACAGGATTTGATGGATGAGGAGTACTAACAGAGATCCCAGTTTCATTCCAAATTGAAAGAAAAACAGAAAGGAAGATTAACCTGTCCCAATTAAGCTGAAATGAGGCCAAGGGCAGGTGACCTTTTAACAACTGAACACTATCATTTTAAAGCTGAATTACTGGTGTTTTCTTTATTTTTCAAGCTCCTGTGACTGCATGCTAGAAGTAGCTTATATCTTATAGAAAGAACTCTTCCATTTGCTACCCTTTGACACTTAGAGTACCTTGTTCTCCCACTGAGCAACATACTATGAGAATTGCAATGTCATGGTTAGCTCTAAGTGACTCTCTCTTATAAAACTTCCAGCAGAATTTATTTGCCCTAGATCAAGGATCAGGGTATCCTGGTGCCATCCAGGGATTTGGGATTGGGACTCTTTCTTTTCTTTCCTTTCCTTTTCTCTTCTTTTCTTTTTAACATTTATTTATTTTTGAGAGACAGAGGGAGAGTGTGAGCAGGGGAGTGGCAGAGGGAGAGGGAGACACAAAATCTGAGCAGGATCCAGGCTCTGACCTGTCAGCCCAGAACCTGAAGTGGGGCTCGAACCCACAAACCTTGAGATCATAAACTGTGCCAAAATCAGACGCTTAACTGACTGAGCCAACCAAGCACCCCAGGGATTAGGAGTCTTAATCCAATTGCCAGTTATTATCAGCCAAACAGTGTGCAAAACATTACATCTATCCCATCAATAAGGATTACAAGCACATTAAAGAAGGATGATTTGTGTTTTAAGAGTAAAGAGCATGTATAGGAAATGTTGATACATGTCTTTATGTGAGTTTGTTTTCAAAGAAGCTTTCCTGGATTGGGGGACAGATGAAATACTGTTTAGCAAATATTCACATATTTAGAATTCCATTACCTCATCTATGTGCAAAATTATAAATGATGGAATCATTTTCTAGAAGTGCAAAATATTCTAACTATTAATGCAATGTATCATCCTTTTGGCATAGAACCCTTTCATAGTTAGGCAAATGCCATCTTCAGGTGATGGCCATTCACTGAATAATAGCATTAGAACAATTTGGAACTGGATGTAACCACATAGCTTCTGCAGCACAATCTTGTATAGATAAGGAAACCGAGAATCATCAGTGTCACAGGAATTTCTTGAAAATAAGTGTTTTTAAACAGGAGAAACTTAGCAGAGGGCCATAGGGGAGAGGAAGGGGAAAATATAGTTAAGGAGAGGGAGGGAAGCAAACCATAAGAGACTCTTAAATACTGAGAACAAACAGGGTTAATGGGGAGTGAGGGAGAGGGGAAAATGGGTGATGGGCATGGAGGAGGGCACTTGTTGGGATGAGCACTGGGTGTTATATGGAAAACAACTTGAAAACAAACTATAATTAAAATTAAAGAAAGAAAATAAGTGTTTTTAACAATATACAAACTACTTTCTTTAGGTAGTTAATTAATAATCTAATAAATGTGAGAAATATTCAATGTATACATATATACATAAAAGCAACTTGGTGATAAATACACCTCGGTGGGAACATAGAAGTAATAAATTAAGGGTCATCGGTTGTACTTTCACTAAGTAACAGTTTAGGTTTGAAAAACAGAGGCTTATATTTCATGGCTATTTTTGCCATGAAAGTAGAAAAATGTCAATAATGACTTTTTAACACCATCCCAGATGTGTAATAAAAGAATGTGAAATTTTATTTTGTCAAGGACTCTGAGATTGTCGAGTTGAAGGTGCCATTTAAATGATTTCCTGTTCCAACCTTACTTCTTTAGAGGTTATAAGTAGCTAAATAGATGTTTTGTACATTTCTAAGATCATAGTTTGGATTGAAATCTCCCAAGACTCAAACACAATAAAAATAACTACAGTGTTTAAACAACTTGGAAAAGCAACACTATTTTGAACGCAACTGAAACACAAAACAGTTTTTAAATAATGATTTAACAGTAACTCCAAATAAACCCATGCACAATTTTATAGTTAAATGCTGTGGGACTTAATGTTGATTTTAGGCAGGAAAGGTTAAGGAAGGCATCGTGGCAGATAGATGGCACAAAGTTGTCTCTTTAAAGAACCAGAAGGATTCAGAGGTGCCTGGGTGGCTGAGTGGGTTAAGCCTCTGACTTTGGTTCCTGTGTTCTCAAGCCCTGTTTAGGGCTCTATGTTGACAGCTTGGAACCTGGAGCCTGCTACAGACTCTGTGTGTGTGTCTCTCTCTCTGCCTCTCCTCTGCTTTCTCTCTCTCTCTCTCTCTCTCTCTCTCAAAAATAAACAAACGTTAAACATTTTTTTTAAAAATGGAAGAATTCAAATAACTTGGAAAGAGAGAGGAAGACATTGCCAGAGGTAATAGGCGAGGAGAGCTGTACATGAGTTCCTTGCAGATGGAAGTGATAGAAAGGTCAAGGGACAGGGTGGGAAGAACAGTGGCTGGGCAGGGCTTATGTGACAGAAAGCAATTAGGAGATAAGGTGGAGTGATGCAATAGGACCAGATGAAAGAAGAGCTTTATTGTCAGGTTAAGAGTTTAGAATTTATCTTGGGAGCATTCGGGGATCCAGAAGGAAACAAAACCTTGCTTATTAGAATAAAATGTTTACATACATTATTGGAGAAATAAATAGCAAAATCTACATAGTGGTGGCAATAATTGAAACATTTCTTTTAAGCATGGACTTTATTGGGCTCATTCATGTTACTCAATAATGAATTATTCTTTCAAACGAGGTTATGAGGTAAACAAATGGAACACAACATGCACATGTGCACCAGCCCACATTTTATTTACTTATTTATTCATTTACTTAAAATTATACTTAATGTTTATCTTTGAAGGAGAGACAGAGAGAGACAGAGCATGAGTGGGGAAGGGGTAGAAAGAGAGAGAGGGAGACACAGAATCTGAAGCTGTCAGCACAGAGCCCGATTTGGGGCCTCTATCTCACAAGCCATGAGATCATAACCTGAGTCTAAGTCTGAAGCTTAACCCACTGAGCCACCCAGGTGTCCTGTGTTTTTTTTTTATTCATTTACATCTCAGCTTTATTCCAAAATCCCATCTTTTAAAAGTGATAATTGATTTAAGTCTAAAGCACTATCGTACTTGATTCACTTCTCTTGCATGGGGAAATTATTACTCTACCAGCTGATTTCCTTTGCTGACAGCCTTCAATCACTGTATTTTCCCACATTTCTGGCTTGGAGGTTCAACATGAGACTATTTTGCAGAGTTATGGAGTAAATGCTCATAGATTTTCTTCTAAAGACCGACTTTACTTCCATCAGGCAGATTTCAATCAGATTTCAATCATATGTCAGAGTATCCTGTGATCCTTGCAAGGCACAATATGCGTATTCTATATTTTCTTTGATGTAGTATCAATAGAGATATATTTGGATGTACATATAAATATATGGCAAATATTTCTTAGGTAATGTTTTGTAAATGAAGTTCTCTAGAGTCTTAAGCATACAGCCTTACAAAGTCAAATAAATATTTTAGAAATTTGATGTGAAAGGAAGATAGTGATATTGAACTGTCAGGATGTTTGTTCTAGATTACTTGTTCTAGATTATTGGAGTCAGTCAGCCTGAGTTATATAAAAGTGGTAAAGTGGTATTCCCAGTTATATCTTTGTAACTATTTTCAGATTTGGAAGGTGACACAAAGGTGTCAACAAGAAATGAAAATTAAGGATCTTCCATGGGCAATGTGATGTGTTTTGTCTAATGGGAGAGGTTGGCACTTGGGACAGGGTGAGAAGTTTGTACACTGAAATACATGCATATAGGTGATTAAATGATTTTTTTTGCTAAGTATTAATATTTATATTACTAAACGTAGTTTAAAAAATCTCAAACCCATTAACAACAAAATAAGACTACTCTCTAAAGTTCATCTCAGGAGCACCTGGGTGGCTCAGTCGGTGGAGCATCATCTTCAGCTTAGGTCATGATTGCCCAGTTTGTGGGTTTGAGCCACACGTCAGGCTCTGCACTGATAGTGTGGAGCCTGCTTGGGATCTTCTGTCCTTCTCTCTCTATCTCTATCTCTCTGCTCCTTCCCAGTTCTCTCTCTCTCTCTCTTTCGAAAATATACAATAAATTTTTTTAAGTTCAGCTTAAATGAGTAAAAGATTATGAGGCATTTAGTCTCTTTAAACAGTACCTTGTCTTTTACATACATCTCTCTCCTTTCTTCTCTTCTCTTTTACCTTTCTCTCAATTTCTTATTAAGTTCTAAACTTCATAATTCACTTTTTAGAAGTCAGAATGTATCTTCTCAGGGAACTAAGATTGTAAATGAGATCTAACCCAAAATGAGTATATCCCAAAATGTATACTGTCACTTTTAGAATTTAGTCTTGTAATACCAACAGCCACATGAAACAAAATGAATTTTTTTTTCAAAAAGTCTTGAATTTAATTGACTGAGGTTAATGAACATAAATACCTAGAAAACTGTGTAAAACCGAAGGGACTTAAGTACTTTCTAAGTGATTAAAATTTGGTGACATCTCTCTCTCTATTTTTTTTCCTTAATTTTGTTTCAAATTTCTTGGTTCTCTCAGCAAGCAAGGGGCAGAAAGAGAGAGAGAATCATAAACAGGCTCCATGTTCAGTGCAGAGTGGGATGCACACTTGTTCCCACAGGCCTGGATTCATGGCCTGAGCCAAAATCAACAATAGGATGCTTAACGGACTGAGCCACCCAGGTGCTCCTCCTGGTTCTGTTTTTAATGGTCCTTTTACTACTAGCTTATAAAATCCTAAATGCCATGTGGCAGGACAAATTTGCTCTTGCTTCTCTCATAGCTCCTGGTAAGATATTTTACTGAAGACAGGCACTCTTTCAATAAGTGCATTGGTCAGTTAAATATTGTTAATATTCCAAATGGAAATTCAAGGCACTCTAGGGTTTTGATGATGACAGTATTTTTTTTATTATTCTCATTCAAAAATGATAGCTTTAAAATTTATATATAACTTTTTGAAAGTTCAAAAAACCGTAATTTAGAAAACTTTTTTCTTATAAATTGAAGAGGCCAAAACAGGGAGTGAGGAAGAGAGAAATTTTCCAAAAGTAATGAAGAAGTAGTTAAACACAAAACAGATCAAGATGATAGTCTAATCTTAAATTAACAACTTTGAATCTAAATTGAGGGGAAAAGCAAAATGTGTATAGGAGAGAAGTAGAGAGTTGGAATCCTATAATTTGCCTCTTAATTGATTGGAAGTTTGGGAGGAAATGAAACTTTTGGTATATGTGAATCGAAACACACACTTACACACACACATACACACACACACAGGACTCAAAGGGTTACAAATAAGCTACACTATAGAGAAAATTTTGTACATGCCCAGAAAAT
Organism: Suricata suricatta; assembly: GCF_006229205.1. Lineage (NCBI taxonomy): Eukaryota > Metazoa > Chordata > Mammalia > Carnivora > Herpestidae > Suricata > Suricata suricatta. The sequence continues at coordinate 107,273,342 of NC_043706.1, read as the reverse complement.
GGTGGGGTTATTTTACACCTTCCACACTTTTTAACGTCAGGCTGATTTTGGTAATTGAGGGAATGGTTTAGTATTTTGCTGTTTCTCAGAAGCATTGACATTGTCTCGGTATAGGACGAGGTCATATTATGTGTGAATACTTAGTATAAGAATTCAGCTAAATCTAGCATCATAGCAGACTTAGCTAATATACATGGCCCCTTTCCTATTACCAGTATCTAGAAATGTTGAATAAAATTTTATTTTAAAAGTTTTTAAAACACATTGCTGACAAAGAAAGGGAAAGTTCTGGTTACTAGAAACCAAAACAACCGCACAGAATGCAGCAAGAAAACTTAGAGAGGGAAAAAGAGATTGTGTTGCTAAGTGAAACGGAATCTATAAAAATAGGTCCAAAGTGCATCTAATAGGGATTACATACAGTGAGAGTACATAAAATGAAAAGGAGGCAGTAATCATACATAAAATGCTTAATCATCTGCCAGTGCTAAAGAAAGACATGAGTCTTCAAGATGAAAGAGCATACCAACTTTCAAGCAGTATAACAAAATAAATCAGCTGTAAGGAAATTCTAGAACAAAAGAAGAAAGGCTTTAAAAGCAACAGAAATAAAAAAGTGCATCATCTATAAATAACAAACAGAAGGACAACAGGTTTTTCAGCGGCAATCATAAGGAATACACGCAATGAAATAACATCTTAATAGTTTCTTTTCTAACTTTTTTAATGTTTATTTATTTTTGAGAGAGAGAGGGAGAGAAAGCACAGGGGAAGGGCAGAGGGAGGAAGACACAGAATCTGAAGTAGGTTTCAGGCTCCGAGCTGTCACCCCAGAGCCCGACGTGGGGCTCAAACCCACAGACTGGGGAGATCATGGCCTGAGCCAAAGTCAGATGCTCAACCAACGAAGCCACCCAGGCGCCCCACATCTTAACAGTTTCAAGTGAAGAGCTTTAACCTAACTACCAATTCTGAATACAATGCACTACACAGATAGCACTAAAAAGAATGAGGGCTAACTAAATACATTTTCAAAAACAAAAATATGTTACTATCTACAGACATTCCCTTATGGAACTTCTACGGCAAGGAGGTAAGAAGAAAAGTGAACTCCGAAATAAGGAATAGTATCAGGGCGCCTGGGTGGCTCAGTGGGTTAAGCATCCGACTTCAGCTCAGATCATGATCTCATGGTTCCTGGAATCGAGCCCTGCATCAGACTTTGTGCTGAGGGCTCAGAGCCTGGCGCTTGTTTCAGATTCTGTGTCTCCCTCTCTCTCTGCCCCTCCCTGCTCATGCCTTGTCTCTCAAACATAAATGAACATTAAAAAAAAAAGTAAAAGAACATAAGTGATGGTATGGAAGAAGCAACTGTGGGCAATGAACTCATACAACTTATTCATTAATTTAATAACCATTGTCAAAAGAAACCATGACTCACATTGGTAAATTTTTTAAGTGAAAATGCAAAACTAAAATAACATAAGGTTGGATGTGTGAAGATCAAAGTTAGAAAACTCTACATTGCTCACATTATTTGAGAAGAACATAGTGACACTGACCAGCCATAGGTCTGTTATGTAAGTAAATATGTTATAAGTACATTTGAAAACACTAGAAATAGAATACATAGCTTCCAAAACATTAGAGGAAGAAAAGGGGCTATTTTAAAACCTCATAAACCCACAATGAAGTAGGGTAAAAGATAAAGCAAATAAGGAAAGAGCAGAGCTTATAAACATACACATATCTACATACACATTCAAATAAAATTGGCATTTATATCTGTAATGATAATTAACAGAGTAAGCTTGTCTCTTGAAAGATGGAGATTATTTAAAATAACAATAAAATAGAATTCGGCTCCACACTATTTGTAGAAAACATACTAGCAAAATGACCTAGGGTACTTTACATTAAAGAGATGAAAAAATGTTATATTATACCAATTGAATGAAAGCTCCTCGAGCAATATTAACATCAGGGTAAATAAATTTTAAGGAAACATGAAATTCAACCTGAATGCTTTATGTCATAATGAAAACATGGATTGTGAGGCAAACTTACAGGATAATACCTGTTACAAGTAAAATTACTCAGAATGTAGATAACAATATCATCACTTAGGTGTCAAGAAGGTTTTTTTCTATCCTCTTAAAGCTGTCATTTGCGATTACTACTCTACTTGGAATCATGACAGAACAAGATTTTTAACATGACATTTATCCACAGTTTTTTTTCCCTGATAGTATGCCAAAGATTTGCTATCTTATAATCTTTTGATATCATGTCACATTTTAATGTAAATGTGCTAATGCGATTCATGTTATAATGCATCAGCAAGCTGCTTTGTTCAAGGACACAGGTAAGCCACACAGCCAGGTGCTTGGCTCCTTTGTGGACTTGGTTCAGGCCATTGAAGTCACAGACATAGTACTGTCTGACCCATCAGTTCCTCAAGATCTAAGTTGGCTTATTCTTCTATTTGTCCTTGGAGACTCATTCTCCCTTCATTTCAGGAATCTATAAAGTAGTAGTGTTTAGAATAAATTTTCTAATATATGTTAGATATAAATAAGATAAGGTAGATATAAAATATTAATTTATCAACATTTTACTTGCCTTTAGTGATCAAAACAAGAAAGTCAGTCAATATTCACTACAGATCATTAAATTATAGAGACTGTTAGTCTGGTGACCAGACCTAAAGGTCTGAGTCAGAAGTCACAGAGATTTATAGAAGGAACCATTCAGTCCTTCCAATGGTCAGAAACTAATGGCAGGCACAGAAGTTCTGCTTGGCCCCTTTTTTGATTCGATCACTTAAAACCATGCTCAGACTTCATGACACATTCTCAGTAGGCAGTTATAAGGATCAAGTTTACACATTTATTTCCGGTCCTTAGCTAAGAGGGTAGGATGGCCAGGTTCAGTGCAAACCCCCAATGTTACAACATATATCGTGCTGTCTAGATATTATCTCAAAAGGAAGTTACCTCAAAACATTAAGTCCTATCTGACTATATTCTATATATATATTGTGAGTCCTAACTGACGATATCAGGATTCTAGATTATATATATATTTTTTTCATTTTTCTTCTTGCAGAGTAGGTTATTTTATTTTATTTTTTAAAGTTTATTTATTTATTTTGAGAGAGAGAGAGAGTGTGAGTGCAAGCAGGGGAGGGACAGGGAGAGATAGGGAGAGACAGAATCCCAAACAGGATCTGCGCTATCATGACCTGAGATCGTGACCTGAGCCAAAATCAAGTGTCTGATGCCAACCCGACTGAGCTACCCAGGCGCCCCGAGTAAACACATTTGTATCCCATTAATGACAGTGGGTACGGTACAGATATGTACATATATGCAGATATATACAGGGCTCCCTCACTGGGTCATACTTGCTATTAATGATGTACAGACCCTGTAGCAGATTAAAAGCTGCAGTCCTGTAAGTATTCCTTTCATTTAATACACTGCTTCAGTTTCCTGTGAGGTTACAAAAAAACAATGGTGCACTTCTTAATTCCTTACAACTGTTAAATATCCTGCCAGAGTTTCAACCAAGAAAAGAATGTTAAACCGGCTACACCAATTTATTTAGATTTGCTTTGGTTCTTTTATATTTTACCTTAAAATAATTAAGTCACAAAATAGCTCCACAGAATGATTTTTTGATCACATGGCTTATTTACTTTTTAAATGACTCTGTAATATTTCAATAAATTACATGCTTTATTTTTGCAATAAACTTCCACAGAAATGTATGCAGTAAATCTACATAAGCCATACTAAATACAGAGCTCTGAAAATAGAATTCTTTTAAGCAAATATGACATGGAAGCAACTTATGTCCCAATTTAAAGGCAATCAAAAAAACAAAGCAGAAATACTTCTCATCCTATAAAAAGAGAGTGATTTTCTAAACAGCAGCAAAGTTGATCTGTTTTGCATCTTGCAATATTAAAAAATTATTCACCTTTCATGCTCACAGGTTACTGAGTAACTGATTCCACAAAGTGGATTTGGCTCTAAAACTAAGAAATGCATTGTATTCCCCACACGTTGCAGAGACACCAGGGACTCTAAAGGAAAGGCACTAGGTCTTGAATATCTGTATGCTCAGCACCTTGTCTGGACTTGGCCATGGCAATAATTAACACTATTAATTAATACACGGGTTTGTGGGCTATAGCAAGAAACACCGTAATTATTGAAAGTGAGTGTTGATAGTGTGTATTCTGTGGAATAACTAGAGAAATCCAGATCTGCATATTATAGCATGGCTTAGCCTCAGAATATCTGACATTTTTAGAGCATTAGAGAAGAAAAAGGACTCAGAGATCATTGAACGCGACCTTCCACAAATTATTACTTTTTGTAAGATTCTCTGGAGGGGAAAAAAGGATGCGTGGTTATATAAGTTTAGAAAATATTTGACACTATGTGCAGATTCACAACACCTGTAACTGTAATGGCTTTGAGAAGGCTCACAGTAAAAAGCAAAGCAAAACTCTCTCTCCCGTACACACCACTTACTTATCTTTCTTTAATCTGGTATTTTGCTAATTCATTTTACTTTTATTTTCTTAAAATAAACACCTAACACAATCAGTGCTTGTGAGAAGACAATTTGAGAAATGACAAGGAGACTGAATCTCAGCTTCTCAAGCAGAAAATAGAGGCCTAGAACATCGAGTTACTTTAGCAGGGTTACTAATTAGCTACTGGCTGAGAAAGATCTAGAATCTGGGTGCTTATTTTCAGTCAATATTCATCGTACAATATAGCTCCACTTCCTGTGGAGACAGTATGCACAGAGCAGAAACCACAAAGAGTTGCGATGTAACCTAATCCAAAAGGCAAATAATAAAAATTAAAGTCAAATTCCTGAGAGCTTCCAATGCCCCAGGTGCTTTTCTAAATGCTTTACATATATTGACCAAGTAAAGCCCTATTTTATACCATATACTACAATAAATAAGAGAAATCAAGGATCCAAGAATTAAATGCTATGAATACAGAGACATTTTTTCATATGTAAATGAAAAAGGACATTTCTAAACTCAAATGTGTAAAATACCATAAAACTTCTTGCAAAAATTTTGGTATTAAACAACAGAATTGAGAATTAAAGGGCTAATTTTAATAATGTATAAAATAACTTTACAAAACAATAAACCTGACAACCTATAGAAGAAATGGACAAAAACCATAAGCAGAGAAATAGTCAATAACCATATGCAAAGCTATTCACTACAAATCCTAAAGCGAAACTATCCATGTATTAGATCAATCAAACCGATAAAACCCAACACCAGCAAGTGCACACAGATATGGTACTCCTCATACCTAAATTAATAAAATAAATAAATTGTGCATCTATACTCCATGACAATCAAATCCGACATTAGGAATCTACTCTGCAGAGTTATGAGAGTGAGTTGGTAAAGAGCTAATTATATACTTATATGTAAGTAGATAGTGTTTTTTTTCCAGTTGTATCCAATAACAAAAATATGATCTTCAAAAAGGAAAAATGAAAATGAATTTTAATACATGAAGGCAAATGGAATACCATATATTGGTGAAAGAGAAAGAAAGAGCTCTACATGTACTCAGATTTGAACTGGCTACAATGTGTTGAGGGCAATAAGCAAGAAGCAATAGATATGCACTATTGTTTTCGAAGTGTGTGTGTGTATGTCTGATGGGACTTATGTGTATGAGCATACCTGAAAAAATTGTCACTTCAAATAATTCCTGACACTGCTTTGCTATAGTGTCTCCAGCTGTTTGCAACCCTCCATCACCCCAACATGTGGTACCTTATTAAAAAAAAAAAATATATATATATAGTGAGTCTGTTCAGACTGCACTGTGGGAGATGGGGATTTAATTTTATTTTTAGATTAGTAAGATAATCTAGAAGGTTTTTAACATGGGCCAATCAGGCTCAAGGGACATCTGTTACATCATATGTTTGTTTATGTATTTGAGTATATATCATGTAAAAATATAGAAATGTCTGCAAGGATACACACCATTTTACCATTACTTCTCAGGGCTAGAATGAGGCATCTCTTCCCTTGTTCTTTTTTTTTATAGTAAAGTGCTTGATTTTGCAGTTAAGAGAAATAGTACTAATTTGTAAAACAAATAAGTCTAAAAAACACTAATAGAATTCTGGGGCTTTTCTCCAAAGTCATCATAATGGTATTCCACTATTATGTTTTCCTGATGAACACCGTTTACGATTGTCAGGGCTTCTCTGATTTATAAACTATTCATTTCCCACTTACTCATTTTCTCTAAGTGCTCAATATCATTTCAAAAACTAGACAACACTATGTATTTCCTAAATGTGTTTACACTTCAGCAGGTAGTACCTTTGTTTCAAGTGTTTCATCAAAAATTCTCCTTTTTAACTGACAAGAGGCTGTAAACATATGTAAGCACTGGGCAGCTTATGGTGAAGGTCAAGACTACTACGGGCACGCAACATCCTTACAGTGACTATTCTAGACAATAAGAACATTCATACTTATTAAAATCAAATATTACTTCTTTTTCAATGATGTCCAACATGAATATATAGGTCCATGTTTCAGATTCTGACTGAGTTACCTGCAGGGGTAAAGTTCAAAACTTACCACCTCATTTTCACACACATGATAATGCTAAGATGACCATGTATGTATGTTTGATTCTAATATTAAAAATAATCTAAATAGTTACATGTTGACAGATTAATAAATAGATAAAATTGGATGCTTATGTTTCTTTTTTTTTAATTTTTAATGTGTATTTATTTTTGAGAGACAGACAGAGCGTGAGCAGGGAAGGGGCAGAGAGAGAAAGATACACAGAATCCGAAGCAGGCTCACGAACCGTGAGATCATGAGCCGAAGCCTGCTGCTTAACTGACTGAGCCACCCAGGCACCCAGATGGCTTATGTTTCATTCTCTTCTTCTGGTAACTTGTGGGCTGTCAAGGTTGGGTGGTTTTCACTTTAGAGATGCTTAAAGTCAGAGAACACCATTTGTTTTAAGTGCTATTAAGAAGTCCAGAAAGAAACTAAATAGTAGTAAAATTGCCAGTTGTATTCATATACTGTACATTCCAATTCACATAAGACACCACCCTTCCTTTCCACTCCTGTGCTCATTAGTCCTACTATAAGAGCAACTCAGTAACAATAACTCAATAATCCTCTGAGGATGTTTATAATGTTTACATATTTATTATTTATATATATCTATTTATTTATTTATTTTGAGAGAGAGTGTGAGTGGGGGAGGGGCAGAGAGGAGGGAGACACAGAATTCAAAGCAGGTTCCAGGCTCTGAGATGTCAGCACAGAGCCGGACATGAGACTCAAACTCATGAACAGTGAGATCATGACTTGAGCCCAAGTCAGACCCTTAACTGACTGAGCCATTCACTATCCCCTCTGAGTATGTTTTTTAGAAAAGAAGAACCTCACTACACTGATTTTTACCTAAGAAAGACATGTATTGTCACTCATAAGCTTTTCAATTTTAAAAAAGAAGACAATCCACTTTAGCCTATAGCGACAGATTTTCTACTTCTATGCTACAACCAGAAATCAGGGCTCTTTGCTTACCTTTGTAATGTCATTCATTTAAAGTAATGCAAAAAATATCACATATCACAAGCTACATGTTTACACGTTATAGCACAACCAGAGGAAAACTCAGAACTTGCAACAATACTTTCTGTATAAGACACTGCATTTGCCAATTTGCTTTGCACTCTACAATTTTATTTATATTACTGTCCTATTTATATTCAGAATTTAAGGCTAAAATAAGACCACAACTAAATAAAGGTTATTTTTATGATAAAAACTGGATGCAAATATCCATTTAATAAGATCACATCCCCACTACACAAAGGTCTGAATGTAATCTAGTTCTATGGCACCGTCTAGTCTACGTTGGTATTCACGAATACCATCATGGAAGCCAGTAACTTCAAAAGAAACATTTTGAAGAACTAAATATTTTGACTTAAGTGAGCTCTTGGTATATTTAGAAACAAATCTTTGCCATAGCCACTGGAGACCATATTTACTGACTAATGATGTTCTTGATTTTCTGGCACTACATTATTCTGTCCTTTTTTTCTTAGCTTATTCCCAGTAAATTTACTTTTATACACTTAATGTTAATATTTTTGCCGTATGTATGCCTGAAGGAGAAATCAACACTCTCTTTACCTATGACGGTGCTAGATCTATGAATCAATGTGTGTCTTTAAAAAAAAACCACACACACAAAAAACCTGTTTCCCTGTGGATGAGGAAAACCCATAGATCTCATCCAGTAATTTGTTTCACTGGTTTTTCTTGATTTGAGGTACTCTAGAAACACTAGAAGCGATCATAAAGATGACACAAAATGTTAGTTTCATTTGCACCATAGATCACAGTATATACAACTCTGCCAAGAGCTCTCAGTCTTAAAACCTAAAAACGATTGTTTTTTTCTTTTAATATCTCTGAATAGAAAATGTTGAAGATAGGAAAATTATTTTTGCAACATTAAGCTAAAAATTTTCTTTACTTTTTGTCCTCAGCATATAGAAATTGTTTCAGAATTCAATATAAAGGCAGGAATGACATTTATTTATGTAAATTGTATATCACACTGCTACCATCATATTCCTTCTTGTATATTCATTTCTTGATTAGAGTCTCCTGATTGGCATCAGAAACTATGTGTGTGGAGTGGGGGAGGGCAGAGGAAGAGAGAGGGAGGGGACGATGGAGACTGAGAGAATGCCAATGGAGAAGGATGAAGAAGAAAAAGAGCTGGGGCAAAAAGATAAAGTGAAAGCTCTCCAGAAGACAAAATAAAATATGGTATTGTGAGACCTAGGTGCCCTCTGTTTGAGTACTGGAGGGTGAAATGAGACCACATCCATCATAGACCTTAGCAGGAAATGACCTAAAACTGTCCTATTTTGGGTACTGAGATGAGAATTGTCCACGCTGTCTCCACTCTTGGCATCCACTGAACAGAGACGAAGGTAGCCAATCAAGTCTAATTGTGATAAATTATGTGCTTTATAGTCCTTCTGATGGAGAACCACTGCCTAGCAGGTAATAACCCCAAACCACTAAACTAATTGTGGTTAAAACCTTGGGTTAGATGTAGAATGACCCTATATGTGAGAGGGTAGTGCTCCATCTACGATGCCATTATTACTGCATCCCAATTTACATACACAATTAATTTTGTGACAATGTATGAACTTATTAACGTTAATATGGCTAACAAGGCCTGTTTTTCCAGCACACCCTCAGTGTTTAATCCCAGCAGAGTCTTACTGGCATGAACTTGAAAACATAAAACTCTAAAGGTTAAGTTATCTGTGAGTTGTCCTTTATTTCTGTCATAGATATATGATATTTCAGTGCAATTATTCTAATCTAACTTTCCTCTCTACTCCATAACTTCATTTTACTGGTTTCTAAATAAGTTTTATGTTTTGATAAAATATAAAGGTTTTATATTTATTTTTGATATTTAAAACATTGTTTATAAATCATAATCATGCATAACTATTTTAATATTATACTTATCATTAAAATCTATACAAACGGTAGATAAAATAAACTCCAGCAGGAGGTCTAATGCTTTCTTGCTCTATCTCAATGGAATGTCTTGCATACTCCATGGATTGGGTCACTTCTCTTTGTGGATATGCTCTAGACAACAAACTGAAGCTTGCCAAAAAAAAAAAAAAAAGAAAAAAGAAAAGAAAAGCAACGAAAAGGCAACTCAGCATACATTGATCCTTTTTTTCTGACTACAATTCCAGATGTTTAAAATTAAGAGTTGGAAGAGATTTTACAGGTTCATCCCCTTTACCATAGCCAGGATAGGTAGAAATATAGTATAAGAAACACTGTATGGTATATGTGAAATTTGCCACAACGGGAGCTCTTAAATGTTCTACCTACACATACACTCACACCAATGACAACTCTAGGAGGTGGTGGATATGTTAATTAACCTGTGTAATCATTTCACAATGTATATGCATATCAGAACACCACACTGTATTATCACACATATATCCATATAGTTTGTCAGTTAGATCTCAATAAAGCTGAGGAAAAAATAAACAAACAAAAAGAAATTCATCCCTTGCTCTAAAGCATTCTTCTTGTTGGACACCACTGTTATATGTTCATCATCATTCTGATTTATGTCCACTTAGGTTTAGTCATCTATGAAGAAACAAACCTGTTCCATCTAATCTTTTACATATTTGAAGAAACCTAGGACTCCTCTTATTGATATTGTCTCCATATTGCACATTTTCACTGTTTCAGCTATCCTTTATAAGGTGTGTTTTCTAAGTCATAACCTTCTCTCTCCTCTTCTTTGAACATCACTAACTTGTGAAAATTTATCTGAAAGGAAAATAAAGAAATTCAAACAATAGTCTAAATAAGGTCTGACCATTCCTTTGAAATGAGAGGTTAAAACCTCTGTTGATCAATAATCCATTTTATATATTTAAATTAAATGGATAGTTCTACTTTAGAAATATAATTATTTGTCTTCATAAGTTTTAAAGGCAAATGGCAAAATCATTACATCATCATGTTACATTTTAACTATCTGGTGTGGTATGTTATTAAAAAGAAATAAACAGAAAAAAAACCCACAAAAAAACAAACCCTTGCAAGGAACACAAATCAATGGACCTAAAATAAGATGGAAAAATAAATATAAATCCATGAGGGCCCTAAAGATAATGCAGCTGGCTTTTCTTTCAATGAATATAGATAAGTTATTTCATGTGAAGGAAGCTGGAATAATTATGATAAAATTACTTTACAGAAAGTGTGCTTGGGCTAAAAGGTTTCATTATTTTAACTGATTTTTTCCATTTTTGATTTCACTGATGTATGCTTTAAATTTTTTTTTTCGTATTCCTGCATAGCTGGGTAAGTATTTTTATGCATCATTACTGACTTTTACATTATCTTCCCAAGTAGCAGATTTATAAATTTTAAACAATTTAAATAATATATGTGTAAATTTTAAATTACATGGATATAAGAAACTGGTGGAATTTGAACAAACAGATAATTCCTTGAGTGGAAATCCAAAGGTATTTTGATCAACATTAACTTATAATAATGTTTTGTAAAAAAAAGTCCAATTATCTAACCACCTCAGTTGAAAATATAAGGAGTAAATTGATAGCTTGATATTTCTACTGTATTTAAAAGTTGACCAATCTTAGAGTCAATTAATATTCTTATCAAGATATACAGAGTCTATTAAATGAAAGTGTCTCTTTTCCTTTCCATTGTGAAGAATTTGTTTTCGTTATGAAAAAAGTCATCATCCTTACAGAACTGAAAGTTAAAATTATAACTGTAGGCTTACATTATTAATAAGAATGTCTTGTTATATGGCAGCATTGATGTGGATTATTAATGTTTAGATTAATATCTTTAATCATATAAAGCGTGGATATCAAAAATTGATCATACACACAGAGGAAAGGAGTTTTCAGATTAAAATAAGCAGAATTTTAAGAATTGCAAATAACTGACTTCTAACACTTAGAAAACAAATAATATTATATATACATATATACACATTCAAAAAATTTTCATGGATGATACAGAAAAGAAAATTAGATTGGAAATTTATTTTATTAATATTCAGTATTTTTTCAACTGGTTGCCTAAGTGGAACATATTTTTAGAGATGTGATATTGAAGATAAACATGAAGGTGAAAAACCAAAACTGACTATACACTTGATATTGGCAAATATCTTTGTTTCCTTCCCATTTGAGGATGCAAGTCCTTCCTTCAATTACAATAAGAAAATCAAAAGTCAGCATTGCAAGTTAAAGATTCATTCTGGATACGATAATTTACTGATTGTATTTATTTAAAGTCAAGTTTGTTCAATTTAAATTACCTCAGTCTTTGACTACACTAGATTGAAAAACAAAGCAAATGAAACAATCTAACCAAAAAGCAGCCATAATGTCAAAAATCTGTAGCTAAAGACAATTAAAGCTGAAATCCAAACAGCATTTTTTGATATGATCTATTGCTCTAGATACTTGGTCATAAAAATATCCAAACTATCATGACTATATCAACAGTTATTTTGTTATATTATTACATTGGATATTCTCAATAAAAGTGCACAATGATTCATAACTTTGAGATTTGATGTGTGTGTGCATATAAAACTTTCTTGAAATTGAGGGATTCATTGCTCACAAGGTCTAAGCATAAACTTGTCCTTCCTAGACCCACAACACTTAATCTTCCTCAGGACTAATTTGCGTGCATCCTTTGCCTGGCTTGAAAGATGACCTACTGACTTTTTGATCTCTAGATTTGTCATTTATCTCTTTTCTGGTCATGTGTAAGACTGGAACATGGTTCTCTATTGCTTTCTACCTTGTTCACAATATTGGTTGGTTACATCTGAAAATTTTCTTAGCTCTGGCTGGTGTTCGACCCTAAGGATGCCTGCTGATTCCTGATTAGATATGACTTTATGTTTCAAATAGTTCTTTCCCAAAATGTACCCATTATTTAAAAAAAAAGTAAATCAGATTAAACTATATTTTACCAAAAAACAATATTGAAAGCACATCTTAAATAGCTACTTTGTAAAACTACAAATTACCACTAAAAAGCATTCAAACACTGCTCATATTAAAACTAAGCCTTTTATCTGGATTACTATTACTTTCTAAGGGGCTTACCTAAATGTGAAAATACTTATTAAGAGAGTTCCCCAAATAATTATACAGTTGTCTTTGAGAATTACGGAGCATATTCAGTAGAGTAGCCTTACATCTCTACTTCCACTTACTTAAGATGTTATTAAATTAACAACCTTGTCCTTCAAAAGTGACTTTATTTATATATGTATAAAGGTTGACCAAGCATGAGTTAAGGCATGATCATCAAATAATCTCTAAATTTAATGAGACCAATGTTTACAAATCAGTAGAGCAGGCAGGGGCAGGGATTGATGTTTTAAATTCTGATCGCAAATGCTAGTCAACTGTACATAGGGACAATTAGCAAGCATTTGCTTCTTTAAAAATTTAGCCTCAGCTTGGAATCTGCATAGAAGCTCCAACCCTACTCCTAGAATTCATCCTTTCCTTAAGTCAGGAAAGCAAACAGAGATCAAATGGTTAATGCTGCTTTAAAAACACCCCAGCAAAGGAAAATATGTAGCTTCCACTGAGTTTAGTATTTCCTGGCCCTATGCTGTTGAAGTATACCAAAGCCTGAAACAAGTTCATATGGAGGTTGAATGTATATAGTAGCCAGGCAACAGAAAACAGTACCCTTCTGTTGGTTGGCTAGCCGCCCTGAATATAGATTTTAGGGACTAGATACAGGACAAGAAGGAGAAATCTTTCTCAATAAAGGAACAATATTTTTTGATTGGTTATCAAAGAAGACAGTCAATTCTCTCTTGGTGCGGGTCACTATTTGAGTGCAAACTCATTTGGGTCACCAAAAATTTAGTCAGCTCTCAGGAAGGTCTGACGATGAATATTTAAAGATCAACTACGATTAGAGTCATTCCATGATCAAACCCTTATGTGAACATGCAAAATCGGAGCAACAATTTTCTTTGTGGATACTATTCACAGAGTTGAAGAAGATCAGATCCATGAGTAACCTTAGAGATCATGTATTTCAATGCCTCACTTTACAGATAAACTGAAGCCCGAGGTAGCAAAGTGCCATTCAGTTGACATTCAGTGCTAATCAAAGTGCCATTCAAGTGACAAATGGCAGAGCCTGAACTCAGTCCAGGTGTTCAACAAGTCCAGTATATACAGCATTGCAACAGAAACTCAACATAGATCTCTGCCTGAGAGAAAGTGAAGAGTTTCAGTTCACACATCATATGAGCAAATTTTCTCCAGTGCAAAGGGCAACCTAATGGATTGAAAGGTTGATGGCACTTCACAAAATGATGTGGAAACAGAGGGCCATTGTGTTAATGTGTGCCACAGGGTGAGGAACAGAGAGAATGAGTTTCAGTTGCACCTCCACAAACTCATTGGCATCTAAGAACTTTTAGTCCTAGAAAAACTCTCAGAGTAACTGTGCCAGTCAGAGATGGAGGCAATTAAGCAGAAGCCCGGCTGAAATGACTACTGGATAGAAAAGAAGCATATAAAATTGAATGAAAATGACCCTTCTTTGTTTTTACTTTGATGAACTCTTACAAAACAAAAATATATATATACTAATATGTATAGATATGAAGAATTAGCCAAATGAATGTCTTACGGCAATCTTATAAATGTTTTTTGTAAGGGCATAAAAAGGCCACATGGCTCCCTTTCATTCATGGCATACCAAGCTTGGGAAGTGGCTCTTGTTGTTGTTGTTGTTGTTGTTTAAACGATCCCATCACTGGGCAATAATATTTGGTGCTCAGTCAATACTTCCTTCAGAATTTGTTATATCATTGTTGCTATGGTAAGAGAGTATAGTTGTTAATCACAAACAGAGTGCTGCTCCATGAGATTCTGAAACGATGTAACAATGATATGATAACTGGAAAACACTTTGTTTGCATGTTCAATATTGAAATAATGGTTGAGTCTTACTGATTCTTTTAGAAAGTTGTTGTTCTAGAGAAAATCAAGTATTGGATGATATGAGAAATAAAATATAAAATAAAAAGTGTGTTTAGATAACATTCCAGAATCTCCTTCTTTAAAACATGTAGAGATATTTAAAGTTTTTATTTTCTGGGCTAACAAAATAATATATATTTTTCAAATTACATTAATATTTACAAAAGTAATATTTATGTACATTGAAAGCTCAAACAGTAAAGAAAGGCAAAAAATAAAAGTGAATGGTATCTTCTCCCCTCTAACTACTAATTCCTTTCCCCAGAAAGTATAAACACGGTTTTATTTTTTGCATATCCCTCTCAAAAATTTTATTCACACAGAAGGAACAATTCTACATAGTGTTGCTCTACATCGTTTTTTTTTTACTTAAAAACATGTTATAGAATTTTTCATATTATAGCTCATGCCTATTGTATTCTTTTTTTATATCCACTGTATTCTTTATAATGATCTCATAATATACAAAATGCAATAAAATATAGCAAAATTGTATATATTCTATTGTATGTGTGTATTCCTTATTTTTAACCATTCTCTTTTATGGAGAGTTCCACATTTTCAGTTTCTTTGTATACACATAATTTTACCATGTAAATTTTGTATGGACATCTTTGTGCAGTTCTATAAAAATATTTATAGGATTCATTCTCAACATGAAATTTCTTTAAATTCAATTCCATCAATTTCAAAAAAGCTTTTTGAATTAGACATTTCTCTCAATGAGAAATTATTCCTTCTTGTGTAATTTTGAGTTTGGAATTCCCCAGAGAACACAATTTTAGGAGACAGAAATTCATTTTCTTACATTTAATTTGTTCAAAAATGTATATAATATAAACATACCACATATAGAATGAAATCCTACTTTAAGAATATAATATTTAAAATAAGAAAAGTTTAGATTAGAATACGTAATATTGAACAAAAACGAATACACCAACTTAATAAATGGTTTAATAGCATACACATGGTTACTTGATGTCTCTCAAGTGTTCTTCTATGGGTGTCTTAGGGTAAGGATAACTCGACAGCCTCAAATATTATAGCACAACCTTTCTAGTTAGGCACTTGAAGTAATTTTGAGCTATTCAAGCTAGTTAAACATGAATTTGGGAAAAATATGTAAAATACTTCAAATCTGGAGAACATTCATTCTTGTCAAAAATACATCAATAACGTAGCCAATTCATACTAAGGATCAGGTACTAATTAACTTTTTTAAAATTTGAGGTCCTGCAAATCTATTTTCATGAGAATTTGGGGCCGGTAGTCAAAAATTCTAGGGCAGCTCCTAATTTATTAAGATGTTCTTGTATTCCTTCTATATAAACTAACTGTATGAAAGTTGTTAAGTACCAACTGCATGCCAGGTACTATGGTAAAGGCTCTAAATACAAATATTCTCCTTACATTTCATGGAAGTTATGATTTAGCCAAGCAAATAAACAATACCCAAATAATCATGCAAATAATTATAAAATCATAACCTATTGTGCACTGAAAAGAGAACAACAGGTCATCTAACAGGTTATGCTGAAAAAATTTATCTATTCAGGAAGGTTTTTTTGAATTGAGATTTAAAGTATAAGAAAGAGTCAAGGAAGCAAAGAGGGAAATGGACAACATCTCTAGAGAGGAAACAACATCTGCAAATATCTTGTGAGACAAGGGCCACAACCACTGTCATTTGCCCTGTCTTCAAATGTATAATTGGAATGGGCTTACTTTTCAGTTGGAAAATTCCCAACATGCTCCTTGGTGAGTGGGATAAGTACTAAAGGAGAAAGTCCAAGTGGAAACCTCTATCAAGAGAGTAAGTGAAAAACAATATCATCCCTTGTAGAAATAGCAAAGATTAGAACTAATCTTTCAACAGTCTTATCATATCCCAACATGACTCATGAGTTTGGACCCTACTAAAGCTAGATAAATGCTGAAGGATGACACTAGATTATTCAAAACTGAAACAAGTGGTATCCCCAAGAGAAGCCACCATACTAGATATAATATCTTTGCTAGAGCAGACTGACACTGCCTTTGGCATGTCACATGCATACCTTTCTATCTCAGTCAGAAATGAGAATCAGAAATGGTATACATTTGTGGCCTTATTCCAGAACTATGAATTCTTCTGCCTTTTGTCAAATACAGTCTGAGGGAAACTGGATTATCAGGATATTCCACACAGTATCTCATTGGTCCATTAAATTGGTAGAGCCATATAAATAACATGTCATCCAAAACAGATTACCAAAAGTAGCAACTACATTGGAGGCTTGGGAAGTTGTGTGTTGTATGAGAGGAAATAACCTCTGCAAAGATTGAAGGACTCACTGAGTGAAGTTTTTTTTAGGTATACTGGTCTGTGGTTTAACTTGAACATTCCCTTAAAATAAGGAGTAAATTATAACATCTTGCAAACTATCACTACCAAGCACAGTAAAAACACCTTGTAGGCCTCCTCATGTTCTTTTTTAAATACTTATTTTTATTTATATTTGAGAGAGAGAGGCAGGGAGAGAGATTGAGAGAGAGAGAGAGACAGAGAGAACAAGAACGAACAAGCAGGAGAGAGGGGCAGAGGCACAAAGAGAGAATCTTAAGCAGACTCATTCTCAACATGGAGCCTGACATGGGGCTTGATCCACAACCCTGGCATCACATGAGCCACAATCAAAAGTCGGACATTCAACTGTCCTGAAAGCAAGAGAAAACTAAGCATGACTATGTCTTATTCTCTGACCTAGCTTTAGACACCATATGACCTCACTTCTTCCTCATTTTATTCATTAAAAGCAAATGACTAAAATCATGCCACATTTAAGACAAAGTATATTAGACAACACTTTTGGATAGAAGAATATAAAAGAATTTGTGGACATATTTAAACTACCACATTCATCTTGATTAAAATTGGAAAGATTCTGAGTATGAGTTATTCTTTTCTGCATGTAGGGATTCAGGAGCACCACTATCTGAGGCCTTCTACTGCTTGATTAATTAACATAGGATCCTGCATAAAATCAAACTGGATTGGTTCACTTTAGAGGAAAGGAGAGAGCAGTAACGGGTATAAACCATCTGCTGGTGCTATCATATATAAATATCCAGAAGTCAGCAGCTTTACAGAGGGAAGGATGGCTTGTTAAAGCAAAACTATCTGAGTTTGAACTTGGAGATGATACCTTGAAGGGATGACAGTATATACCCTAAATTAAGTACTAATATATGTCACTGAGTCTTCTTTAATTAGAATGCATTTGCCTAGGAATTGGTGAATTGAATGAGGAACGTGCCTACCTACCATTATTCCCAGTGTATCATTTGGGAAGAATCTGTGCTTCTCACTTCCACAACTCTGGACTCTAAGGATTTCCAGGTCTTGGTTATCAGAGAGGGTACACTTATACCAAGGAACACAACAAGAGTCCTATTATATCTGAAGCTTTAGGTGTTGCCTAGTTACTTAGAACTCCTTACTCTAAAAAAAATCTAGCAAATAAAGAGAGAAGTCAACATTTTGAAAGGGCTAAATGACACCAATCATTAGAAGAGGTTAAAAAAAAATAATATATATGGAAGTCAGGTGTCCAATTGGACACTTCTTGGTATTTGATTGCCTAATTTTGAGAGTGAATGGAAATGTGCAGCAGCCATGGCCCTAGAGAAACATTTTAACCAGAGAAATATCTGGAAGATCATTTCAACTACCAGCAGTACCAACTGAGAGTGAGGGGGAGGTATCAGTTATGGCCTCAAGACTAGCTAGAGCAAAAGGGTAGAAGTACATCCAGTTTACAAGCTTCATGCAAGTTTTTCTCAGGAAAAGGAAGAGCACTGGAATCCCCAAAGAGTTCTTCCATAAAGCAGAGAGTGGACTGTAGTAGATGTCATGGTGTGCTTCTTAGATTCACCAATGCACTCAGGACTGAGAACTCATTGTCTAGCTGTTTGGATTGTTGGTGGCTGATTCATTCAAACCTGCTCCCCAAGGATATTCCACATCCAATGATTGGTCAGTCTAGGCCACTTGCCCAATTCAAGATGTTCTTTTAAATGTTTATTTATTTTTGAGAGAGAGAGACAGAGCACAAGTGGGAGAGAGGCAGAGAGAGAGACACACAGAATCCAAAGCAGGCTCCAGACTCATAACTGTCAGTACAGAGCGTGACATGGGCTTGAACCTAGGAACCGTGAGATCATGACAAGAGCTAAAGTTGGTGCTTACCCAACTGAGCCACCCAGGTGCCCCTGCCCAATTCAAGATATTAATGAAAGATCATCCTAGTCCCAGAAATCTTTGTAGGACTGTCTGAGACCTTTGTTGTGACATAGTTCAGTTTCACCCTCTATCCAAAAAGGCTTTTTTCAGATCCCCTCCAGGTGCTGACCTTGAGATCACATTTCAGTAAACTTGTTTCATGCAAATCTTCAGAGCCTATTTCCGAGGCACCCCTACCTGAAAAGTAGAGTGCACACGGAGACACAACCAGAAACAGAGCACAGGAATCTGATGAAATACCATATTGTTTCATTATCTAGAAGGTAAAGATTTTTTTTTCACATTTTATATCACTTAAGTTGGAATATAGTTTATAATCCTTATGAAAAATAAACATTCTCTTACAGTTTAATAGGCAATTGTTTTTCTTTCATAGTAGTGGAAGTGGTTCAGAACATGACACCCCAAAATATGCTGCTTTGGTATATGGATTATTTTGGGCTGAAGGCACCTAAGAAACAACAAATGTAGGAAGGGCTCTCTGACACTCCCCTTTCTATCTAAAAGCATGTTGTAAACTTTCCCATGAGAAAGGTGCCTTTTCTGTACCAGAAATAGAAGAACATTGTTATCACCTCAAACGGGAAGTTCATGCCAAAATGGACCTCTCCAAACAAACCTATCAAAACAACCCTTACTTTCCATAAATTCTCCCATATATTTCCTAGGCACTGTCCCACAATTTATTACCCCTAACCCAAGCCCCTTTGTTTTGTCACTTCACAAGTTTATCTTTTGTCTCTTTGTTTAAAAAGTATATAAGCTCTTAGTTCTAACCTTTCTTTGGTCTTCACTTTCCTTATGCAGACTCCCATGTGTATATAAAAATATTAAATAGAATTTGTATGCTGTTCTCCTGTTTGTCTGTTTTATGTCAGTTTAATTTTCAGGTCCATCCACAGAACATAATTGTGTAAAAGTAGTTTTTCCTCCCCTACACAGTACATTAGTGAATGATGTATCTTACTTCTAAAATGTAGATTTGATTAGAACCAAAATAAAACAAGGGAGAAGGGACTTGGAATCCAGACCTGCTGGAGTTTGGAGGAATTTTAAAGGGGTTAGTACAGATCCTCGAACCAGTAGGGAGATATTTGAGAGGAAAAACCTGATATTATAAGAGATGCTTTTCAAAGTACCATTAAATCTACCACATGAAGGAGTAATGATGAGAGATGATAAGCTCGTGAGCATGTAAGAAAACTGATGGTGGTGGTAATGTTAGAGATAAAGACAATGGCTGGATAAATAAATTTGAGAGACATTTAGCAGGTTAAGTCTGCAGTACTTAGATTTAAGATAAACATGAAGACTAGGCAGTGGCCCTAGTTCTTGGATTAGCAATCAGGTGATTGGTTAGTGTCATTCATGAGATTAAAGACCACCGGGCAGAAATCACCTTAGTTTTCTTTAGAAAGGATGTGTATATGTGACAATCAGGAATTATTTGTTTAACACTTTAACTTTGGAGATATCATTCGCTATTTGAGGAGAGATGTCATGTGAAATGTTTTTATACATCCTTCTCGGGTTGAGAAAAGAAGTGTATGCTCGAGATACAGTTTTGAAACCATCTAGGTAGATCTGTAAGTGGTAAGTGAAGCTCCATGTAGGGATGACATCACAAAGGATGATAATATGAAAAGACGGAAGGCCGTCTAGGATCAAGCTTCTGCTAACTCTGAGATTTAGTGACTGAGTAATAGAATGCATTTATTAAAGAAGACACAGAGGAAGCATTCTCAGAAGAAGAAAATATAGATGGCTTTTGTTTCTTAAGAGACAAGGGAAAAAATGATTCAAGAAAAGAGTGGACATATGTGTAATTTAAGAAACAAAACAGATGAACATATGGGGAGGGGAAAAGAGAGAGAGAGAGGGGAACAAATCATAAGAGACTCTTAATGATAGAGAACAAATTGAGGGTTGATAGAGGGAGGTGGGTGGGGGATGGGCTAAATGGGTGATAGGCATTAAGGAGAGCACTTGTGAGGAGCACTGGGTGTTCTATATAAGAGATGAATCACTGAGTTCTACTGAAACCAATATTCACTATATGTTAACTAACTAGAGTTTAAATAAAAACTTCAGAAAAAAAAAGAGAGGATGGAAACTGGTTAATGTTGATGTTGCTGATGTAAGAAGTAAAATGGAACTGAAAAAAAGCTAATTATAGTGAGTGACATGGGGTCATTGGTGGTATCACCAAGAGTTGTTTCGTGGCATGGAAGGGCTGGCTGCTACATATGAGCAGGTTAAGGAGTGAGGAAGCATGAGGGGATGGCCACAAGTTCAAGTGTCAAGGAAGGAGAGAGAAGCTGAGAAGCAAAAGACAGAGTGGGGCACCCTGTTTAAGTTGTCATAATATTTTCTTCTTAGTCAGCTGAAGAAGCTCAGGGTGCCATAACAAAATACCATAGGCTGAGTGGTTTAAACAGCAGGAATTTATTTCTCATAGTTCTGGAGGCCGGGAAGTCCAAGATCAAGGTGCACATCTATTTGGTTGCCAGTGAGAGTCTTCCTTGCTTTAGACTGCTGTCCTCTTGCTATGTCCTCACACAGCAGAGACAGCAAGAGCCCTGGTCTCGCTTCCTCTTCTAATAAAAACACTAATTCCATCAGGAGGCCCATGCTCAAATCTCATCTAAATCTAATCATCTCTCAAAGGCCTTCCAAATACCATCATAATGGGGGTTAGGGCTTCAGTGTGTGAAAACATGCAGCCCACATTTTCTCTGTGTGTGTGTCTTTCTCTGAAGAGAATAAAGCATATTTATGGGTCAATAGGGAGAACCAGACACAGAGCTAGAGGTTGAATATACAAAAGAGACAAAGAATAATTGATAATTTTAGAACCCTGAATTAGCTAGAGTGACCTTTTATCTTCCAGATGGTAGAAAATAATATTGGTACAAATAGTCTGTTTCCTTGTTTTCTAAAGCAGAGTGGGTATAGTGCTTATCAGGTGAGATATTTGGGGGAAAATTTTAGAATCAGAAATAAATTAAAAATAAAATTTTGGAGATTTTTAGACAATTATTGCAGCTCAATGTTTATTAACAAGTTCTATTTTTTCTTCCTATCTAAAAATTTGTAGTGTATAAAATTTTACAATAATGATATAGACTAACAAGTTATGTGTATTGAAAGATATTCCTGTACAATTTTCACTCACTGGATAATCATATAGGAAGCCAAGCCTAAATGTATTCATTAAATGTGATGCCGTTGACCTTCTTGCCACACACACATACCCTTGTATTTCCAGACCTGATGGACTGCAAGTTAAAATGATATAAATAGTAACTACTGAGAAAAATAACTTTTCTTTGGACCAGTAATTGTGATTAAAAAGGAAAACCTAAAGATCAGCAAATAATATTTATAATTCAGCTATCATATCCTTAATCTATTGGGGAAATAATCACTCATTCTCTAAAACCTAGTACAAAGATCATCACGCTAGGAAGCTTGCCTAAACACTCCCCCAATTCTGCATGAGGCACACACTGTGTCCAAGTCACTGAACCCAATGCACTGAAAAATCTTTCTTTAAGCTCCTCAGAGCTTATGAGAAGAAGCACAGTTTTGATTCATTCTTTACATATTCACAGCTCTTAACTCTTGTTTCATGCTATTGAATGAGATAGAGAAAAGGAGGTGGTGGAGACAGAAAAGAAAGAGCAGCAGGAAAAAAAGGGAGGGAGGGTAGAGCACCACGAGCAGGGGAGGGAAGGGGAGAATGAATAGAAGGACCAGGCAAGAAGGGCTTGTGATCAATTATCTGGCAAAATGTACAAAGTTAAATCTCAAAATTATATACTTTATAACATTATATACTTGATAAAACTGAAAAATCTTCAAAAAGAAAAAGGGAAGATTCATACATTCAACAATATTCATTGAGCACCTATTTTGTACCAAGCCTGAGGCCATTGGAGGCCTTTTGGGTTTCATATTCTAGGGTAAGTAATCTTAATATATCATGTGTACATGTAGTATACTATAGAATATGACAGAATGTGTTAAATACCACAGAAAAAAAAAGATATGACAGAGTACCCTGAATTTGGGAGATTAAGGATAACAGGCTATACATTTAAAATGCATGGTTAAGGTAAGATTGACTGGAAAGTTATCTGATTTAGAGAGTCAGTTACACATATTTCCTAGAGGAAGGGCATCTGAGGGAGATGAAACAGTAAATGGAAAAGCCCTGAGACAGGGTGTGCCTAGAGTGTTTGTTGGAGACTGGTGTTGCTAAAGCAGGGTGAGAGGGAAGAGAAAAAGGAGATAGGAGAGAGCAAAGGGAAGGGGAAACCCTGGCAGATCAGAGAGACAATACAGCCATTGTAGACTGTGCTTTGAGAGAGATGAAAGCCGTTTGAGGAGTTCGGCAGAGCAATGCCATGATGTGGTTTATAATGAAAAGGGCCACTCTGGCCACACATCAGGAACAGAAATGGGGTAAGTAAGAGGCCAGGAAGGAGATAAGGTAGTGCCAATGGAGGTGGGAGAGGTGGGTTCTGGAAATATCCCGAGGGAAGATGGGAATGGGCTGTGAGATTCCAAGAGGAATCTCATCTGTACTGAATTACAATTCTGGGGATGAAAGTTTTATTTAGCTTTGGTTCTATGACTTCACAAAAGCAGTCATATGTTTATAGAATGGACACGAACCTGAAACCATTTTTATTCCCACCTATCGACTATTGTGAATTAGATCAGCACTGAATCTAATGAGTAAAAGGCATACTGTATCTTATGACATTGTAACGGTATAAAAAGAAGCTCTTATTATTTTGAAGACTGTTTTTAATTTTTAAAAAAATCCTAATTTCTGATGTTTCTTTCTTGAGCTTTGGAAGAAGAGGCTAAGAAAAGCATCTGAACTAATCTTATGGAACAGAAGAACTGATAATTGACACTGTATAGGGTTTTGTTTCCTTAATAAATGAAATTTTGTCATGGAATGAAAGCATATGGTCAATAAAGCCACACAATCAATATTCAGCATTGAATTTCCTTCAATGTACCAACTGGAATCACTTAAAATCCCTTAAAATACAATATTTTAGCTGTTGATAACACAAATACATGGATTAAAAATAAAAAGTGCTCATCGTTTGACTTGATGTGGTTAGCTTAAGTTTAAAAAGCAATAAAATCAAGTATTTCTTTCACAGAGAACTTTACATTGGGGCTTTTGATTCATGAATTATGAATGCTTACATTTTACCTAGTATTTTATTTTAGATTTTTTATTTCTGAAGACTAAATTTCCAGGAACCAAATGATACTGGGTTTCTATGGACAAAAAAGAATGTTTGGCTTTGAAACTTTTTAACCTAAAGGATTCATTAAGCCTATGGAGAAGCATTTCAGAAAAACATGACACTTTGTTACTGTCTAATCTTCATGGTGTAGATGGTATATTTCACATGCAGTTCAGAAAAAATATCCTGGAAAGCCTTTTAACTCTGTGACAAGTCTCCCAATAAGGACATGGGCTCTGGAACCAAACAATCTGGGTCAAATCCCAGTTCAGCCATTTGCTGTTGTTATGCCCAGATTTCAATATCATCCCCCAAAACCAGAGACCGCCAGGGAGACCGAGTCATGCATGCAAAAGCAAAGGGCATTTATTATCATGGGCTTATAAGCTCGGACTCACAGACTTCACCAAGGCAGTGGATCCGTGCTGAGAGCCCCAAACAAGAGCTGAGCAGGGTTTTTAATGGGGTTTGGGAAGGGGGAGTTACAGGAGATTGAGACACAGGGACAGTGATCCAATCATTATTGCATAACAGCATTGGCAGCAACTTTAACCATATACATTGTCCAAAGTGTTCATTACTTTTGGGGGTACCCAATCACAATATTTAGAGTATTAACCAATTACAGAGTGGACCCAGGACTCCCACGTAGGGTGTAACTAGCCTTAAGCAATAAGTGATTATCTATAGCTTCTATCTCTAGGCCTGCCCTTAGGAATGCTAAGCATTTTAGCTGGCGCTTCTGATTGGGTGTTACTAGGGTGGTCCCTGGTTGAGCACACAGTGCCCTTTTATTGTCTAATGATTCTGAAAAACCACACTTAGGACTCCAAGGTCAAAGGGGAAACTTGAAGCCTGTCATGGAGTCAGTTTGTCTTACACCTGTGTCCTTTCACTGTGAGTCTGTGGAAAGTGTATTTAAATTCTCCATGATTCTGTTTCCTCTTTTTAATAAAAATACTGACATCACAGGACTATGATGAGGATTAGAAGATTAAATATATATAGAACACTTAGATCCATGTTTGGCACATAATAAACGCTCATTTAAACATCAGCGATAATGGTTTTTGACAATACTAAACAGAACATTCCTTTTCTTCTTTTAAAAGAACTTTATTAAGTGTATTTGACTCTCTGGACCCTGAGAGAGAACTTGAGGCTTCAACTGTAGAACAGCTTACTGGCTTACTAAGACCTCTATTGTCTGACCCCTGGCTTTCTTTTGGTTTCTCAAACGTGCTAATCAGTTCCTATCCTAGGGCTCCAGTGCTAGGCAATTCCTCCTCTGGGAACTGGTCCTCCTTGAGACCTTGGGATGCCATCTTCCTCCCAGTCATGTGGATTTCAGTTTAAAAGCCATTCCTCAGGGAAATGTCCTTGACTCACACTAAAATCAATAGTCACTCTTTTATCTCACTTTGGTTAGTTCCCTCAAAATACTTGTGACTTTCTGGAACTTTCCTCAATACTTTATTTTTATTTCTCTCTCTTCTGATCTAGGTATACTAACTCGAAACTATATTCAGAGTAGCAAGAACAATGCCTGTATGGAGTATTTGCTGAATGACTGAACGAAAAATTTTAAACTCAAAAATTGTATTTCCTTAGCTTCACATTTTCTTCCCACTTTTCTTCTACTTGACACAACATGCTATCTTATAGACTAACACCACTGCCCCACGTTAACAGCTAGCTCAGGCAGCCTCAAACCTACGGGGCTCACTGTGTAAGGAACTCCGTGAAGTAAGGACTGGTGTTCAGCAACAGGCATTATAGTCATACAGAGGAATATATTTTTGTTCAATATTTCACTAAGCTGAATGCTTAGATAATTTAAGAGAATCTCAAGTTGCTAATTCAATGAAGGGGCCTGCCTATGCAGAGCTTATTGAAAGGCAAACAAAACATCCAGCAGGTCAAAAATGTCCCCCTTTGTTTGTTTGCCCAGATGTCTCTCATATGCTCACAAAACACCTACTATTCTCTTTTGGAACTAGTTCACCAAAGATTACAATTAGAAAAATGATGAAATAGATAAGACTTATTTGAAATCATTTAGAGATGATTTTGAAGTACAAAATAAACACTCAACTTCCCCCTAGAGATTTTAGAAACACATTTCCCTAGCACCCGAGGGCAAGGATTAAATGGTTTTTCTTCTAAAAATAACCTGACCCATATGAAAGTCCTGAGGGAAGTCCCCCACCTCTGAAAATAAATGTCTCAAGAAAAAGAGCCCTGCAACCATTCAGAATTTACAAAGTTAGGCATTTCTACTTCAAAGAAAATCAACAGAAACTATTTTTAGGCCTAATCTAAATCCATCCCCCCCCCCCACCTCCTCCTTTTGTTTTCCTAGAGAACACAGCAAATGCCATAGATCAAAGCCTGTTTTCTCTGAGCACAGAGGGGGCTTGAAGGCTGTCCGCTCACTGCCACTGTGTCAGATGGATAATGACAGATGTAATGTATATAGCGTCTTGGTAGACAAGGGATTTTTCACTTCATCCTATGAGGATGGGGGACAATGGATTAGCGTAATGCATGCGCAGACTGCCAAGAGGAACACGCCACCCGCCGGTGCAGAAAAAACAATCCCAAATGCCCTTGTGGTTTACAAGTGGTCATTTTTCAAAGAGATGCACATGTATGTGGGTCGAGTGAAGAGGTTCCCAGCAAATGGGAGAAAAGTAATGCTACGTTTCACAAACATTTCTGGGAAAATGCTACCATCAAATATTCATGGTAGCCTCTTGTCTATATGAGCCTGGCTGATGGAATAATCGTGCCGATCCACCTGGCACAAAGTCTCAGCCCCCAGCCCACGCTCTCGCTAGTAAATCTTGGCTGTCAGTGATGGGAGCTGATGGGAAATGATAGCCTTATTGAGCTGCTTCATGAACTGTAACTCATTTGTTCTCAAGACCCAGACTGACAGCCCTCGCATTTCTCCCTTCCAGCAAAATTGAGCATAAATCACTTTATCATTTTTCCACATGACAGTTTATCAGAATTCTGGAATTCTGTATGAAGTCATAGGGCTGGTGATAGAAAAGGAGGCAAGTTCTGTCCCGTAGCTGAGGGGGACTGCCCCTCCAAAGGCATTGATGCGGCCTTGAAAATACAATTGGGACATCACTGAATACAAATTCTCTCCCCTTTGACAGACATTCCGTCAACTTTCTTTACTCCGGAGTCTGCTGCGTGACAAAGACGGGGAGAGTGCCGTGATGGCATACAATTATGCTTTGTTCTAACAAGCAAGGAAAAGTGGTCCAGCCCAGGCTAACACTTCTACCATCTCATTTCAGAGCTTGTGTCTTCTGAGTGAAAACGGTCAACGTAAGGAGCTGACATTGAGGCCATACCAGGTTTGTTCTGAGGAAAATCTGTGAAGCTAATTTAGAGTAACCTGCCAGCACACTTTGCTTTATTCGATATATTTTACAAGTGCATCACTCTGCTGCCAACTGGAGATACAAAGACAACTGAGGTGCCCTGAGTATATAGGGGCTCCCACATTCAATAGTGCACAGGTGGGTGGCAGGAAGGCAAACCTACAAGGAGGATAGTTCCCATGGCAGCTTTAGGCACAGGGCACGCTGGTGCCTTTGGGACACAAAGAAGGAAGTGGCCGGTTGTTGGGGTGACAGAGAAAGGGTTCAGGACAGACCTATGAGGGGGATGACTATGAAGTCCAGTCTGGGCAGATAATTCCATGTTTTCCCCACATGGACCACTGATACTTCCTGTGGTGGCAATAGAGTCTAGAAGCTGATTCAATTTATTTCACTGTTGTTTTAATCCAAACATGTCTTCCTCTATTCAGTGGCTCACTCAACCTTTATAATTTTAAATTGAGCCCTCCAACAATGCTCAGCACAATCTAAGATTGAACGTGCATGTGTTTATACACCGAGGATCTATGATATCACAAACATCTGAACACCTAGCAATGAGATGAAAGACATGACGCATATGTGGTCTGATAATCATAGGCCAGAACTCATGTTCTTACGGTTGAGACAGAAAGCCTAGATTAAACTCTTCTTCGTTGCTAATGGTACATCATAAATGTTCTGACTCGGCAAATCTTGGACCCTGTGACGTGGAATGCAGCTCCACATGACTATAGCACGGCTGATCCAGAGCATGGCACTAAATATACCGTTTAGATGTTCAGGACATGTACAAAGTTGTAAAACCTACTATATCTTCTTTGTGAAATTTGCTCTTCACAAAGATCACTATTCAGGTTAGGAAGGAGGTTTCAAGAAGCTTGTGTGTTCTAATGGCTTTCATTTCCCATATTTCTCACAGTCCTTTCTCTGAACACTGATTCTGAAATTGTATCTGAACTACGGAAATCAATCACTTATCCTTCTGGATTTTTTGTTTTTTGTTTTCTTTTTTGGTCGGCAGTAGGAATATCTCTGGACATTATGCATAGATATTTAGATACGTGAACACGATTATATGGATATGTTAGACTCCAATACTTTGAAAATATCAATATTTAAATGTGCATTTTTCAGATGAGAGTGGTGTCTCTGATTTGCTATTTTAATCAATTAAATAATTAGATTATATAATTATAGGGCATGCATTTCAATAGAGGTGATATCACTCTCAAGGAAGAAAAATTAGGTCATGAGGCAGGAAAAAGTATTGTTTTTATGTCTAAAGTACCTCTATACATGTAATATAGACGGATATACATTATATCTCTGGTGTTAAACTTCATGCGGAGGGGGAGAACTTAGGGGACAATAATGGAAAAATAATTAAGAGCACTGTCTTAGGGTACCTGTAGTGGTAACAATGAATAGTGAGTTATTTAAAAATTTATTTAAAAAATTTTAATGTTTTATTTTATTTTTTGAGAGACAGAGAGAGACAGAGCATGAGCAGGAGAGGGGCGGAGAGAGAGGGAGACACAGAATCCAAAGCAGACTCAGGCTTGGACATGGCAGCATAGAGCTTGAGGCAGGGCTCAGACCCATGAATGTGAGATCATGATCTGAGCCAAAGTTATATACTCAATTGACTGAGCCACCCAGGCACCCCCAAAATGTTTTTATATAAAGTAATCCTGGTGACCGCTTTAGCTTTAAGGATTTTATTTTGATTTGCTGTGACGTGATAGCAGCTTCAGTCATTTTTCTGAAGAGAGCCAAAAATAAGGCATAAATAGAAAATCTACATGTGGGAATCTGCCCGGAGATATTGCAGTGGGTAAATAGAGAACAGGGACTGGGAAAATCAGTTATCCCATCAAACAAGCCCCTGGATGCGTAACAGTTGGCAGTTACTGTTTCCCAAGCAACCTTTGCCTGTGATAGACTATCAGAATGAGTTTCTTAATCCCGTGGCAATCATATGCACTTTATGAAATCTCTCTAGGAATTAATCTCTCTAAAAATAGGCAATGAAGAAGTTATTATCTCATCCTAATTTATTGCCATTTTCACTCGATAAAGTTCCATTTAAATGTCTATGGAGGTCATGCATATTAGCAAGACATGAGCAGTTCTAAAAGCATGTCGGAATCATACTAAAAATTCATGACACCCAAGTAATTGAAAGCTTGTAGGGAATTGGCTGTGTGTGTGTGTGTGTGTGTGTGTGTGTGTGTGTGAATCTGTACTTGAAAATGTGTATGATGGTTTAAAACGTCCAGACATCAACAGGTGAAGTCTGTGTCCCCTCCCTTTGAATCAGGAGAGTCATTGTGATGGTCTTGATAACCAGATGCTGTGGAAGGGACATCGCATGGTTTGTGAACTCATCAAGGAAATGTGCTTCTACCTTTGGGGAAACACAACTTTGGAGCTCTGAGCCACCAGGTACGAATATCACCTGAAGCCACCATGCTGGGGAAGCCAGATGGAAATGCTACAGAGGGAAAAAGAAATTTGGGAGGGCCCAGGCTGTTCCAGCCCCCGGCTCTTTGTGCCCTACCAGCCCACATACCAGATTTGACTGAGTGGCCCAGCCCACCCTCTGACTGAAGCCACACTAAAGATCCAACAGATAACAGCCTGAGTCTAGTCAAATTCCAGGAGAAATAATGATTAAATACTTGTTGCTTTGTAAAACACTAAATTATGGAAATTTGCGATAGCTTGCTATATAGCAATAGATGATGTGATCGCACCTACCAAATGAGAACAATTCCATGCTGTTCATATATTTTCAGAGAAATTGTTATTTTTCAAAATAACTTGGGCTATTTTCTAGACTATCACAGCATAAATAAGGTTTTTTAAAAATCAGGATGGATCAAATTTCTCTATTGTAAATTTCATAAAAGAATTATTCTAATATTTTCCTTTAAACAAGTTAAACTTGGTTACTTACATTATATATAGTCTCTAGGGTTTTCCAAAATAGTGAAATCTTTGTTTTGTGTTGCACTCTTTTTCCTTGAAATTTTTCTTTTATTTTTCCCCTTGAATTTTTCATTGTCTTATTTCATCTATCTGATTTTAATGTCTCTTTGACCACAGAAATCATCCTATTTCAGCTCAGTCCTTGCTGCTGATTCTTCCTTGAATCAAGTATTTCTTTATAGCATTTTTCAAATGATTACCCAGCCATACTCCCCCATAGTTCAGGATTGGCCAAGGGACACAAGGAGTCCTGGCAGCAAGGGCTGTAGCAGCTGCCAGAGACCAGCACTGTGTCACCAGTGCCAGAGCCAGATCATTAAAAGCCCCTAGAGCATTGTTCTTGTTTTCTGCCTTTTGAGGTCCCAGGGTTGTTCATTTATTTATCTAGTCATTCATCCATAGGCCTATAAAGAATACCAAATACAATGCCAAATACTGGCTTAGCGCCAATGATACAAAGGAAAATCAAATGTGACCTGTGTCTTCAAAAGCTTCCTTCTGGAAAGAGCCAACCCTGGTGATTTTGATGAACAGCTGGCCACAACAGAAGCGTGCCTCAAGTGCCGTGGGAACAAAAAGGAGGGAGTTCCCATCTCAGCCTATGAAGACGAGCTGTCTCAAATAATGCAATACTGGAACTGATAATTAAAGAAAGAATGGAAATTCAAAAAGAAGGAATATGAATTCACATGCATGGGTACAAGATGGATATTAAGGTTCATGGTCAGGAAACAGAAAGTAGCTGGATTTGCGGACACTGAAGGGCTTACTGAGGGGTACAGGGTATTGGAAGAGTGAACCATGTTCTGGCAGAATAGATAAGTAAGGGTTAGCTGGTAAAATCTTGCCTGCTATGCATATTAATTTTTTTAATGTTTATTTATTTTTGAGATGGGGAGGAGCAGTGAGAGGGGGACAGAGGATCTGAAGCTGGCTCTGTGATAACAGCAAAGAGACTGACACGCGGCTCAAATCCATGAACAGTGAGATCATGACCTGAGCCAAAGCTGGCTGCTTAACTGACTGAGCCACCCAGGCACTTCTATTTATATTATTTATTCCTCTTATCAAATATACAAACCCATGGGGGCACACCTATGCATGCTCACAGATGCACATACTTGTAGGCTTGAAGTGTCCGTTGGTTCTAAAATTGATTTAGTAATACTGGAGAGTCAAGTTATAAAATCTTGCACCTAATCTTGGAAAAGATGTATCTCCTTCTTTCCATCTCTTCCAAAGAAAAGATATTATTCTTAGCCTTAAATCTTTCCTCTGGTTCCCTGAGTATTCTCATTCTCTGAATGATTAACTCATTCTACCATTATGAAGGATTTCCGAGTATTTTGCCTCCATTCTTGCCTGCTGCAGCTTTCACTTAGGCTGCCCTTACTGACAAATGAGAATCATCAACTCCTAACTTATTTATAACATCCTTTTATATATTTGCAGGAGAGCTCAGGGAGCAATTCAAACAGCAATGCAGCTGCTTCCAGTCTGACTAAATAAAAAACCAAGCATACTTCGTTTGGTCTCTCCGTTATGGCATCTCAGCCTGGTGATATTGTTAATAAAGAGCTTTGTGTGGTATGAAAGGATCCTAGTTATTGCCAGCAATCAGAGACTGGGGTGAAACATGTCTCCAGTTCTTTAGTGGTATTTTCTGTTTCATAAGATGTACTCACTCCATGGAAATTTATGTTTATAAACTTAGGTTATGGTACTTGGGATGTGGTAGGAGTAGAAGAAATTCCAGAATGAAAGATTCTTAAAAACAATAAAATTGCTGACGAATAACTAGCAATAGAAAAACTGCTGGAATTATTATGTGTAGGGATAGAGAGGAGACATTCTGCTGAGGTGAAAAGTATTATACTGGTACAGAATCTAAATAGAAAGTGAGAAAATATGGAAAATATACTTAAAGTCATTTAAAAAATGTTTATATGTTTTGAAAGAAAGAGACGGAGAGCGAGTAGGGGAGAGGCAGAGAGAGAAGGAGCTGTCAGAGCAGAACCCAATGCAGGGCTTGAACTCATGAACTGAGAGATCATGACTTGAGTTGAGACCAAGTGTCGGAACTTAACCTACTGAGCCACCCAAGCACCCCGATGGAAAATATATTTAAAATGATTAGAAGAATCTGTCTTTCACATTCTATTCTTTTGAGGTAAAATCTAAATAATATTGTAATTCTAAATAAATTTCTATTTTATTTAATTTTTATTTTTTAATCTTTTATGTAGGTTTCCCAATTAGCACAGTACTCACCACAGGGCTTAAGCTCACTACTGAGATCCAGACCTGAGCTGCAATTAAGAGTCAGATGTTTAACACAAGGGGCTACGCAGGTGCCCCTTTAGTTAATTGATTAATTAATTATATTTTAGTTTATTTCTTTTTTTCTAAATAAGTTTTTAAATTGCAAGAATGCAGCTATGACAGATACAGACACCAAGCTTGGATCCCTTTCCCTTGTTCCACAGCACTGGAGAAAGTAACAGACTTCCATTAAATGAGGAAAGACATTGTCCATGAGATCCACGGACAAGTAAGGAACTTGTTGTCTCTTCTGACGTATTAAGCATGGCTAGTAACTAATTCTGATGTTCCAGTAACCCTCAGAGGTTCACAGAGATTAACTTCTGTAATAAATACTAAAACAGCCCCAAACAATGAGCCATGTAATTGACACTGTAATTACCCAAATTCACAAAGGAAACTGAGGGGCACAGAAATTAACCTGCTAAAAGAGTTGTTTAAATGTCATATCAGAATGTGATTCTTTAAGAACTTTTTCACTTTTATTTTCAAAATAGATTTGCTGAGATATAATTGCTCACATATAAAATGTATAATTTGGTACGTTTGGTGTATGCAAAGTGTGAAATCATCACCATACTCAAGATAATGAACGTATTACCTATCACCCCTCAAAATTTTCGTGTAGTTTTCTATAACCATCTTTTAATCCTTCTATATCATGTCTCCATGCAATCACTAGTCTGCTTTCTGTCAATACAGATTGATTTGAATTTTCTGGAATGATGTAGAAATGAAATCATGCAATATGTACTCAATTTTTTCCTGGCTTGTTTCACTGAGGGCCATTATTTTTTGGATTTATCCATGTTATTGTGTATCAGTCATTCATTCTTTTTATTGCTGAATAGTATTCTATTGCATGGATATATCACTATTTGTTTGTTCATTTGCTGATGAACCTTTGGGTCATTTTCCCTATTTGGTTACGGCAAATAAAATGCTGTGCCTATTCACATACAATTCTTTGTACTGACATAGATTTGGGTAAATATGTGAGTGAAACAGCTGTATGATAAGAGGCTTACAGGTAACTTTTAAAGAACCTAATGGACCGTTTTTTTTTTGAAATAGTTGTGACATGTTACAGACTCATCAGAACTGTCTAATAGCTCCAGTTCCTTTAAGTTCTTGCCAACACTTGATGTTTGTTTGTCTTTAATATCAGCCTCATGTACTAGTATCTCATGTGGCTTTAAGTGGCATTTTCCTAACAACTGATTCAGGTGCTTATTTTACATCTTTTTTATCTTTTTTGGCAAAGAGTCTGTCCTAACCTCTTGGCTGTGTTTCTATTTTTTCCATAAATGTTGAATTGTGAGATTTCTTTATTTACTCTGATGCGAGTCAGTTATGACTACACAGGTGGGAAACATTTTCTCCCATTCTATAGGTTATATTCTCATTCTCTTAATCGTATCTTTTGTAGGACAGAAATTTTAATAATAATAATGTCATATTTGTTATTTGTGTGTGTATGACACATGCTTTTAGTGTCATCAAGGAAAGTTTCCCTAATTTAATTTCACATATATTTTTTTTCTCCCATGTTTTCTTCTATAAGTTTTGTAGTTTCACATTTTATTTTTAGGTCAACAATCCATTTTTAAATAATTTTTATATACAATATGAGGTATAGGTGAAGTTCTGTGTGTTAAAATTTTTTTTGCATGTGGATATCAATTATTCTGGCATTATTTATTGAAGAGGCAACCTTTTCTCCACTGACTTGCCTATACCTGATTAAAAAATATTGACCATACAGTTTTTGGTATATTCTGAACTCCATATCCTGTTCTAATGATCTATTTTGATGACAAGACCCTATTTCTCTTGATTCCTGTAGCTTTATAATGAGGCTTGAAGTCTAATAGTATAAGTCATCCAACTTTATTCTTCTCAAAATGGTTTTGTTTATTCTAGGCCCTTTGCATTTCCATATATATTTTAGAAGCAGATTCTCAATTTACTTTAAAAGAGCCTGCTGAGATTTTGATTAGGAATGTATTGTATTTATAGATAAATCTGGGGAGAACTGACATTTTAACAATATTGGTGTTCTGACATGAACGTTATACATCTTTCCATCTACTCAGTTCTCTTTAATTTCTCTCAGCAATAATTCTTTTCAATGTACAAATATTTAACATATTTTGTGAGGTTATCTCTAATTATCTCATATTTTCAGTTATTTTATGTAATATTGTTTTAAATTTTTCATTTCCTGAAAATTTTTATACATGTTCCTTGTATAAAAGACACTTGATTATATATATCATTCTTGTATCTTATGAACTTATCAGTTCTAGCAGCTAAACACACATACCAGTTCTAGTAGCTTTCTGTAGACTCCACAAGATTTTCTACATAGAAATGACATGTGCAAATGTACACTTTTAATTCTGTCCAAATTGGATATTTTTTTTTACCTTGCCTAATGTAGTTACCATTTCTTGTACTTTTTAGTCTTTTGTTTAGATCCAGACTACACTGTCTAGAACTTCTTGTACCATATTGTTTAGGCCTGGTGAGACCAGATATCTGTGCTTTGTTCTTGATCTTAATTACAAGTCAGTCTTTCATTACATATCTGCTATTAGTTGTAGGCCTTTTTTTCACAGATGACTATTATTTATTCCTGAAATATGTTCTTTAGGTTTCAAATATTTGAGATTTTTCTAAATATCTTTCTGATATTTACATCTAATTTAATTTCACTGTATTCACATTCCCCATAATAGGACTCTGAGAACATACTTCTTTGACTTGAATGCTTTTAAATTTATTAAGAATTTTTATGGCCTATAAATGGTCTGTCATGATAAACGCTCCAGGTGTGCCTAGAAATAATTTATATCTTGCTATTGTTGGTAGGTATACTACATAAATATCAATTAGGCAAAGTATTTTATTTTTATGATTATGTTACTTGAGGGGTTTTGTTTACTTTCAATTAGGTAAAATGTTGGATAAGGTTGTTAAAGTCTTCTATATCATCACTAATGTTCTTTACACTATTAAGAGATAAGTGTTGAAATCCTGGGCCATATTTGTGGATTTTTATATTTCTCCTTTCAGTTCCATTAGTTTTTGCTTTATGGATTTTGAAACTTTGCTATTGACCTATAAATATTAATGATTTTTAGATTCTATTGATAAATTGATCTTTTTATCATTATGAAGTGACCTTCTTTAACTCTGGTTATATACATATATATATATATATTTTTTTTTTTTCTTTAAAATGTACTTTGGCAGAGGAGGGTCTGGGTGGCTCAGTCTCTTAAGCATCAGACTCTTGATTTTGGCTCAGGCCACGATCTCATGGTTGGCGAAGACTGAGCCTTACATCAGGCTCCACACTGACAGCACAGAGTCTGCTTGGGATTCTCTCTCTCCCTCTCTCTATCTGTCCTTCCTTCACTCACACTTTTTCTTTCTGTCAAAATAAATAAATAAACATTTAAAAAATATAGAGAGCTTACAGTCTGCATCTTTAACCTGTCATATTCTGTCTTCATGAGATACTGCACTACTTCCCATATACAGTAAGAACCTACCTTATACCGGGGAAACTTTCAGTCTTTGTGTTACATTTGCCATACTTCCACTTCAAACATGCTATAAGCTAACTTCACAATACATTGTTATCATTTGTGCTTTAAACAATTACCTTTCAAAGAGATTTGAAAAATAACAAAACTATTATTTAATAACTAGTCACTTCGGTCCTTTGTTAGATTCAGATTTCCATGTGAAATAATTTTAGTTGGCCTGAAGGACTTCTTTTAATATTTCTTGCAGTGCATGTCTGCTAAGTAATCAATTCTTTCAGCATCTTAGTTTTTTTAAGCAAAATCTTAATTTGCCATCAGTTTTAAAAGACACTTTCAGGGGCGCCTGGGTGGCTCAGTCAGTTAAGTGTCCGGCTTCAGCTCAGGTCATGATCTCACGGTTCGTGGGTTTGAGCCTCACGTCGGGCTCTGTGCTGCCAGCTAGCTCAGAGCCTGGAGCCTGCTTCAGATTCTGCACCTCCCTCTCTTTCTGACCCTCTGCTGCTCGTGCCGTCTCTCTCTGTTTCTCAAAAGTAAATAAAAAACATTAAAATAAATAAATAAATAAATAAATAAATAAATAAATAAATAAAACACACTTTCACTGGGTGGAGAATCTACATTGACAGGTTATTTTCTCTCCATACTTTAGCCCTGGTGTTCCATCTCTTGTTTGCAGTGTTTCCAATGAGAAATCTGTTATCGCACTCATTTTTGGTCCTCTGTATCTGAAGTATCTTTTGTCTGTGACTCTTTTTTTTAATGTTTATTTATTTTTGAGAGAGAGAGAGAGACAGAGAGACAAAGAGAGAGAGAAAAATTTGAAGCAGGCTCCAGGCTCTGAGCTGTCAGCACAGAGCCTGAGGGGGAGCTCAAACCCACGAATCATGAGATCACGACCTGAGCTGAAGTCAGACACTTAACAGACTGAGCCCTCCAGGTGCCTCTTGCCTGTGACTTTTAAGATTTTTTTAACCACTAATTCTACCCAATTGTACTATGACGTACTTTGGTCGAGTTTTATTCATGTTTCTTTGCTTCATGTTTCATGTTATTGAGCTTCATGGATCTGTAAGCTTATAGTTTTCATCAAAGTTGGAAAATTTTCTGCTGTAACATATTCAAATATTTTTCTCCCCCATATGTGCCACTCATTAATTTAGGTAATATATGTGGTCATGGCAACAAACAAAATATCTGCAGAAGAGTTCATGGATATCAGAGAGAAAAAGGATGTGAATAAAGCCATAATGGGAATCCATATTTAAAGAACAGCAAAAAAAAATGGAGCCCGAGATGGTGATGGAAAAGGAATGCCAGAGACATAGGGGGACACCAGAGATCTTGCAGTAAATAGTCTGTTCTGGGTACATATATCTGCATTACAAATCATCCCAAAATTAGTGGCTTAAAGCAGCCATTAATTTTCCCACTTCAATTTCTGTGGCTCAGAAATTCAGGAAAGTAAGAGCTGGTGGTTCTGGTTTAGCCTATCTCATGAGCCGTAGGTAGTCAGACAGAGCTGGGAGTTGAAGGAGCTAGGGTCAGCTGAATCTCTCTTCTCAACTACTCGCCATGTCCTCTCCATGTGAGCTAGTGTGAGCTTCTGCACGGCATGGCAGTTTTAGGTAAGTCATGGCATAAATCTCGGCTGCTAGCTTTAAGATCACGTATTCCATAGAGCAAAGTGGAAGCTATATCACCTTATAAATCACAGAGCATACTGCTGCTATACTCTGTTGGTCAAAACAATCACAACAGCCCACCCCATTACAAGGGTAGGGGCCTAGACACCACTTCTCCATGGAACAAATAGAAAGTCATAGTGCAAAAGAGGCATGAAGGGTCAGGGCTACTGTGCAATGATCTTTGGAAAATACAATCTGACACATAGTTCAAAAGAGGAGACAGATTTAAGAAGAAAAGGAAAAAAGAAGTCACAAGTGCTAATTGCTCCAGAGAACCTAGGTTAGATGAGCATTGAAAACTGACAACTGTATTTGGCCATAGCTATTCCCAGGCATATCTGGTCTGAGCAATTCTATACTTGTTAGTAACAGAAGTATGTAAATAAAATAAATTATATTAAAACAAAACAACTGTAAAAGCATGAAAACAATATTGTGAATATTAAGTAAAAAGTGTTTATAATAGAATAATATACACTATAGAGTTTAATTTTTCATTTTTATTTTGATATTAAGATAAATACCAGTTTTGGAGTCCCTGTCTTGTGCTAGGTGCTTACATATGTGTTTCTTTGAAAACTTTATCAGGTAGATATTGTTATAAACATTTTACATGTGGAAATCCTGAATCTCACAAAGGTTACATATATTGGTGAAACTCACACATCTAACAATAGTTCATTTCAGAGTCTTTCAGACTCCAGAGCTCCTGCTTTTCCCACTATGCTTGGCTGGCCGTAAGATCCATGACTGCAAATTTCCCTATTATTTGTCAACTAATATTCAAAGCAATAGTCCATCCAAACATCTAATGATAAAAGTCACTAACATTGAGAAAAGAAAAAGAAAAGTCAGTTTCCAGTATTGCTTCATCACTTTGAATGCTTACAGAAAAGAATATAAGCATGGTTTGTACTTGAGCATCAATAGCAGCAACAGAAATGTTTAAGTTATTTAGATTTGCAAAAAATAATCATATAAATCTAACCCTTTCTTGACTAGTTTGTTCAAATATGTGTGTTTTTTTATGTTTACCTTGGGAAATATTTATTATCTTGAAAATGATTTTCTTTTGTATGTCATGAAGTTGAGGGCTTCGGGATTTACTCAACCATTTATAATAGGATCCCGAGGAACATACAGTAAACATTGGACATCCCCAAACACACACTATCTGTAGGAAAGGTCAGAACCTCACAGGATTTTCACTGAACCTTAAAAGACAAACACTTGAGCGTTGCACTACTATGTCTTGGCTCGATGCAATTCCAGCCCTGCTGAGAATAGTAAAATAAAGAGGATATTTGATCCAGGTTGCAAGTGAGCTGTTTTTGTTGTTGTTCTGTTTTGTTTTTCTACTGGTTTTTTTGTTTGTTTGTTTTTGTTTTTGTTTTGTTTTTCTGGTTTTCTTTGCAAGCAAAAGATGTAGACAAAATTCAGTTCATTTCATTAGTTAGGTATGCATAGCCCATTAAGCCAATGAAGCGTGCTAATTTCACATAATTTCAGAACAAAAACAAAAGAACAAATTAATGTTTCTGAGGTGACATATTGCAATAATTTGAACAAAGGAATTAATAGCCAAACAAGGTCATCTTGGTTAGGTTGTGCAAACAATACATCTTACTTTATATATTTTAATTTTAGAAATACATCTCCAGTTTTCATTGCCCTTCTATTTTGGTGACCCTTACAAATATGTGGATTATTTCCCGTTGTCCTTTCAATTTGTTAAAATATATTTAATTCAGCTTTCCAAAAAGCCAACCATCAGTATGTCCTACTGAGCTGCCATTTTATAAAAAAGTTCCATTTAAATAAGTGTTTTGGGAAAAAAATAAATAAATGAGTGTTTTGGGCCAAAAACCAGACTTGAAGGAATCAAAATTAATAACAAATCACAATAATATTATTTAGTATTCGATATTTATAAACTATTTAATCCCACTAATGTCAAATCATACTTTTGTTTTTCCTG